>NC_056730.1:222707993-223045493 GCF_019279795.1 Protopterus annectens | reverse complement strand
CCTTACCTTTGGGATGATGGGATATCGGTCTGGTGAACTGCCCAGGGTGGCATATTATCTAGCTAAAGTATTGGGCCATTTGGTCCTGCATGAAAATCTTTCAACAGAAATTAAAAGGTGTAAGCTGTGACTGTACCATACGATGCTGAGAACCCAGTGTTCTTTAGTAATAGCTCTTCTAACTGGGTTAAACTCAGAGAACTACCCCCCCATGCACAGTCCTCAACAGTAAGGACTTTAACCCTTGGGTCAGGGTTCACCCTTCTTGCTGACTATGATAACATTGCTAGGGGAATCAGTGTTCTTTGCCTCTTGGTGGTGGTCCTGGTCATTCTGTGATGGGGCTTTTTTTTTTTCTGTGAAACCTCAGATGGTTTTAAAGAAGCAAATTCCAAGTCCCAATGCAATGGTCAGTGCCATTTTCCTGTTGTAGTGGACCTCAATTAGATCCTGGGAGGCCTCCCCAGAAAAAAAATATTCTACCCAGGAAATGATACAGGATTCTCTGCTAATCCTAAGGAACAGCTTTAGCTAAGCAATCCTTTTCAAGAATAAACCAGAGCCTGCTTATCTAAGCAAGGCATCATTGAAAACAAAATTAAATTAGGCCTCTTGGAAGCTCACTATAGAAGCCATGTTGAGGGCCTTAAGCTGCTGAATCTTAATGCAGAATCAAATGCTTGAAGTGCGCCCAGCGTTTCCAGTGCTTTCTCTACTAGTACTCTCTTCATTCTTTGTTCCTCTTGAGTTTGTAGCTTTCCAATACTTCCTGCAATCGCCTCTTCTTTTTTCTATCCCACAACTTTTGTTCAGCTTCATGGTTCTCCTGATTACGTCTGGTAATCATCTTTCCAGTTCCCCTCCAGTTATGTTTTTTTTTCTTTTCTTCCAGTGGCTTATTGTGACACTTCTTATTTCTATTGGCATGATTCTTCCTTCCTTCCGGCTTCATTACAATTTTTCCAACCCTATTTCCCGAAATGCAAGGCCCAGTCTCATTCCCCATTCTTTGCCATGCATGCATTTCCATTTTTCTATTGCTTCTTACCATATTCCTGTCATGCATACACATTCATATTACATGCATCTCATTCCTGAATATGTTTTATCTCTTACAACAGTCTGAGTTTTTTTTTTCCTTTCTGCCATCTTTGCACACACCCGGTGGTATCAGGTACTGAATGTGCAGTATGCTCAGGTTCTTTTCTCCTGAAAGGACATGTCCATTTAGATAACCTCTGTGCCCACAGAAATTAAAAAAGTGCCCTGCCCATATGTTTCAACATTTTTTCTCAAAACTTGTGGACAAAGCTAAAAATAATGTGGAGGCAAAGTTCCAATTTTTTTGTAGAATTTTGTAACAACACTGATCCAAAGAATACTACAATTAAAGTTCTTTATTAAACAATTTGACAGTGCTGAAATGATTTAAAAATGCTCTCTCTCTCTCTCTGTCTCTCTCTTGATTTAGATAATGTTTTTTTTTTCATTCCAGGCTGCCCAAATTGATGGATTTATATTATCCATCATGCAATAAACTAGGAGTTACATTGCTGTTCTGCGGGCTATCTATTCAGTTGTTCTTACTCTGCACTTATTACTGCTTGTTAGTAGCCTTCTAATTTAATGCCTTCTGCACTTGTTTTTTAGTCATTTGTTAATTTAATTGCATTCAGTTAATCTGTATTTGCCGTAATATTGATATACGTGTGCTAGCCTGCACTGCATTTGAATTGTATTTACTGCTGTTTTAGCTGCTTTTCTGTAGGGAAAAAAATTCCTAGCTTGTTTCCTGCTTTCCTGTAACTTGTCTAGTCCAGATACAGACTTGCTGTATCCAGGACTGTTTGTAAGCTCCTGAGCCCCCCAAGCCCTTCTGTGTTGGAGGGACGCCTTCTAGTTTATCAGTGGGAGTGGTAAGCACAAGGTAGCCTGTCTACCACAGGAGGAGAGGTTTCTGGCCCAGAAATTATAGTTTATTGGCCGTTTGGGAAGCTCTTTCATCTCCTTCAACCTTCTGATTCAAAAGCCTCTGTTTGTGCTTGTTTCCTGCCTTTCCTGTTACTAGTCTAGTCCAGGTACAGATCTGCTGTATCCAGGACTCTTTGTAAGCTTCTGAGCCCCCCCCCCAAGCCTTTCTGTGTTTGAGGGAAGCCGTCTAGCTTATCAGTGGGAATGGTAAGCATCAGGTAGCCTATCTACCATGGGAATAGTGGGTTTTGGCCCATAAATTGTAGTTTATTGGCCGTTTAGGCAGTTTTCCATCTCTTTCAACTTGCTGGCTTAAAAGCCTGCATTTGCACTTGTTACCCACCTTTTTTGTAACTAGTCTAGTCCAGGTACAGATTTGCTGTATCCAGGACTCTTTGTAAGCTTCTGAGCCCCTCCAAGCCTTTCTGTGTTGGAGGGAAGCCTTCTAGCTTATCAGTGGGAGTGGTAAGCATTAGGTAGCCTATCTACCACATGAGGAGTGGTTCCTGGCCCAGAAATTGTAGCTACTGGCCGTTTGTGCAGTTTTTCCCATCTCTTTTAACTTTCTGCTTTAAAAGCCGCACTTGCATTTGTTTCCCACCTTTCCTGTTACTAGCCTAGTCCAGATACAGAGTTGCTACATCCAGGACTGTTGGTAAGCTTCTGAGCCCCGCAAGCCTTTCTGTGTTGGAGGGAAGCCTTCTAGCTTATCAGTGGGAGTGGTAAGCACTAGGTAGCCTATCTACCACAAGAGAAGTGGTTCTGGCCCAGAAATTGTAGTTTTTGGGCCGTATGGGCAGGTTTTTTTTTTCCATCTCTCTCAACTTTCTGGTTTTAAAGCCCGTGTTTGTGCTTGATCCCCACCTTTCTCGTAACTAGTCTAGTCCAGGTACAGATTTGCTGTATCCAGGACTGTTTGTAAGCTTCTGAACCCCCCAAGCCTTTGTGTTGGAGTGCAGCCTTCTAGCTTATCAGTGGGAGTGGTAAGTACTAGGTAGCCTGTCTACCACAAGAGGAGTGGTTCTTGGCCCAGGAATTGTAGTTTATTGACCATTCGGGAAGTTGTCCATCTCTTTCAACTTTCTGGTTTAAAAGACCACATCTGCACTTGTTTTCCCATCTTTCCTGTAACTAACCTACTGGAAAGCACTAGATAGCCTTAAACTAATATAAGCCTTCTAGCTTAAAAGTGAGACTTTGGAGTGATTGAGTATCAGTTTTCTGTATTTTCTTGCTGTACTTAACTGTTTTCCGCCTAAACGCTGATTTTCCAACACTTATTGTGATTTAAAAGCTTGTTTTTTTTCACATATTGTACTTATTTGACTGCCTGCACTTTTAAAAAGTTGTTTTTGTTTAAATAAATTGTTTAACTGTTGTAGGCTACACACTAAAGTGTGATAGCCTTTTCTGATCACTTGTAGTCGTTTAAAGCTGTTTTAAGTGTACTTTTTACTGTTTTTGCCTTATCTTTTCAAAAAATAAAAATAAAAAAAAAATAAATTTCTTGTTTCCCGCCTTTCTAAGCTAGTGTAGTCCAGTTTTCAGGCTAGTGCTGAATTCAGGGCTGTGTTACAAGTTTCTAAGTTGCCCATACCTTACTTGGATAGAGGGTATTTTCTCTGTTCACCTGTGAGAGAGGGGAACTTTGAGCAGCTGGAGGAGTGCCCAGAAGTTAGTAGTTTAAAAAAAGTGTTGCATGGTTTTGTGCGCCGGGCAGCACCGGTTAGCTATGGTTAAATTATTCCCGGCTCCACTAAGTCTCCTCTTCAGTTTTTCACTTGAAACTAGTCTAACTCTCAATCTAAGCACTCAAAAAGCATCCTACAGTCCAGCAATTGCTCAGACCTAATAGCAAGCACTAATATACCCCAACACTTGACTGCCCAGCAGGGCAAGGCTCTTTATCCACCCCTCACCAACCAAGCAAATAAGCTGCTCACTCTACTATTCAGACATGACCAAAGGGCAACTTCAGGTGTACTCTCCAGTTCAGCTGGTGAATCTGGGTATCCTGAGGCAATGTTACAACTGCCTCATGTACACAGACAGCCCTCTCCTCCTACCACAAAACACTAACATATGTGACAGATGCAATTATACAGTCAAACTGGAGGCTAAGGTATCTCCACCCAAGACTGGAACAGACAGTCATGAGGAAAAGGTTAACACTTGCACCACACCTCCAGCCTCACATAGACCTACTAAACCAACACTGGCAAAAAATACACATAAATACACAAAATCATACTCGGAGGCTCTAAATAAAAACCTGCAAAAGCATCAGAGAGCTCCAAAGCAGACACCCACAAAACCTGCACCTCCCGTCACAAACCAGACAACACATAAAACACAAAATCAATGTGCTGCACAATCACAGCCCTTAAGGTGAAATAACATACCTAACACACTAGTAATAGGTGACTCAATAGTCAGGCACACTGATGCCCCACTCACTAGGCTGGACAAGGAGAATGTTACTGTTAGCTGCCTGCCGGGAGCCAGAATCCGCCAAATAACACAAGCACTCAGGTCACTCCAGAACAAGTACAAATATGATTCTGTCATTGTTCATGTTGGTGTGAACGACCTGAGCCGTACCTCCCTGGACTACATGAAAAGAGACATGGAAGAGCTCTCTGATCATGTAGCCCAGGTGGGTATGACCCTGACCCTGTGTAGCATCCTGCCCTCACCAAGAATGATACCTCAGTATACAGAAAAAATGATCAGTTTCAACAATTGGCTAAGCTTCTGGTGCCATTCAAAGGGGATCCCGTGTCTGTCAGCCTGGGATGACATGCTCGACAAGCTGCGTTGCTTTGAAAGAGATGGCATGCACCTGTCACCCCTTGGCTTTCGAATACTGGCCAAGGCTCTTGTTGCCCCCATAGTGCCTTTTTTAGGCAAGGCTCAAAATTCAAACCCACCTCCGTAAACAGCACAAGTAAAAAACTGAGGGTTATGCTACTCAACGCCAGGAGTTTAAATCTCAAAATGCATGTGCTCGAAGCACTCCTAAGTATGGAGAACGTCGACATCTGTGCAGTAACTGAAACCTGATTCAAGGCTCCAGAGAGCACTCCAGCACTACTGGGCTACAACTCTTACCACACATTTTGGCCACAGGGCACGGACCGAAACACAAAAGGAGGGGGTGTATACATATTCATCAAGGATACCCACACCTCCAGGTTAGTGGCGCAGCATGATACCTCTGAGATCATCCATGTGCAACTAACATCGGGCAAATCTGCAATGCAAATTGTGGCCTGCTACAGATCACCCTCCATGACCCAGGAACACCACTCCGCCTTTCTAGAGATACTGGAAAACATGAAGGTCCTACCAAACACCCTGATGTTGGGAGATTTCAATTACCCTACCATTAACTGGGAAAACTACTTAAGTACAAACTCCCAGGCTCAACACTTTCTGGAATTTATCAACTCAAATGCCCTGGATCAGCTGGTAAACTCCCCTACCAGAGGCCACAACATATTGGACCTGGTCATCACCAACATGGGTGACAGGTGCTCCGTACCGGAGGTCAACCTGTCACTGGTTAGATCAGACCATAAACTAATCACCCTGGATGTCCACACCCCACCACCACCCCCAACCAAGGATACCACAGTGAAAAACTTTTCTAAAGTAAACTTCACCTTACTTATGGCAGAGGTGGTAAGTTTCACAGTCCCCACACTAAAGGATAACACTGCCCAAGATGCACAATCCTTTACAATTGCACTCTATGAGCACCTACAAGGATGCATAGATCGTGCCATCCCTAGCAAAACCAAGACTCACTCCCCTAAGAGAAGGAAACCAGTCTGGTGGATCCCTGCCATAAACAGGTTATACAACAAAAGGAGGAAACTAGTTCAGAAAAAAAGCAAATCCCAAGAAGGAAAGACATCCCTGATCAGTATCAGCAAGAAACTAAGGTCCCTCATAAAATCATCTAAGGCTAACTTCGAAAGAAAAATAGCCAAGGATTCGAAAGATAACCACAAAGCCTTCTTTAGCTATGTCAAGAATCTAAGTGGCAACTCGCAGATATGCTCTGAGATGGTGCAAAATAGCACAAAATATACTGAACCTAATGATATTGCCAACATACTGGTAGATAGATTCAGTGCAAACTTCACCTCCCTCTCACCTTCAAAAGGGCCCACAACAATAACGGAAAAGTGTAGTGTCCCGGAAATCACAGAAGCACAAGTGAAAACAGCCCTTTCAAAAGCCAAAAACACAGCATCAATGGGGCCAAATGGTGTCCCAGGCTGCGTCTTGCATGAACTACAGAACAAACTAACCCCCCCACATAAACACACTGTTCAACCTCAGCCTCTCCACCGGCTATGTGCCCATAGAATGGTGCACAGCAATGGTTATTCCACTCCACAAAGGAGAAGCCACAACTGACCCTGATAACTATCGCCCCATAAGCCTGACTAGCCTGGTCTGCAAGGCTATGGAGCGCATCATCATGGAACTCATTAACAAAGACATTGGGAGCCTCCAAACACTTGACCCGACCCAGTTCAGCTTTGTTAAAGGCAGATCATGCCTACTAAACCTGGTTGACTTCTTTGAGACAGTTACCAAGGCCATAGACGAGGGAAAGGTGGTTCACACAGCCTACCTTGCTCTCGCCAAGGTGTTTGACACCATTCCTCACTGAGGTATTATAGAAAAACTCACCAGCCTGAGCATAAACCCCTATGTCACAAGATGGGTTGCCAACTGGCTTACAGACAGAACTCACACGGTAAGAATAGCGGGCTCCAGGTCTGACTCTAAACCAGTCACAAGTGGTGTCCCGCAAGGCTCAGTTCTGGGACCCCTACTGTTCAACATATATTTCTCAGAAGTACAGGCAAACACAGGAGGACTATGGCTAACCAAGTTTGCCAATGACTGCAAACTGGGAGCCATAACTGACTCTCTGGCTGACATGGACATCCTCCAAAAAGGCCTTACTGAGACAGACACCTGGTGTCAAAGTCATGGCCTCAAGCTAAATGCCAAAAAATGCATAGTCATCCCGTTTGGGAAAAACAAAACACCCACAAATTACCACATAGGGGGCAGCCCCCTTAATACAGAAGAGGTAAAAACAGTTCTGGGGACCCAGGTAGATAGTAATCTCTCCTTTGACAATCATATTGCCAAAGTACTTAGGAAATCCTTCTATGTGGCCCATCAAATTACTAAGGGGTTCGCATCTTGAAATAAAGAGGTTATAGTGCCCCTCTACTCATCACTCATCAGACCCATCATAGAGTACAATGCCCCATTTGGGATGTACCTCACAAGACACTTCCAACAGCTTGAAAGACCACAAAAGCACCTCACCAAGAGGATTACTGGCCTCAAACATATGTTCTATGCAGCCTGACTGAAAAAACTCTGGCTGTACTCAGTGGCATGTCGCTTACTCAGAGGTGATCTCTGCCTGACTTACAAAGCCATATCCAGCTCAGAATTGATGGACATGCTCCACCTAAAGAAATCCAAGTCACTGCGAGCCACGCGCTCTAGTGAGCTAAACCTTGCCACAACAATAACTAGAACATGCTGGAGGGATAGATTCCTGTCACAGAGATTCCTCATGCTTTGGAACAAAATTCCTAACTACATTAGGCAGTGCCCCTCACTAACACTCTTCAAGAGAAGCCTTGACGAGTGGATGGGTAACAGAAAGTACACCCCTGGGATCACTTCATTGACTCTGCTTGACAGAGGCTCAGTTAATTAATCAATGTGGCGGCAAAAGCCGACACACTCTGGCTAGGCTTATAAATGCCCTTGGGCAGATAGCCTAGTACCTACCTATGAACCTATTTAAGTTTAGGTCTGAAAGAGTAAAGCCTCATGTAGGGTTTGTTTTGTCAGTCTGTAAACATAAAAAATCAAACCTGTGTTTTCTTTTTTGCCTCTGTTTGTTGACAACTGTATGTTTTGATGAAATAGACTTTGTTAAGTAGTTCTATGTTCTGCATGGTGTGAGGACTGCTATTTGAATGTACAAGATTTGTAAATAAGAGTTTGACAATCACAAACAATTAGCTACAAAATGTTTACTTACGTTTCCATAACTCCAAGGTAAAACAGCACTGACTTTACTATTATGTAAGCAGCAGAGATGTGGAGCAATAAAGAGACAAAGCCTTGGCTAGCTCTCCACCCCAACAAAAACTCTTTGAACATATCTACAGTTAGTTTCCCTGTTCAGCATTTTGTAGTCCCAGTTCTGAGACTCATACTTTGCTATTCTCAGATGTTTCTTTTGGTTGGATAATTGGAATTTTACAGAAAATTAATTGCAAAATGACAGCTTTTGGCAAAAGTGGGGAAGGACCATTTCATTTGTAAAATGGCCATTACAGCTCCATCAAGCCACAACCCCTTTTCCACATTCTACACATGAAGTCAAGGTGTCACTTCAACAGTGACAATCTTCTAGAACCAAGGTTCACACTGCCAGGTGGCTAGCCCTGCTGCCGTTGTTCTTCTATAACCTGCACTCATACACACACACATTCACACTATGGCTAATTTACAGTGTCCAATCCATCTAGTGTATGCCTTTGGAATGTGAGAAAAAACCCATATGAACACAGGGAGGAGATGCAGACTCCACACAAAAGGCATACAAGCTGAGCATTGAACCTAAGATCCTTTTGCTGTGTGACAACAACATTATCCACTGTGCCATCAGTCATTATAGCTGGAATGGTCAAATTCTGAAAATGTCAGAAAAAGGTATTATGAAGGCACCTAACAGTTCTTATTTTTTATGGAGACTTCTAGTTTGTTCTCAAAATTTTGCTCCATCCCCTTCACAAATTAAACATGTTGAGATGTTTTGAGAGTGTGTCAAGAATTGTAGGCTGAGCTATATTGCCATGGAGAAAATAGCATGTAGGAAATGGGGAAGGCAGGAAGTTAGTTAGTATGAAGAAGGGGAGGTGGTAGTGTAAAGGTAGATGGAGAGGTAGAGGAAGAGTTTAAAAAGACACAGGTAGCCAGGCAAGATATCCTATCAACAGTAGAGTAGGACAGAGCAGAACAGCTACCCTCCCACTGTTCCTTGTAAAAGCAGGAAGAGGTGTAGATAGCACAAGGTGAGATGTGGTGAGTGCTGACTGAGATGAGTAGGTAGGTGCTTGGTGAACCATATGGGTGATCACACTAGGGGTTGGGAGTGAATTTTCTGTTTTTCCCATTTTTTTTTTCAGGTTTTTGCCTTCCTAGTAATAGGTAGGTAGGGTTGGTAGGTGTCTCAGCCATAAAAGGCAGAAGGGATGACTAGGAAGATTGCAAAGGAGTGTGCTTGGCCTGTGGAGGGGGTGCAAGCTTGGATAGCTTAGACCTTCTCTGAGTGGGCAGCCCCATGATGATAGTGGGCAGGCTGGGGCAAAAACCTAGGGTCCCTGAAAGTGGCATATCCCCTTTAGCCACTGGTATTTGGTTGAATGGTGACAGGGGACTGTCAGTGTTTGGTTGTAGAGCCCTTCAGCCATTGGTGTTGGTCGAGCATTTACAGGAACTGTGGTGATATGTTAAGACTTGGTTGATATGACTTCCTTCCCAAGTTCTGCTCTTTGTACACATCTGAATAGTCTTAGGTTCATAGGTTCATAGGTTAGTACTAGGCTATCAGCCCTAGGGCCTATACAAGCCTAGCCATAACAATTCCCTGAATATTTCTTCCCACATTATTTACTTTCCTGGACCCCTGTCTAGCAGGGCGACTGACGTGATCCCTGGGGTGAATTTCCTTTCTCCCATCCAATCGTCAAGGTTCCTCTTGAAGAGGTCCAAAGAGGCACTCTGCTTGACATGTATGGGCAATCTATTCCAGAGTCTGGGGAGTCGCTGGGTCAGGAACCTATCCCTCCAACATGTTTTGTTTATTGTGATGACAAGGTTTAGATCCCTGGAGCATGTAGCTCTGAGGGATTGGGATTTCTTTAAGTGTAGCATGTCCAACAGCTCTATATTTGACATGGCCTTGTATGTTAAGCAGAGATCGCCTCTGAGTAGACGATATGCGACAGAGTATAGCTGGAGTTTTTTAAGGCGGTCAGCATAGGGCATCTGCTTTAGGCCTGTAATTCTTTTAGTGAGGTATTTCTGAGGCCTTTCCAGTTGTTGCAGATGTCTTCAGAGGTACATACCAAATGGGGCATTGTATTCTATAATGGGTCTAATGAGGGATGAGTACAGTGGGACAATGACCTCCTTTTTTCTGGATGAAAAGCCCTTCGTGATGAGGTGTGCCACATAGAAGGATTTCCTGACTGTTGTGGCGATGTGGTTATCGAAGGTGAGACCACTGTCCACCTGTGTCCCTAAGTCTCTTATCACACTTTCTGTGTTTAGTGTACTGCCACCTATATGGTAATTCATGGATACATGTTTTTTCCCAAAGGGGATAACAATACATTTCTTGGCATTGAGCTTGAGCCCATGGCTCTGGCACCAAGCATCTGTTTCTGTAAGGCCCTTTTGTAGAGTAGTAGAGTCTTGGTTGGCTGGCATTGATTGGTCTAATTGGCATTGGCTTCTAATCTGGCACTGATATAATATGTAATTCAGTCTGATTGCCAAAATAAATACATGGCTGCAGCCATTTCTTCCACGCAAGTGTGTGGTCTAATTTGTTAAATGAGGAGCGTGCTTATTTTCACCTAAAGGCAATACGTTAATAATAGGAATTTTTAAAAAGGGTCCCTAATTTGGAGCTTTTTTCCCTTATTATTTTTTAACTTGTCCATCATCTCAAAGGTAAATGTCACTGAAAGAGATTGTTGCCTTTAGTAAAGGTATGTGCTGGGCTTTGGAACCCAGATGACTGATGACCTGTAGATTTCATACTCTTTCTGAATGCAAGGGCATGACTCCCTTATGTGACATGAGAGTCCCTCCAAAAAGTAAACATTAAAAAAAAAACACCCACCAATATATTTCAAGTTCTTCGCTCATGAATTCTGGGCAAAGCCGAAATAATGTGCGTGTGTGTTGGGGGGGTGGGGGGCTAAGGTCCCAAATCAAGGACAATGTTCTTGTATAATACGGTTCTTCACATTAAATAGGTTAATAAAACAACAACTCTTTATATAAGCATGCATGCAGTAGGTGGACTGGACACTTTGACTTGGCCATAGATTTGGGTGTGCGCGTGAGTGTTATGTGGTGTGGACGAACAACCATGGCAGGGCTAGACACCCGGTGGTGTAAACATTGGCTCTAGATGATCGTCACTTTTGAAGTGACACCACGACCCCATGGGCAAAAATGGGATGCACGCATTTTTTAGCGACGATTGTGAAATTTAAAAGGCTCGGGACTGGCATCGTTGTCCGAGTCAGACTTGTAATCCTTAGCCATCTCCAAGAAAATCAAAAATTTCACAAGGCACAGGGCAGGCATTTGAAACAAAATCAGAGAAAGGTCTGCGTAATCAGAGGCAGTTGGTATGCTTCCGCTTGAAGATATGTGCCTCATAAAATGTGACAGCGGTGATGTTCGTTAAAGAAAGGAATTAACATAACCAACATTTTGCGCCAAAAAATGCAGCGAAAGAGTATGTATGTGTTGCAACTGCAACCGAATAATTTAATTGAATGTACATGCTATTACCATTGTTCCAATACGCGACATTGTAAATTGTAGTCTCATTTTGAAAACATTTCCTTTCCACAAATAAGAAGCAGTTCATCTACCACAAAGGAAATGCCCACAACAAGGCATCTAGTTTCCTATGGACGCTCCCATCCCCCCAAACACTCGCTTAATCCAGAAACGCCGCGTTGTGAGTGAGTTCAGCCTAATGTGGTTCGATGCTGTATAACATCACAGGTGTATAAAATATTACAGGTCTAAGTGGTGCGGACACCGCAAGTATCCATCGCCCATTTTATCATTGGAAGAAATCCACACCTAAGAGTTCACATCACCAAACCGTCTTTTGTGCTTTCTTGTAAAACTGACAAAAGTGTTTTCGCTATGGTCCTGTTTAATTTTCAGCAGCCTCTGTCTTTTGGACCTGCCAGTGATTGCCCCTGCAGCTTGCTTTGTCAATCGTATAATAAGATTACCACTGGTGACTAAACCCTCCTGACACACCTCCTCTTATGCTTCCACTTATTTTATTATCCCTCTTAGTGCGTCCATAGCTGTGCCCTGTTCTGGTCCTTTGCCCCTAATTACTGCCACTGCTAGTCCACCGCTCCTGAGGTGACAGGTTGAAGGTGATGTTGTCACAGTACAAATGCAGCGAAAGGTCATTAAGTGCTGACCTCAATGGTGCATGCAGCAGTGGGTCTGCTCTGCTGCCCCTCACGTGTGTGTTCGACTAGGTGGGTGCGTGGAATATCGTAGTTACAAGTCGGATTGGATGGTCCAGACCCACTGGCTGTACGTCACAATACCAGCAACTATGCTCCCATACCTTTCTTAAATGGGATCTTACGTTGTGATGGCTAGCCAATCTACTCGTACCGAATGGCTCCAGTAATGGAAAGGGACCACTATACGCTGTTTGGGCAAAGTACGAGATGCGATGAGTGAACCGTTAGGAGTTATGCCTTTGTCAGCAACACAAACTCTTTGTGGGAACTGTACTGCTCTCTCAGATATAAACGTAACTCGGAAGCCCGATTTAAATATATCTTATGATTATGACGAGGACGGGTTTGTGCGTTCTGTCTGGAGGGACTATCTACGTCCAAAAGAATATGAATGGGTCCTTATAGTTGGGTATATTATTGTTTTCATTGTGGCTCTAATTGGGAACATTCTGGGTGAGTACATACGTCAATAAAGTTTTGTGGCTTCTTATGTTGACTCACTTAACGCACAAAACATGTCTGCAAATGGCATGAATGATATTCCAACAACACGTGTTTAAAATATCTTTAAACAGTATTGAAACTCATTCGGAAACAAGACAAACTGCTACCCAGAAAGGCAAAAAGTTGCACTGAGTTTCTGTTTTATTTCTTGAACTGCAGAGGTATTACAGAATGACTGGCTGTGCTGTTTAACTTAAATTGGGCGATATTTTTATCTTCAAAGGTCAGAGTCAACTTAATTTACCTGACCTGCCTTGTAAATTGTGTGAACTGATTAAATTAATCCGCTCCTTGCTCTTAACAACATGTTGTACAACTAACTTATTTAAGAGTTTGCAGCTGTTGAGCATATTAATTTGTTGCAACATATCTGTTGCTAGCATTTTACAATACACCTTGTTAAACTAGACTTGTTTAGTAAGTTGGGATCACTTAGTTTTTATGATCGTTATACCAGATCCATGAATTTCCTTAGAAAAATATTGGTAATGGTAGCTTCCAGTTAATTTAAGAACCACTTAATGCAAAATACCGAGTCAACCTACTGAATACAAATAATACGGCAGATGGTGGGATGAAGTCTTGCTTCCAGTTCTTTCCTTTACTAAGGTTACCTAAACAGTCATTTATCTTTGCCTTTAGACGTTCTTAACAATAATTTAACGGGGATAACTATTGATAGTAAATTGACATACATTTGTCACCCTGAAAACACAATGATGGCTCTGTTATGATCATTGACTTCGACCGCATATACCGAAGAAAATGAAGAGTGAAGCATTCATTACTGCCAAAAACTTTTGAGAACCTGAAAACCACGTGTTCAAAACTAGCTGAAGTCAACTTTACACCAAATAACAGCACGCCGCTTTTTTTCGGATACGATGTATATAAATAGCAGTTATACAGAGTATGCATCTTGTGTAGTGTTTACAAATTGTATTCGGCTGGTGCATTGTAGCATAGACATCAATTATCGTGTACGGTAAGGCGATCGCGGATTGTTACCCGGCTGGAATATAGCGCATTAGGATGCTTCCAGTATCGATCTCACAAACTTGAAATACTTCTGTCTTGAGTGTAAAGGCAATACAGAATGGTTGCAGCTCAACACTCACCAACGGTTTTTCGAGGTGTTTCTGTTCACCGCTTCTCGTTGACTATAATCTGAGCAGGGCTCCATTCTTGGGAAGATCATGCCCAGTCTTCCAATTTCTTTTATATTTAAATTGTGTACAACTTTCTCTTGTCTACTCTTACTTCTCTCAACAATGCTGCAAAAATATTGATTATAGCTGTAATCATGCTGCTGCTTTGTGTAGGTAGAGTTTACAAAGGACTTAACGATGTGCAGGGAAAGGGATGCCCCACATACATCATTCTGAATTGTCGCCGATAATGATTTTTCTGTTACTGAGGGCTCGCTGTCTGTTCTCTCTCTCTCTGTCGGTGTTACTTAAGCTACATTATTTTTGCCAGGGTATTTAGTACATCTTCTTCTAGATTGTTAATTTCTTTGATATCAGCAAGATTAGTCCTGTAAACCCTTCGACTAGCCGTGGTACACCCAAACGGGGATTCCTTATTACTGACTATGGAGTTTATTAAAATGTACCTTCTGCACTGATTCCAAAGCATGCGAGCTTACCTTTCTGACCCCTGTTGTGAACTTGATTTAATAACAAGAGGTTGAGGGTAGGGTTACTAGAAATGTCCACAGTAAGAAGTCATTACCGTGGTCCTGTATACAGTGTATGATTGTCATTTTGCTGTTACTAAGGCGTGCGACGGGTTATTAAATGATTACTAACGTATTTGCTTACGTTTACACTTAGCAGTCTTGTGTATTTAAAGCATGACTTGAGGATGTGTGTGTGTGTGTTTGTGTTTAAAGGGTGGTGCTAGCAGTGAGGACTGACGAGAAAAGCTATACCTCTCATCAACTTTCCAGAACGTCCAGAGTTTTGTATCATACTCTTGCTCTGTTCCTCATAAAAATCTGATCTTCTCTGGCAAATCACTGAGGAGTGAAGTCATCCAGTAAAGACAGACAATTGAGTTTCAGACTTCGTATTATAACAAATGCTTGTTATTGAAAAGCCCAAGTTTATAAGAACAATATTTGAAACCTCTTTCTTTTCTCCTCCTATTATTTTTGGTTTTGTCTAAAATTCTTGCGCTGTGAGGTTGAGAGGTAAGCTAACAGGTAACGAAAGTGTCTTGAGTAGTTGCAATTTAAAGAAGCTGGCAATACATTTCAGCTGGCCAGATTTTTGCAGAATGTCCATATTTTTTGCCTAATATTTTCATCTCTTCCTCGTAAAATTTGTGGATTTCTGACAAATCACTGAAGACTGAAGTCACGAAATAATTGCATACATTTGAGTTTCGGACTTCATATCCTTCAGGAAAATGTATGCTAACACATGCCTGCTACTCTAGCGACGTTTTAAGTTTATAACAACAATATTTAAAATATCTTCCCATTTTGGGGGTTTTGAGTTGGCCCCGTTATTTAAGGCTTTGTTCGGGTTTCTTGCATTAAAAGGTTGAGAGGTATGTATGGTGGCATACCTCAGACCAGATCGGACTCCAATGAACCCATGTATAGACGCTCAAATGTATTCCGGACATCTGCCACCCAGATGGGTGTCGAAATACCGCCGTGCTCTTCGCACACACGCACGCAAGCGCAGCAACTTCTAATTTCATGGTCATAATATTCAATGTGCAGCAATGAAATTGTAGTAATTCAGAATGATAGACGCTTGATATTGCTTTTGGTTTATCCCAAGGAGTCCTTGCTCTGAAGCTCGCTGATTCATTACGAATTATTTTACTAATTTCTGGACTGACTGCGTATGTAGCAAACAGTCTCATTACAAGAGAAGCGCTGTAATTATACAACTGAGGAGCATCGTTGCCTTTTTTTCAGTGAATGAATTCCGTCCGCGGTCCCTCACTGAAGGCATCGTTCTCTGATAGGGTAGCTGATGTTCCAATGCCATCCTTGTAAACTGGGGCTTTTACACAGAAAGGATGAGATCGTTAACCTGAATATGGTTCTACATCTGCTCTTCATTGGCGAACACACACACAAATACCATTGTTTGTTATTCTTATTATGCAGAAATAACTTTATAACTTTAAAGAGCATGTTTATTCTGTCCCTGTTCAGCGCCCCCGACTTTGACTGCAGCATCCTCCCAAACATGTTTCACTTAGCTGTAATTTAATAGTTTAGTTCAGTCTTGTCACCTTCCATTTCATTAAAGAAACAATGATTACAAAAAATAAAGAACGTTGCGTTATTAAAAGACACGAGTGGTTTTGTTTAGTGTAATGTTAGAATAATGATGTTTGTGGTACAGCATTTCATACAGCAGCATGCACTAGCTATTTTCTATTTGGCATTGCCTTGCACATGTTATTCCCAGTAATCGCTGTAATGCAGCTTTCAGAACACATTCAGTTTTGGAGTCGTTGTCCCTTAACTAATGGGGGGGGGGGGGGGTCGATTTGAAAACATTCTGATTATTGATATAGCACGTTTAATCTATCTCACCTGAAAGAGCAGAGTGTGAAATAAACTTGCTGTTTTTTTTAACAAGACTAATTAACAACCCATAAATAAAAATAATCTGAAAGACACATTAAGAGAACGGCGGTATAATATTTATTTATTTATTTGCTATATGTTCACCGACTACAAGTGGACGGGTCGAGTAACCCTTTATAGCCAAGCCCCGAGCTGCAAGAAAGCTGTTTTGACCAGGATTGCAAGGAATGCAATTGAAATCTGTTAAGTGCCACTGGGAAAAAATAATGAATGTGAGACTAGTTTGGGATTCAATGTTTTATAGGTCACTTACAAGGGCAACTTAAATGACAATATGTGAACAAAAGAGACATTATGAAAGGAAGCTGGCATTTGCCAGTAGAATAGTTACAAAAATACAAGCTTATGAGAACCAGAAAATGTTTCACTTGAATGCTAGTTCTGCTCATTCTTGTGATATTTCTGTCTGATGAATTAGGGGTAAGTTTTATAACATTTAAGAGTAATGTTAAAAAATTAGAGGCACAGGTTAAATGTGTTATAGATTACACCGTCTCAATCTCTCTCTTTCTCACACACACACACACACACACCACTGTTAAAAATTAGAATAACAGTGCACTTGTACTGTGAATATACAACAGGGAGCCTCAGTGATGTGCTATTTTGGCATTAATTTATATTTTATTCCTTTTAATTTGTCAGAAAATACTGGGTTTATTCTGTATGTTTCTCAATGATGAAAAACCAATCTTGCGGAAAAAGGCAAAGCTGTACATGCGTACCCCACAAGCTGCGCAGTAGCAAGGGCCAGCTTAATTCCGCCTATCACACACCCACTAATCCACATTGAAGAAAATTTACACCCGTGACACGCCCACATCTGCCGAACGGCCAGGTGGGGTGCGCTCGTACAGTCTTCACACTATTCTTTTGCAGGTGCATCACAAGTTTACAAAGAAGCACACCACACTACTTACTTTACTCGTCGTTTTGAAATAAGAGGTGTCATTTCGTGTTATTAATAGGGGTAGACTGGCATGTACCTTTAAAATGCAGAACTAAAGTTACTTGCAATGATCCTAGGGTTACCACCTGTCCCACTTTGCGAGGGACAGTCCCTCTTTAGGCAGTTGTGTCCTGGCAAAAAATATTAAAAATGGCAAATGTCCTGAGATTGTAGGACATAATTATGTCCCATATTTTATGTAATAGTTGCATAAAATAGTTATTTCTGTATCTATAATACCTAAATATTACAAGAAACAGAATAAGCAACTAAGCTGCTACAAGAATAAGCTTATATTTAGGCAAACAAGTTAAGTTCTATTCTTTGTACTGACCGTGGGTATGTGTCGGCCTGTAAAATCTGATGTGTGTCCCGAAAATGCCCCACTTTGGCCATTTGAAAAGGTGGCAACCCTAAGTGAGCCGCATTATTTTGTTCTTGGCAAGAAACATTTAAAAAGTTACAACTTTTATGGTATTCCAATTATGCATTCAGCAATAGTACGGCATAATGTAGAAATGCTTTTACCTTCATGTAAGACTTATGAAGAGTCTTACTACTGCCACTTTGCTCACTGGCATCAAGTATGCATGCCATTCACATCTGAACAATACAGCATCATTCGGCATGTGTGGTAACACCAAATGCCTATAACCTTGGCAGTGATACACAGTTATAAACTATGAACAGTATTAATCAAGTTTTAGAACTAAGGAAGTTTTGGTTGGTTGAATTCAGACTATTTTTGTCCATGTGTGTAAAATGAAATAGCTTGGAATTTGCCTTTGAGTTGCACAGCACCTTCTGCACAGGAGGTTACAGTTTCCAAAAAAAAAAAATGTTAAGAAAGGTAGATAGGAACATGTGATATTACAAAGGGAATACATGCAGTGTATTAGCTGGATTTTTGATGTCTGTAAAATTTGCAAGTAAAAGGTGACTGATTTCAACAATTTGTTGAATGAAATACGTGATATGAGGGAGGGACTAGTATGTGTCAGCTTGGTATGTGTTGCTGCACAGCCTGCTTGCTTCCCCAAGGAGAGCCTGCACCTGTCATTGTAATGTTTCTGCATATTGACAAAGTTTCTTGCTTCCCTCATAGTGCCGTTTTTACACAGAGCAAACCTAAAAAAAAAAAACAAGAACCAGACCATATCAAAGTAGCATTATATAAACGCTACACATTCCAATGGATCTCAGATGCCTGTCTTTACAAAATAACAATTAATTTGGGTACTTTCAAAAACAGAAAAAAAAATCCTCCGTGGCACCTGATAGTATACACAGCTGTGTGCCACACTAGTGGACTTGTTCCTATAATTATTCAACCTCAACTTAGCCACTAACTTTGTCTCTAAGTATGGCACACAGCAGTTGTGATGCCATTTCACAATGGACCCCAGAAACTACAGACCCATTAGCCTAATGAGCTTCATCTATGAGGAAATGAAAGGACCCTAACTGACATGATAAATTGCGATATTAAGACTTTATAAGATTTGACCCCCAGCAATTTGGCTTTGCTAAGGGTAGATCCTGTTTAATGAATCTGGTAATCTTTGACAGAGTAACACAAATCCTGGAGAGTGGTTACGTAATCCATGCAACATATCTTGACCTCAACAGAGCATCTGACACCATGCCACAAGGAAATGTAATTAAGAAGTTAAATGTGTTCCAAACTGATCTCTGTACAACTAGGTTGATAGCAAATTCATAGGTTCATAGGTGTGTACTAGACTAATGGCCCTGGAGCCTTCACAAGCCTAGCCCAAAAAAATTGCCCAGGCACAGTGCCACCCAATGTTAGTTCACAGTGTCCCTAACCAATAGGGCAACTGGAATGATCCCATGAGTGAACTTTCTGTTATCCATCCACTCGTCAAGATTTTTCTTGAAGAGGTCCAGTGAGGTGCTCTGCTCGATATGAATGGGAAGCTTATTCCAGAGTATGAGCAGTCTTTGGGAGATGAACCTGTCCCTCCAGCATGTTTTTTATAATTGTGATAATGACATTGTGATCTCTGGAACATGTGGCACAGGGGGATTGGTATTTCTTTAGGTGTAGCATTTCAAGAAGGGCTGGGTTGGACATGGCTTTGTAAGTCAAGCAGTGCTCACCTCTAAGTAGACGATAAGAGACTGAGAACAGCTGAAGTTTCTTGAGTCTGTCCATGTAGGAAATGCGTTTAAGGCCTAGGATCCTTTTTGTGAGGTACTTTTGTGTCCTGTCCAGCTGTTGCAGTTGTCTGTTCAGGAACATGGCAAACTACATTATATTCAGTGATTGATCTAATGAGGGATGAGTAGAGAGGGATGATGACCTCTTTCTTCCTGGATGCAAAACCTTTGGTTATAATATGTGCCACATAGAAAGGCTTTCTGACCACAGTGGCAATGTGGTGGTCAAAGGTGAGGTGGCTCATGTCTATCGACCTGGGTGCACAGATCTCTTATGGCCGCTTCAGTGTTCAGTGGGCTCCCATCAATGTGGTAATTCATGAGAACTGAGTTTTTTCCAAATGGGATGATAACGCATTTTTTGGCATTAAGCTTCAGGCCAAGGTTCCAACATCAGTCATTGGTCTCAGAGAGGCCCCTTTGTAGGATGTCTACATCACTTAGGGAGTTGATAATGACTCTTAGCTTGCAGTCATCAGTGAACTTGGTCAGCGAAAGTCGTTCTCTGTTGGCCTGGCCTTCTGAGAAGTAGATGCCAAACAAGAGAGGGCCCAGGACCAAGCCCTGCGAGACTCCACTCATGACTGGTCGACAGTCTGAATTGGAATCTACAACGTTTCTCTGTGGATCCTGTCTGTGAGCCAATTTGCAACCAACCTAGTGATGTAAGGATTGATACCTAGTTTGGTGAGTTTATCAATAATACCTGAGTGGGGGATGGTATCAAAGGCCTTGGCCAGGTCGAGGTAGACTGTATGCACTGCCTTACCCTCATCCACAGTTTTGGTGAATGCCTCAAAAAAGTCAACAAGGTTCAGCAGGCAGGATCTCCCCTTGACAAAGCCAAACTGTGTGAGGTCAAGAGTTTGGAGATTGCCTGTATCTTTGTTAAGCATCTCCATGATAATGCACTCCATAGCTTTGCATGTCAGACTTGTCAGACTAATAGGGCAATAGTTCTCAGGGTCTGTAGTTGCTCCCCCTTTATGGAGCAGGATGACTGCAGCAGTGCACCATTCATTAGGGACATAGCCTGAGGTAAGGCTGTGATTGAACAGGGCATACAGATGTGGTGCCAGTTCATTTTGTAGCTCATGTAGGATGCAGTCAGGGATATTATCAGGTCCCACGGATGCTGTATTCTTGGTTTGGACAATGCAGCTTTACCTGTCTGCAGAAATGGTGGGTACCAGGCTTTCTTCTGGTATTGTAATAGGGCCCAAATGGGGGGGGGGGGGTAATGTTGGCACTGAATCTGCCAGCCAGTATTTTGGCTATATCTGTTGGATCAGTATAGGAGGTGCCATTGTGTAATAACTCAGAGCAAATCTGGGTATTGCCTTTGAGGTTTTTGATATAGCTTTGTGGTTGTTTTTGGTGTCAGCCACAATTCTGCCTTCATAGCTGGCTTTAGAGGATTTGATAAGGGATCTCAGCTTTTTGTTGAGACAGATAGGGGGATCCAGTCTTGTGACTTCATTTTTTTCTGCAACAGTTTCTTCCTTCTGTTGTAGAGTTTATTGATGGCTGGGGACCTCCAGATTGGCTTCCTTTTTTTTTTGAGGAGTGCGTCTTAGTTCTATTAGGTATGGCAAGGTCCGTGCATTTGTGTACATGCTCGTACAGTGTGTTGGTGTATGATTCTGCAGTCATGCAGCTATTTTCCATTGGCATGGCTGCCAAGAAGTTAGCTACCTCTGTTTTTAGGAGCCCAAAGTTGGCTTTAGAGAAGTTTTTCAGGGTGGTCACCTTAGCGGGGGGGGGGGGGAGTGTAGGTGACATGGAGATTTCCATGGTGATCAGTTTGTGGTCAAATTTAACCAGTAAGGAATTGACTATGGTGATCTAGTGGTTAGGATTTTGCACTCTCGCCGCCACAGCCTGGGTTCGATTCCCAGTCAGGGAACTTCAATGGATTTTTTAGCTCAAATGGCATAGTGGTAAATCACTGTGGCTGTGGTGTGCAGGGTCCTGGGTTTGAGACTTGCAAGGACTATTATGCAAGGATTATTATGAACCTATATGTCAAGCAAAGTTCCTCATTAGCACTCTTCAAGAAAAATCTTGATGAGTGGATGGGAAATAGGAAATACACCACGGGATCACTTCTGTGGCTCTGCTCGACATGGGCACAGGAAATTAACTTTCTTGGGTGGCATAAGCCAGGGAACCTTATTGGCTAGGTTTACTTAGGCCCTTGGGCTGATAGCCTAGTACCTGCTGCTTATGAACCATGAAGAATATGGAGACACCACCTCCTTTGGAGCTTCTGGCTATATTCTGGAACCGAAAGGTATGGAATGAGTTGTAGCCTCAGAGTGAAGGGGTGCTTTCTGCCTCTTTAAACCAGATCTCCATTACAGCACAGATGTCGACATTCTCCATTTTGAGGAGAGCTTCGAGTGAGTGATCTTGAGATTTAGACTTCTAGCACTGAGCAGCATGACCGTCAGATTGCATTTCTTTGTAGCTGTTGCAGTGGAATTTTGGTCTTTGGAACACTGCATAAAAAAGGCACTATGTGGTGGCGAGAGCCTTAGCCAGTACCAGGAATCCCAGGGGTGCCTAAGCCAGTACCCGGAATCCCAGGCGTGCCTAAGCCAGTACCCGGAATCCCAGGCGTGCCTTAGCCAGTACCCAGAATTGCAGGGGTTTGGTAGAGGAACAGAACTCGCATAGTAAGGCAGGCAGGATGCACCCTCAGAGGGCGTGATGGTAACCAGAAATTCCCTCAGAGATTCATACAAGGATATCTACTATTCTATATATACTTCTGTGATCCTCATATCAAAAATGGAAATCTCTGGTTAGCCAAGCTTGCAAATGATAATAAACTGGGTATCATTCTCAAATCCTCTTCTGACATGCCAAAGCTAAAACTTGAACTTATACTTGTTAATAGATGGTGCGCAGAAAAAAAATAAACTCTAAGAATTTTAATATTGTCACATTTGCTAAACAGTTCCTCAGTCCTGGTTATATCACAGACATCACCCCCGCTGCCTAATGATGATGTTATAAGGAACCTTGGAACATGGCTAGATAATTCTCTCTACTTAGATCATCATGTTACATCAGTTGTTAGGATATCTTTCTATCTGACAGAATTGATCAGAAAGGGTGTTTTCTGTAGATTCAGAGATGTTATTACCCTTCTATATTTCACACAGATCAGGCTCATTATAGAATGCAATATTCCTTTTGGGATATATCATAATAGGACTATTATGCAGTTTGAGAGACCCCTGAGGTCCAGAGGTTCCTAACATAACATAACAAAAAAAAAAAAAAAAATTAAAAAAAAGGTCATGATCCTAAAATACTTGGCTACCAGGAAGGTTTGGTGGCTGCATCCCTGTATTTGTATTAATTATCCCATAAACTCATTAGAAGTGATCTGTGTTTTGCTTTTCAGGCCATTAGGGGATCGGGCAGTCAACAAGCACTTATGTTACCACAAATCAAATAAACCGGCAAAACCTAGGACCTTAACACTCCTATGGTACAGTCTGCATGTCCTCCTTGCATTTGTGTGGATTTCCTCCAGATGATCCAGTTTCCTCCCACATTTCAAAGACGTGCATTTGCAGTGTTTCTTCCCAGGTGTCTGCTGAAAATTGGCTCTGTTCCAAGTCAGACTTTCCCAGTATACAAATGTAAACTGAAACAATGTTTAAAAAGGTCACACAGGAAAACCAATTGGTTAAAAACGCAACAAGAAAAATCTAGCAAAGCTAGAATTTCCACTGTGTGATACCTTAAGCCTCTTGGATCAGAGGCAACATGGGATATATGTAAATTACCCTTTAAAGATATCAGGTGTTTCAGCTAAATGACAATTCTGAATGTGCATTACTTTTTTCCTTTACTTTTAAGACTTTTTATGGACAATTTCAGCTAGAGGGGTTTGGCTTTATTGGCCTGACATTGTCCATAAAAAGACATTCCTCTTATGCTGTGCTGATGATGTCGTAAGAAGGCAGAAACATGCATGTCCACAGCTAGAGAGGTTAGGCTTTATTGGCCTGAAATTGTCCTTAGAAATATGTAAAAGAAAAAAAAAGTCATGGACATTCAGAATTGCTATTTAATTGAAACACCTGATATCCTAAAGGTTAATTTGCATTTATCCCATGTTGCGATTCAAGAGGTTTAAGGTATTAAACAGTGGAAATTCTAGTAAACAAATGTGAAATAAATAAAAGTAACAAATCAAGTGGAGAAAATATTTATCATGAAATCACTGCCCTTTACTGTAGTAAACTTCTGCAACATATCAAGCAGTATCACACACTGTTTTCCTTTAAAAATAATTAGATAAATTGATGGACGTTCACAAATTCTCCCCAACCCCTGCATGACTGGCTTGCCGTTCCTTGAAAAAGAGGATAAAGTATAAAGGTGATGTAAATCAATGAGTGTGTGTATACCTTTAAGAAGCTATCCAAGGGCTTGAACTAGAGTATAAATACTGAGCACGTGCAAGCCTGACTGCCATTTTGTAGTTAGCTGTTGACATGTGAAGATGTACGATGTATATAAGTTTTGTCTGATTGTTTATATTTAAAGATGCTGTTAGATGCTGTTATCCATCCTAATGTGTTTTTGTGTAGTAAAGAATCAGAATGAAACCAAAAGACTTATCATTATTTGTATTAGAGACAAATGAGCAACAGGTTTGTAGGGCAAAGAAAAATGGTCACATGTCCAAGTTGTCTTGTATTTTCAAAGATGTCATGAACTGCACATTAAGAAGGAAGCAAGGTTAAAAAAATGTAGATGTTCAGATAAGTATAAAATGCTTCATGTGGTGTTTTTTGCTTTAGTAATAAATAGAGTATATAGTCATAACTAAAAGTGTTCTTTTCTGCTTTTATTGAAATATCAAGATAAACTACTGATTTTAACCATATTTCTCTCATTATGTCTACTTTAGCTCAGCTATCCTTACTCATATCTATTATTCCTGTACTGTGGACTGTATGCAACTCATATAGATGTTATTGTGTACAATATTATATATAACAAAGTGATGTTTTGACATATTACTGTACACTCTCCCCAGTCATTTAAGCAATTAAAAGATTTTGTTTGTACTCACCGCTAGCTGGTATCTTTTAAATGCAGGCTAACTTTAACTTGGATAACATCTAGCAAAAAAAGTAAAATAATTTGTATTGTACATTATTCACAGAAAACCTGAATTCTTTCAAGATTTAGTGGCTAGAACAATGAAAGGATGTGATCCTTAATAGATAATACCTTGTGGATTTGCTGTTTCTTCACAAATCCATGTGAAAGTCATTAGAATTTGAACTGTTTGTGTAATCAAAGCAAAAAAAAAATGTTGTTCGTTGCACCTAGCCTTTTTACCTTTTTAAGGGTGTATGCGTGTTGGAGTAAGGCAATGATACATCATAATATAATTGCATGCCATGAAGATTAAGGCATGCTGTTGCCTCTGAAGTGTTGGGGAGGGATCTGTTTGACTAAGCAGTACATGCATGTATTTATTATTTTTTGCTACAGTAATCTCGAGGGAGAAAATGAGATGGTACTTTTTTAAAGATTACTCAAATGCTAAAGTAGGCTTCTTGCACTGTGCATAATTTCAGGAAAATGGTTTGTTTCCTACATCTCGTCACAGCAGATTTCATAATTCCCCTTGTGTAAAACAGTGCAGTGTCTAAGCACAGTAGCAATCATTTGGCTTTCAATCCTAGGCTGTATATGCTGATCAATTAATAAGCAGCAGCTTGAATGGCTGACATGAATACTCCAGAAGGGAAACTGAAGCACCCAGACAGGTTTATTTTTATGAAGCTGTAAAAAGTGTTCCATTTGTATGAAAATCATTGTGAATAATTTCAATCATGGGAAGTCCTAATTTAAGCCATTACATCCTTACTATGACAGAGCAAGTAGAATGGACTTTTATGGGGCAGCATGGGACAAATGAGTCCATATTCCATTGATTTCTGTCATTTGTGTGCAGTATGACTTCATAAAATATTTTCACAGCGGGTGTAAAAATGATGTTAGCCACATTGTACTCCACCATTTTATAAAACATAAACATTTTTTAGCTGTTAAGAATGCGAATGCCTTTGAATATTATGTCTTTTTCTTTAATATCTATATCAGCCTAGGTAATGTAAAAAATTGGATACTACCATTTGAAGCTCTCTATCTGCAGTCAAGTCTAGCATTTGGAAAAGACCAATAAATTTCTAGCCACATGTCAGGGAAGCAGACACAACAACAGGAACATGCTTTAGCAGATTCATTGGGCTTAAGCAGAGTTACTTATGGATTGTCAGGCCTGATTAGGCTCCAATATTGAAAGCCTCTTATTAAAGTGAGGTGAAATAATGTGGAATGACCAACAGAAGACTTATTCTATTATGCCAGGGATTTTTTTATTACCTTTTCCTTGTCTGTGTTTGTTTATCACAGGTGTTGAACCCTGGACCATTTACACTATAGTCATGGGACTTACCACTAAGCCATCTGAGGTGTGTACAGCCATCGACTTAGCCCTTACAGTTATGTTCATTTGCTCTGATTTTTGGGGGTGATGGGGCATCATTGCACAAATGTCATTCCAGGAGCTATATGAATTCCATTTTACTGGTCCTAACCCCTAGCTTGCTAGTTAATATTCACACAGGTGTGAATGTCTGCTGTGTCATCCTCTGTGAGCTTACAAATTTCTGTGCACACATCACAAAGGCTCCTAGCCGGCCTTAGGCATAGGCCAACTAGGAGGCCGCCTAAGGCACCACCCTAGCAGGGGTGCTTTTCAGTAAACTAGATGGGGTGTAAATAGACCAGGATGGGGGCACCGGGTGGTGTGGGGGGTGCTGTGAAGTTCTTTTGCCTAGGGCACCACCCTGCAAAGGCTACCTCATGAATGCAATGTCAGCTGACTTATGTTGTGCATGCTATGTCTCTCTCTCTGCCTTACAGTAGGTTGGACTCCTAGGATGGACAAGCTAGTGTTAGTCACTCACTCCCACTGTCTGTGGTCAGGTCTTTCAATGTCTGTGCTGTCTGTCAATCTCAGGGCATCTGAGTCACAGTCTGGAATGTAACCCTTTGGATCATAGAGCGACAACCTTTTATTCCTCTGATTCATGGAGCCAACCCAGATTATTGCCACTCTATCATTTACAGAATGCTGTAGGCTAGATCTTCTGGAAGTGGCTTAACCAAACAGTAACCTGTGATAGAAGTTCATTGCATGGTATTATCGTAAGAAATACCAAGTATCCTGCATGGCATTTGAGTGTGGCCTAGTGGAATAGTAAAAAAAAAGCAGTTAAAGAGTAAATTAAGTCATATTGCAATAAAAAAATGCTTCATTACTATTCATTATGATGAAATGATAATGCTGATAAGGCTTACCTATTATTGGTTAAGATCAATTTTATGAGATTTGATAAGTGTATTTCATGATATAGATGTGTCAATGGTTCAAAAGGCAACATATTTGCCTAGTATATGGCAAGATCACAGGCTGTAGGTAGTATTCCTTCTGCCTTCACAACACTAAAATGTATTCCATTTCCAGAAAAGAGTCTGATTCTTAAATGAATTCATTTTTGACATTTAAATTATTATAGTTTAAGACTCACGCTATCATACCTGAGTGGAAAGTAACAGAACATTAGGCATCAAATCTTCCTGAAAGCAGAGGACAACATTAGCATCCATGAAAAACTTGTATTTGTATGGCATCTTTGATTTGTATATACATGACATTTTTGTCTTGTTTTCAATCCAGTCAGTCTTCAAAGTAAATAGAATATGTTTGAAGACCAAATGAAAACAGTACAGAATTTTTGTTGATGTGTTTGATAGATTTGACACTAAAGTTTGAATAGTCATGTGAAATTCATCCTCTCTGCTTAAATGGTGCATAACTTCTTTGTTACTTTATAAGACATTCCTCGGTTGTTTATGTTGCTGTAGTGTTTAAAAGTATGAATATAGTCTGCCTGGATTTGGCTTGAAAAATTGCTTACATTCCAGTAAAAAGTTACTTACTCAACAAAATGTAGTAACTAAATTATTTGATTAATTAATTACATAATCAGTGTTATGGAACACAAGAATATAACCGAACCTTCTAAAAACAAATCTTGAAAGTATGGTCTGCTTAATAACAAACTCAATACAAAGAAAAGCTACTGTTGTGTGTATGTATTGGTGTGAACAGAGGGCCTGACTTTTTTCTTTTTACCTTGGCTTTAAACTAATTGAAAATATTTAAACGAGAACCATCAATAGTTTTATATATGCATTCAGTCATTCATTATTGCACAGTTAACTGTGGTGGTAAGACAACAATAGTGTCAGCCTCTTAGCGAGATATGTTCGCTTTTTCAACTAAGTGCGAGGCAATTGTATCCTTCTTGATGAATTTGTGAATATGACAAATCTATAATTATTTAACATGTAAGGTACAAGCATAGCTGGCTTTAGGCACCAGTGATCCCTGCGGTCACTGGGTCACCTGTTCCTGGGGGCTCCCAACCACAACAAGATATCTTATCCTAATATTTTGCAATATGTCTGTCAAACCAACAAAACCTAATACAGCAATCCTGTTTACTTAGTAAACTAGGTGGGTAATAACTCTTATTTATATCCCCTTTAAAATGCAAAGACATTTCTGATAAGTAACAAACATTACAATGCCATTGAATATGTTACTGTTGACATAGTGCCCCTGGCTTAGGTAAACTGTTCTGTTGGACATTTTCTCCACTAAAGCTAGCTACATAGCCAGCTTTAAGTCCCTGCAATACCTGTGGCTGCAGGGGGCCCCTTAATCATCCTTGACTGTGTGGGGACCTCACAAAAGATGCTGCTGGTTGGGGGAAAAATGAGGAAGAAAAAATGTATTAATTTTCTAATTTTGCTCTTTAACATGAACACAGCTGTGATATGACCCTATTAGGATAACCTGAACAGGGCTGTGATATGACCCTGTTAGGATAACTGGGTCTATATAAGAACATCATATGTTTAAAATTGCGAATGCTCTAATGAGCAAAAATGCTGGACCTCGACGTGCTTTTTTTTGGGATCAGATTACAGTGAAGATCAGAATAGTTTCCCTTCCTCACTATAGTCCGATCTCGGAGTTGGAATATATATTTATTGGGGGTGTGTGTGGGGTTCAGTCCCCCACAATAAAGAGTTTGAGGTCCGGTATTTTCGCTCATTAGAATGGTCGCAATTTTGAACATTCGATGTTCTAGTATAAACCCAGGATAAAGCTGATAGTGGACATGAGCAAGATAAGCACTGGAGAGATCAGCAGCCCAGAGTGACTTATCTCAGTTCAAACTTTGGATTTTAAGAAGAGCTGGTGCTTCCAATAATCAGGGATGGTTTTGTCTTATAGAGAGTTTTATAAATACTGGTGGAACACCAAATACTATATCAAGTTCTTTCATTAAGAATTCAGTGCAATCCCAAAAATAATAGCATAATAAAGGCTCAGAATCAGGAGTACATTTTAATTTTTACTCTAATTCATTAACAAAGTTAATATAATAATACATTTTGCATTAACATGTATTTTTGGACAATCCGTATAAAACTCTGATGTCTGGATTTATTGACTGTTTGTAATCCTGAATGATTTACCAGCAGATTAAACTTTTTACAAGTATGAGTAAAATCAGGGAAAGTCTGTGAAATCAGGGACAGTGACAGGTATACATTACTCCTCAATGAGGTAAATGAAAGTGACTTACCCCTGCTGCTGTTTGATGACTGCTAAACAGCAGTCACTGATCTGGTGTGACAGTACCAGTGTTGTACAATGTATTACTATTTGCTAAAATAAATACAAAACTAGTATTGCTATGGCTTATGTTTACTTGTGTGCAAAAAGTATCACTGATTTTTATCTGTGCACACACCCGATAATGCCATCACACATACAAAACTAGTATTGCTATGGCTTATGTTTACTTGTGTGCAAAAAGTATCACTGATTTTTATCTGTGCACACAGCCAATAATGCCATCACACATACAAAACTAGTATTGCTATGGCTTATGTTTACTTGTGTGCAAAAAGTATCACTGATTTTTATCTGTGCACACTCCCGATAATGCCATCACACATACATTATTTTTTTGTGTATCAGTAAAAACAAATTATTATATTTCAAACGTATGGCATAAAATATATTACAGAACATTCAGATACTTAGATCTTCTCAGAGTATGGTGAACCCCCTCCCCAGACTGTATAAATGGATATCGGGGGGGGGCCTAATCATCCTTGACTCTATGGGGTCCCCCACAAAAGCTGTTGTTGGTTGGGGAAAAATGAGGAGGAAGGAATGAGGAGGAAGGAAAAAGTGTATCAGTTTTCTGATTATGCTCTTTAACCTGAACAGTGTTGTGATAAGACCCTTTTAGGATAACGCTAATAATAGCCTCTGTTTTCAATCCCACCCATTCTAAAAACTGCCCTGCTCAGATGTATGTGTACAAAATGCTGCTGTAGGTTATGGGGGGGCTGGGGATTGTGTATTTATAACTACTTTAATTTTCATCACAGTCAAACCTTAGAAGTGTGCACATGAGGTCATTACAGCTGGTGTTTGAGCTGAGGACAGAGTAGCCATTGTTTCTTTTACTTTTCTAACGGACCTCAGAGATGTAGTAAGAAGGTTATTATAGCTTGTGTAGAGGCAACATAAAGTCTAGAAGCAATAAATTAGAATATATTATTACAATCATTATTTTTTTCACTTTCCTCACAATCACACGTCAGGCACATATACAAGTGGTTGCCTTTGGGGGGTTAGGAGTGAGGAGGCATGCTATGTATATGTATGACAGAAGTCCCTTGAAATATATGACTAAGACAGTTTGGACCTCTGCTTTCATCCCAATCTAACAACAGCAGGATGCATAGGCAGGGATAGTCTTTTATGGGGGGGGGTTTAGGGAGGCATGCAGTATTCCCAGATAAGACCTATGTATTCCAGCAACAACTGGGTCGTTAGTTTATTGTGATCCACTAATTTGTCAGCTTTGAACATTAAGCATTAGGTACAACTTATGTCTTTCCTGAAAAAAAAAAATGACTGAAATTCTTTTCTTTCTCATGAGTTTTGTTTAGGCTACCACCGCATTAGAAGGCTGAGAAAATGCTCTAAAATGCATCCCAGACCATCTGAAAACATGGCTTCTTGAGCTCTGGCTTATTTGAGTTCTTTCCTAAATGTTTTTTACTGTGCTGTTTTGGTCAGAAATGGTGTGTTCAAAGGATGCAAGGAAAACTAAAGCTGAACAGAAACAGTGAATTATTTTCCTTATTCATAATTTCTGTTCATTATTGGATGAAAAGGTTGTGTAAAAAGAAAAAAAAAACTTTCAAATGCACTTCAGAACATATAGAAAGATATGCCTTCCTGAGAAAAGCTGAAGAGTAAGGCAAAATGTGAGAAAAGGAAGAAAAAGTGATGTGTATGGTATGGGGAGTCCAAGAAGGGGTGAATCAGAGCGGAGTACTGGAGGATGTGTGTGTGTGTGGGGGGGGTTGAAACAGTAGGCCTAATGCTTCATTTTACTTAAGTCCAGACCTATACTTAAAGTGTTGTAATGTAGCATTGTTGCAACTAAATGCTGGTAACTGTAAGTGTCCCTTTATGAGATCGGCCAACGCAGTGTGGTACACAGGCCTGTTGTATTGTAAGAGCATTGTAGCTACAGATCTGTCTGTGCATACTACTCCTAAAAGTTTGCAGCTTGAATGAAAGGGTTGCTTAGGAGGGCTGGCAGTGACAGGATTATACTTAGACTGGAAGTGTCTATGGGGCCCCCAACTTGACATTTGCTGGGGACCCCCAAAATGCTAACACTGGCCCTGGGTACAAGACATAAAGGACTCTACTTATTTTAGCTTGTTTGCCAAAGTTATTTTTCTGATACAAACAATCAAACTGAAAATTGTTCTTGATCTGCAAGGCAGTTTCCCTGTAGGTTGACATTCTGCCATTTGGCAGTCACTTTATGCTCTTTATATTGCTAGTTTTCACGTCTTATTCTCTGCTTTCTGTTTTTCTTGTAGGATAGGTTACTAACACCATTTCTAAATATTTTGCTCTTCCAAGCTTGAAAGACTTTAGTGCATTTTAAACTGATGCTGATGTTCTGTCAAATAGCAGAACAGAGGCCCACTGTAATATTGAGGACACAAAAAGAATGCACAGTTCATCATTTTGTAGGAAAGTACTACTGCATATGTAATATAACCTGTGTGATGGTATGTCCTGCAAGAAGAAGAAACGGTGTGGAGACAAACTGTCATTGCTCAGTCTTGAAGTAAACAGCACACCTTTTCAGTTCACTCTTTTGTGTCACTCACAACTGTACTGACCTTTTGTTACTCTATGTTATATAAAACAATTAATTACATTTCATGCAGCAATGTACTAGAGGAGTATGATTGTCAGATTTCTAATTTTGCTGATAAAGGGAGACTGAGTGTTTAATTTCTCAGTTAGATAATGTCAGTATTTGCTTATAACCAGGTGTCAGATGATCATGTATTACACTTTTTATGTACTTTCCTGTTCATATACAGTAACTATCTGTCTGAAGTGCAACTTGTACAAGGACATGTCTCTGAAAGGCCCAATAATTAAATATATTTACAATTCTGGCAGACTAGAGTTGCTACTTTCTCTAATGCTCAAAATGGGACAGTTTTGAAATAAATGTGAGATTTTGCAGGACAGACTATAACCCAAAACCAGTGCAAAAGACTGGACTTGACATTTGTGCAAAATAAAAGCTCACCCTTGCAGAAGTGAGTTCCTACTGGTACTCCTCATCATAATAAGATGATTCAGATACAAAACAGTTGTTTTAAGCAAGAATCAAAGGAAAGTTAGAACAGATTTTTCTCCTGACATCTCAGTACAGTTGCCATTTTTCATGTTTTCAAAGAACACAAATGCCCAAATAGGGACTCTCCTGTATTAATAGGGACAGGAGGTAACTTTACTTGTAGAAAAGACAGCTGTTGAAAAAATTAGCTTTCCATCTTTGAAGACCAGTGGCTATTTTTCTATCTGTTTTATTTTTGTCTTGAGCACTTTTTTTCTCTCTTTCTGTCATTCCGACAGCTGTCCTAGGGTCCTTTGCTGGGGATTGTCAACACTCTAGTCACCCCCAGTCCACTGCTCCAATTTAAGCTGGCTCCAGTGAGTCTCTTAAGGCATCTGGAGGGGAGTACTGTTACTTCAAACTTTTTTTTTTTTTTTATTTGTATGATTTATGATTTACCCTGTTTTACCCTCCTGCCCTCTCAGCTACCATTACAATGGTAAGGGGAGAGTGTGCAACAGGGACATGTTGAGTTTCACTCCAACACCATGCAACTCAACCATGACCATAACTTAAACCCCTTTAGATCATATCTTCACTAACAATTTTCTTAGCTTCTACCAAAGATCATCTCTGGAGACAATCATGGACCCCCCCCCCCAGGATAGAAATGCCAGTCTCTCTCTGCCTCTCTGCCATTTGTCTGAGCCACTAATTGAACTCAGATTAACTGGATCATAATCAGGGCTTTATTTCTTCATACCTCCAGAGGGGGTATTTTTTTCTAAATGATTTCTACATGTGTTATAATGCACAGTGTAATCAGAAAAAGCAGATTGCTGCAGAGAATAGAAAACATTGAAACAGAATAGAAAATTGTTTGTGTGACATAGCCATCATAATCGAACAAAATAATTATTCCAAACAAATTGTGGCTGTTTGTATTTGGGTTATCTCACAACTTCCTTGCTAAAGAATTCTGGACCGAGGCAAAAATAATGCGGGGGAGGCCCAAAATCAAATAATTTTTAAATATTAGCCTATTTCACCCAAAATGTTAACAGAGCAGCAGATTTTGAATCGATGTGTATTTTCTAAACAATAGGAAGTATGAAACTTTATTTTCTGCCGCAGTTCATTAAACTTAATCTCCAGTGATTTACCAGGAAATCTAAATTTTATGTGAGACAAAACAAAAGTATAAGGCAAAATCAGGGACATTTTACAAAATTCTGGACAGTAAAAATGTATGTGTTTGTGTGTTTTGTTATTAAGTAAAAGTTTTAAATGAATTCTATTGTTTTGTCTCAGCATAATAGAACAATGGAAACTGTTTATCAGTTTATCTAATACATTAGTACTGAAAGACACAGTAAAGTTTTCAAGGGGCTGTGTAGCTCTGAGTTTTCTTACTAGACTCCCTGATCAGAAAAATGGCTGCAGGACACATTCTACAGCATTAAATTAACAGGGTACCACATACACAGCCTTTCATTTGCATTAGTATGTTCTCTGTGTGTGCTCATGTGTTAAGACCAAGCTAATATGTTTGCATGCCTTCAGTGATTATTCAGGTCAGTAGGCATTTAAGGACATTTTTTCTTAGTAATAAACCTTAAACAATACATTGCAGTTGTAAGCATTAAATTCAGATCTCCCAGGTATAGCTTCTAATTCACTGTTGTGCTCTGTCCCCTCTCAGATGTTATTCTGCTACTAGCTGAAGCAGAAAATGTTACTTTATATTAATAAATTAGTGATAAAGTTCACTGCAGATTAAAAAAGGTAGTTTTATATCCAGCATGTGTGTTGTATATCTGTAGAGGTAAACCTTTCTAGATTTGAAATTAATTTTTTGTAGCTGTGAATGTTAACTAGTTGAAATAAACATTTTTTTGTTAGGAATATTTATGGGTCACTTTTTAATCAGGGTTGTTTGTGGTCATCTATATTATCTCATTGGCCACTTAATTTGTCGAATGCCTAAAAGTCGACAGCTAAGGGTCGAAAACTTAGAATCTCAAATGGTCAGATAAGCAAATTCTTTCACTGGTAAAGAATTTCTTTGGCCATGCCACGCAAACATAAACTTCTGAGCTGTAAAAATGTGAGGGACTTTGCCCCCCACACACCCTGATGTGGGGGCTGTGCTCCCCATACCTCCCATAACTAAATATACCGTTTCCGATCTACACTGGGGAAAGGGCAAATTCCCAACAATGGGCAAGCAAATTCTTTCCTGATGAAAGAATTCACTTATCTGGCCATTCGAGATTCTAAGGTTTCAACCCTTAGCTGTCAACGTTTAGACATTCGACAAGCTAAGCAGTTGATGACATAATATAGACCCATTTATGGGTCCTGATTAACTACAGAATGCACTACTGGAAAAGTTGCACAGATTGTTGCAGCAGTGGGTTCAGAATTACAACTTCACTGTAGCTTTCTGTATGCAAGAAAGACAGATCTATGTACTGTGAAGCTGAGAAAAGTGGAAACTGCTCTGTTAGGTACAGCAGTCCAAAAACTGATTGTTTACGACAGGTGGATTATGGTGATAAAACTCATTTTATGGTGGTTTTGGGGAGTGGTTCTGTGCAGCAATGAAGATATGGTTTGCAATGATACATACAGTCATTCTTTGCAAGGGTAGTCATAACTCAGTGAGTTTGATGAGCTGAAATAGGAATTGATGAGTCTTGCTTGAATGAGCCCAACAGTAATCTACAGTGCAAAACCAAACTGCACGTGTAGAGTGAAAAACTGAAGATTGTATGACTTTAGTACCGTTCTTTAAATTTGCATTAACAGGGATTTTTTCATACAGATAATTTAAGAATGATTCACGACCATTCTGTTAAAAAACTTTTATGGTTGCATGTGCTCAAGTCAGTTTTCTGATAACCATATGTCTGTTTTTATTTATGATGTCAAAAAGTCTTTTTATATTTAACAGTTTCACAACAGTAAGTTGCTGAATTTAACTTTAACTTTTTCCATCTGTGTTTTTGGAGACTGTCATAATGGAATGGCTTAATTGCACAGTAAACTGTAGAATTTTTACAGTATTGTCTAACGTAGTAGGGCAGAGGCATAGCTGTAGTTTAGAGATAATATAACAACCTTTTCATAGCACCGAGCAGTAAGGTGTAAGGGAGCTACATTTTATTGCATAATGAAAAACAGTACTGAATTATGGATGACCATTCTTGCATACAGTATTAAATGGTCATTGGGTATAAAATGATGGGGTGAATCTCACCCTAGTGCCAGCAGCACTCTAGTTGGATTCAGTATGACTCCTCAAAACATCTGTGCTCATGTTACAACAGCCCAGCAACAGCTCCTTTTAACTAACAGCTGGAGTATATGTGGTTATGTTGCATGTAACTGCACTTGTCAAGTTATAAGTAAATGGAACAAATTGAAAAAATCATTACAGAAGTGCTTTTTGCAGTAGGGCAAGCCCCCTCAACACCGTGTAGGTGAAGGGCTTCACACCAACATTGCCATTCTTTATTCTTTCCCTGGGGGAGCTCTAATTCAGAGAGAGTAACTACTTGTCTCTCTCACACTCTCTGTTTCTCCAGAAAGCTGCAAGATTAGAGCACACAATATATGCTACAATTTCACCCTTATGACCTGACTCTTAGCACATCTCTGAGACAAAGACAGGATAATCTGACCATGACCCACACAACCTGAATTTAAGTAGCATATGAGGCCCTGGAACAGCTAGGCAAGATGATAGAACTTAGTAGTAAATAACTACCCTCCTATCCTGGGGTTAAGGAGACATGATTCCTATTGGTCAGTTATAGCCATGCAAGTAGAAGTTTGTGTGGCACAGAAATGATCAGGACTAGAGTTATGGTGTGGTGCTAGAAACCCAGTGAGACTAGCTCTCAATAGCATGTGTATGAATGGATGCTAGTATATATGGAGGACAATGTAGCCATTTGCAGTGACTCTAACACTTATGTCAGTCCCCTGGGGGTTAGATTAGGGCTAATGCACAACCCACAGCTATCCGTGCTAATAATGCTTTCATGTAGCTCCTCAAAGAGATTAGAGCAGGGCCAGGGGGCTGGGTGTTGACCACTGTGGGCTTCAGGACTGCAGAGAAGAGTTAATGGTGGCATTGCAGTATTCTGTAGGAACTCAGGTTGCTGGTCAGGATTGTCTGTGATGTAGGATGGAGGAGTCCTTCAGTAAGCAATAGTCTGCAAGGAAAGCTAAATATCGACAAGCATATTCTGAACAATGGCTCCCTCTAAATGGCTCTCATTTGAACCAGTGGCCATGTTGTCACTGATAGGGTCCAAATAAGCTGAGACCAGTTGTAGGAAGGCTAGTTATCAGAGGAGGGATGGCAAGGAGCGTGTAGAAAAAAAAGCATTGTGTTCTCAGTCTTATGTGGTGTGACCAACAAAACTTGAGTAACTACAACTTAAAGCTATTGTAGTCAAGCAACTGTTACTGATCTGAGCAAAAGAAACTGTCATGATGGCACAACACATTGGTTTGGCCCCAGAAAGAAGTTACCCATCTTCTGAAGAAGCCTGACTTTAGTTAATTATTATTATTTTTTTTAAAGATGGCGGCATAGTGAACCTCTGGGAACTTTTTCTTAATCTGTCTCCCTGCATCCCATACACATGCACACAAACACACAAATGACAAAAACAGCGGAGGTAAGGGGGTACAGGCTGTCTCACTAAAGCAGCTGAGGTAAAGATACAGGCTATCTGTAGGACATACAAAGTGTGTTTTTACTGCATGGGAGATGTTCACTAGCATCCTGCATGCTTAGGAACTGATAACACTGTAGGATAAGAATGAATGCATAAAAGGCACAAGGCCTGTCTGTCTGTCTGCAGGCCACCTGTTTTACCACATCTCTGAAGTAACCATATCAGGTGGCAGTACAGACAGGGAGGGGTGTTGGAAGGAACAATACTTCTGTAGCAGAGGAGTTTCCCACTCCTGCCATCCAACAGGGCAGTGAGTAAATTCTGAAAAGAGCAACCATTTTAACTTTTTATTTCAATTTTTCAGTTTTACTCTCTGAAGAGATTAATTTCTTCCACCACTTTCTCAAAAATAAACAGTTTCAGTGATTCTCAGACCTGGAAATAACCCCAGATATATATTCAATCTACAGACCAGTTTCAGTATTAATCTTCTGTTATAGTAATATGTGCAGTTATGGATTCCTCATACTTTCAAAGAACTGTCTGACCAAACAAATTTCATGCAGCATAGAGAGGGTGGTGACAGCATGTGCATATTTGTAGCTCTACTGTCCTTAACTAAATTAGCCTCAGTATCTGTCCCAACTTCTCAAACTCTGAACCTTAAAAATCATAACAGATGGCCATAAAGAGGAGCACTCTCCCAACACCAAGTTGAGGGGAAAAAAGCATCTTCCAGTTTTAAAACATTTAAAACATGTAGCACTATAGCAAGATCCTTGCTGTAGACCTACAAGACTGAATATCCAAACAGTTTATAATGGTGGCTTTTAGGCCTTCTAGCTGTACTATACTGAACAGACCAATAGTACGGGTAGAAAAAAAATCACCAATAGCATACCTGTCTGTGCTTTTGGTAGTCTTTTTTTTCTAGCTGTACTCTCCTCTTGGTCTGATCAACAGACCTACAGTGCAATGAAGCTAGAAAATGGGCCAGTAACATAGGAAGCTACATGTCCACTGATTTTGTAGCTGCACAATGCTATTAGTCCATTCAGCAGGCCAAAGCACAATGTAGCTAGAAGCCCATGATGTGTTTATTCTGTTGCCTCTGTTTTGACTTTTGGTGAGCTCTTATGTTATTAGCTCTATAGCTGACCAATGAAAGATCAAAAATAAGAGGTATTAAAAGCCATATTGGAGCTATGAGAAAAAAGTTAAAATGTGGACCAAAATAAGAATACTCCACTAAGTGCAGAGGATTTAAGAGGGATGATCTCTCCTGGACATTGGAATTAATCTGATAAAGCTTCTCATTCAAGTTTCTTTTCCACTACACTTTTTCCAAATGTTATTTTGCAGGCATTATGAATGTTTTCCAAAGTCTTCCTCAGTATTGAACTAGCACTCTATATAACCCAAATTCAAGCCATCTGAGTGAAGTGTGGTGCATGACTTTTTACCACAACAATAATGATGTGTCGCCAAAGATCATAGTCATTATTCTCTAAAACTACTGCAGATTACATCTTACTTATGATTTACACTTACCTTGTATAATGCAATTTTTTCAGAATTCCTGTAATATTTAGTCAGCACTTGAATTTAAATGAAATAATAGCCTATTCCAATGCTTTCATCTCATCTCTGACTATAGATGTTTATTGAAGTTTCAGTGGACAGTGCCTACATGGCTATGGGGTTTCTGCTGACATGGAGCTTTACAATCAACAACGTAGAGAGGTTTATGGTATCTTTGATTATCATTTCAATTATCATTTTTAGTCAGTATGGGGCAAAAGTTAGTGCTGCTTAAATTTTTTCTCTTGCCAAAACTTTCACACATATTCCAAACCACTTTATTTTCCAGTGCATAGCTAAGCAGGTGAATCTCTGGTTAGCAGATATTCTCAAATTTGTAGGGGTTCTGTTAGACCCAGTATTACTTGATTAGTTAAGAATATTTGCCTGATATTCATCTTTCATTACCCATTAAAAATTAAACATATTCTAACCAACAGTATCAGATAACATTTGGCAATTTATTGGAGAATGTTTGGGATCATAGATACATATTTTGGAGACTTGTCCATGCAGCCATCCTTTGAAGAGGTATAGCAGAAATGTTTCAAAATATAGGAAAATGATTTACTCTTAACTCTTCCTGTCAAGTCAATAGCAATACCGATTATAGCAGGAATTCCTGTTTCTCAGGAGCACTATCACTAGAACCTTCTGACATCTGTGAAGAAATGTTTCACTAAACACTGGAAGTTAGTGACTTTTCTTAGCTCACCAACATGGTAAAAACTGTAGAATTACTCATTACTCAGACTAATAGAGGCATGCATTCACATTTTACTAGGCCTTGGTTAAGAACAGATCTTCATTTTGACTGCATTATGCCTACTAAGTAAGGGATTCACTTTTTCTGATATGTATACCAGGTTTTAATGCGCAATATATGATTGTATAAAGCAGGAGTGGACTTTATTTGCCTGACTGACTTCACATTCTTTTTAGAAGATTCCCATATATTCTTCAAATGTCGATAAGCTGTTAATTTTTTTTGCTATTCCTTGAGACAAATCTAATTCCAAAATACAGTTTACATTTTGAGGTAAACATTTGTATTTTATGCCAGCCTTCCAGGAGGTTTTGGTGTGTCTTAATAAAAGGAAAAATCTACTGGCTTTGTCGTTTGGATTAATTTTGCTTCTATATTGTGATTTGTATTTTATGCTCCTTTTGAAATTTAATAACTGGAAGAGGTTGGATTCTAAGAAGTTTTAGTATGGCACATTCTGTGGCAGAAAACCTGTAAGACCTCTGTGGAAGTACAGAATTATCACTTGCATGGATACAAGCAACCACTATCAGTCTATGATCACAGTCAAATAAATGAAGGTACAACTCCAAATGATAATACAACACAGGCAGAGTCTTGCATACTTACAGATACTGTCGCAGTTTCAATACTGTACCAACTGCAGGCCATTGACTGTATATGTTCGTTCACAGTAATGTTGCAAAGACAAAAATCGATCAAACCAGACCCCTTACATCACCCCTAGCCCCACAACTATTCATCCCTTTTCTCAAATCAAATCGGCTGACATTTTAATTTTATGGGCAAGAGGAAAGTGACTGAGCTGAACCTATTTAATAGAAAAGAGGAACAAATGTAAGAGGAAGGTGCAACTGTGAAATGAAGAAATCTTACCTAAAATTGTTAACTAAATTAGTGAAACATCTCAAATACAGGTACAGTAGGAGTTCAGGGCGGACTCACAAATTACCACATATATACATTCTTAAGCAACATTAGACATATAATAAAAAAATAAGGACATTAATTGTACAAAATCTACCAGTACTCCATAAATAGCACAGACGTTGTACCACAATGCAAAACAGCAACTTGTGTGCTGAAGAAAAGTAACCTAAGAAGCAGAAAAAGTCATAGTTATTCTCAGTAGACAAACACAGCAGCTAGCACTGAAAGTGACTGCTACCTGTGAGTAGAATCAGTGGCAGATTAAGTGCATGTTGGGGCCCTTTGTTGTTTTCAAACCACAGAACCCCACATACAATTTTTGGATCATGCATAAATCTGCATTTTTTTTGATCCACCTTTATGATTGTTTTAAATATGTACTTACCTACCAGACTTATTCATTAAAGCAAACTGTGTATGTGCTGCTTTTCTAATTTGATTAGTCTTAATAATTTCCAGTAAGTAGATACACAAAATGTATTAACCAATAGTAGCACATTTATCTATTTTAGAACATTTCAAACACAAGCAACCACTCAGACTGCTAAACATTATAATCCACAAACGTCCATACCCATCAGTTATAGCCACTTGAGTTTGTATATCTCAAAAGGCTAAGTGTAAATGTTCACAGTAAAAAGTATTACAGCATGTTTTACACAAACACACTCAATCCTTCAAAGCCATACTAATTACTGTTTAACCTGACCACACTGACAGCAGGGTTAGTCATTCTCATCCAAAGACAGCTCCTGTACCCAATAATTATAGTCCCATTTGTTGACTGTCAGATAGTGGTGAAGTAAATAATGTATTTCAGATTTGTTTCACATAAATGCAGTAGTCCATCAATTCCAACTTATTTCATACAATTGTACATGTACCCCTTGTTGTTTAGTTAGTCTGACTTTGCAGAACAGGTTACATCCACATACATTCCTCACCCTACCATATAGTTATAACCACTTGTGCTGTGTTCACTTCATTTAGTTGTGAATAAATAATATTGTTCAATGTTTTAGCAACAGAATCCATGACAAAGATAACATATAGGTTTGGACACAGGCCCAAAATCAAGGACTGTCACTAGAACATTTTTTGCATTGATATATATTTTCTGGAGGATACAAACTCAAATTATTGTCATTTAGTGACTGCTATCTTCAATGGTTTGCCAAAAAAATCCACATTTTTATGAGGTACAGACCAAAAATGTGAGGCAAAAACAGTGACTTTCTACAAAATAAGGGGCAGTTGAGAACAGTAGCCATAAGTAATCCAAATTAATTCACACAAATGCACACTAGGGTTGCAAAATCAAACTATTTAAATGGAGCAAACAAGAGGATAAGTTACATTCTTCAGCAAACACCCCATACATCCACTCAGCAGTTCTAGCTATTTTGCTGACTATACCAGATCGGATTGTGAGGACCAAAATCAGGAATTCATTTTAAAAATTATTCTTAAATACTTAGAAAGCTGCTTTTTTACATTAGCATACATTTTCTGAATTATGTGAAGTCTGAAACTTAAAGATCTTTCATTATTTAGTGACTGCAATCCTCAATGATTTACCAGAAAACCAAAATTTATGAGAAATGATTGAGATTGCTCTGAAAATCAAAGAAAACAAGACTCAAGACACATTTGGATGAACTCTTAAGATTTTATTCATAAATTTTGCCATTCATAACTATTACAAGGCAAGATGACACAATCGCAACTAAAAGCAGAAATGCCCAGCAGTACATTGCATGCATTAGCCCAGCATACATTCTGATGCTAAGTTTGCATATGATTGCAAGCTGGGGGTTATCATCGACTCCCCTGTAGACACTAGCATTCTTCAAAAAGCCTATCTGTGACTAATAAATGGTGCCATAGCCATGGTCTTAAACTCAGTGCTAAGAAATGCATAATTGTACCCTTTGGGATGTCAAGCATCCTGGCTAATTGCCATGCTGATAATACATCCTGAAGAGTTAACCCAGTGATCAGGGATCTGGGTACACATGTAGATAGTGGCCTTACCTTCACTTATCATGTGGCCACAGTGGTTAGGAAATCCTTTTATGTTGTGCTACTTATAGGTAAGGGCATGACATCTAGATCCAAAGAGGTCATTGTCCCACTGTGTTCTGCCCTTATCAGACCAGTCATATAGAGTACAATGTTCCCTTCAATGTGTACCTGACCAGACATATGCAGCAAACAGAGAGACTTCAGAGGTTCCTGAGAATACAAGGTGTAACAAACCTGCCTTATGCATCGTGCCTTAAACCCCTTTCTCTTTACTCAGTCTCCTATAGATTGCTGATCTATGCCTGACCTACAAGGCATCCACGACCCCTACACATATGAATCTTCTGCATATACATAAGTCATTACCAGAAATCCAAGGTCTGGGGACCTGAATTTTGTCTGTCACTTAAATAAAGTATGCTGGAGAGACAGATATGTGTCCCAGAGACTGCCCCTCCTATGGAATAGGCTTAGCATCCAAGCGAAGCTGAGTTTGTTTAGTAACCAGTTTAAGCACACTTAGATCAGTGGATGGGGAATAGGAAATTGCACCAGGCTTGGCACCCATGTCCCTTATGGACAAAAATAAGACACAGCAAACTGGACAAATGAGTGAAAACAAAGAGGTAACAGCTAATAGGCACACACAGCAGGTTCACCGGACAATGGGTTTGTTATAATATTTCAGGATTGTAAGATTAGGTGCAACTGCAGTGGTACAGCGGTAGCGTTGTTACCTCACAGCAAGAGGTTCTCCTGTTTGATTCACGGCTGGAGTGCCTTCTGTGTGGCGAGGTACCAGATCGTGAACAATAAAGGAGAGTACTGGAGAAGTACTGGCTGTTTGGTGTGTTTTGCCTTCTGTGTGGAGTCTGCATGTCCTCCCCGCGGTCGAGTGGCCTTCGAAAGACATGCGTGAATGGGCATGCCTTCGCTGAAGGCTGGGCATCGGGCTGGCAACTTCGCACCATAAAAATTGACTGCCAATCATTAGCAGACCGGAGTTCCGCTGTGGCGACCCCTAACCGGGAAAAGCCAAAAAGACAAACAGCAACAACAAAAACAAGTAAGATTAGGTGCAACAAATATTTAGGCATATTTTAAGATATAATTTCTAATGCTGACAGACAGTATAGCTGAACATTATTAATGACTGGATACACTGTGAATTTTTAAGGACAAGAAAATAAAGAGGATTTTAAAAGAAAAATATTTTACAGGTAGAATTGTAATCTGCATGTGCAATACTGTGATGAAGTCATGACTCTGCTTGGAAAATTGATCAGAAACTGGTAGATGTGGCATGAATTACATTTGTAATTTGTGAAATTAAGAACTGTTACCTAAAAAAATTGTCCACTGCATTAGTGAAACATCTCAAATACAGATATAGTAGGAGTTCAGTTGCACCTAATCTTATAAATCTGAATCATTAGTGTTAAGAAATGCTGTAGAAAATGCCCATCATTCAAAGCATCTGTAACTTTCCATTAATGTAGGAATGGAGATGGACCATCTCATGTGTTGTATAAACATAAACTAAAAAAACAGACAAAAATATGATCAAAATAATAGACACACTGTAAAACTGGGGACTGTATTCTATTGATACTGTTATGCGTGAGACAAATTCGATAATGTTTTTCAACTAGTTTTCACACAAATGAAAACCATTTCTGAGGCCAGACTCTTTAAACTTAAGAGATAAAATGAGAGTAAGTTGCTTTCATCCACAGCTTGTCACCTACCACCAACCCACCAGATACAGGAACTTTGTTGAATGTCTGCATTTCAGACATGTGATTGTGATAAAAGCAATGCCTTCACAATGAACATCAGCATTGTTTCACACAAACAGTACCCCCCTAAGTAAAGTATTCCTTTCCAAATTGCTCCACACAAATCACTTTAGTACGATAAACCTAGCCCAGAATAATTTACGGAATGACAGCATGGCCTGCTATGCTTCATTCACATACAGCAGTACTTCTCAACCTCTTATCCCAAGAATTAGGGGAAAAAGTAAAAAATAATGGAGGACAAAGACCCCAGATCAGAGGCAAATTTTAATTTTGTTTTTATAAACTTAGAAAGTGTTTAGAATAACAGGTTTTGCATTAGCATGCATTTCCTAGAGGATATGAAGTCTGAAACTGAAATGTTTGCAAATATTTAGTGATTACAATCTCCAACAATTTGCCAGACAACTACAAATTTATGGGCAAAACATAGAACAAAAACACATAAGTCAGCACTAGATTCCAACCAAAAAGAGTTTTAATACAAAAATGTATGGGCAAAAGTACCCATGTATGAAAATACAAAAAAACTAACACCCAAAGGGTGATAAAGCATAACGGTTTCAGTATAAAGTCTTCATCAGTGCAATATAACAATTAAGTTAACAATTATATATATATATATATATATATATATATATATATATATATATATTATACACACATTGCAATTAAATAGTGGCACCAGACAATTATTCAATCACAATTGTTCATTGAGTCCTGGAGAAAATAGGCCACCCAATGTTATTATCCACATTTTTTCTTTATAATCCAAAAGGGAATGTAAATTTTCTGAAGAAGTGTTTGGTTTATATATTCTATCACTGTAAAGCTGAACCTTGCAGAGGGATGTAAAACCTGATGTTTATATAAAGCGTTTGTATTTCTATGATATTTAATGTCACTCATATATTCTGATATTCTAAGTTTGAATGGTCGAGACGTTTGCCCAACATAAAATGCAGGGCAGGTACAGTTAACAAAATAAATCACCTAATCGCTGCAACAATTACCAAAACCTTTTATATCATATACTTTAGGACAATTGAAGGACGTGAATGAACTTTGTTTTGGGACCATACTACACAATCTGCAGTGTCCACATGGGGAAACTCCCCATTACTGGGCCACCTAATAAGGTGGTTTGCAAACTTTTATGTACCATCTTACCCTTTTTGTAATGGTTAAACCAGCCCCCCCCCCCCACAATTTTTTCCTCTTCTGTATCTAAACCTACATCTAGAAGGCAAAAACTGAGATAATCTCTCCTCCATGTATAAAATGCCCCAATGTTTGTGTATAATCCCTTGTAACTGTGTGGTATTGCCCCCATTTTCCATAATGAATCTGAATTGAGAGTCAGATCTAGAACTTTTGTCTTTATATAAAAGAGTTTGTTGTCTGTTAACTTCATGGACCCTGTTCATAGCCATATCAACATCATATTTCTTATAACTTCGATCATAAAATCTGTGGGCCATATCACCTGTTTGAACATTATAACTTTCCATAGTAGAACATATTATTTTTAGTCTCAAAAACTGAGACTTAGGAATGTTCTCAATAACGTGGGGGGTGGCAACTGGAGGCATATAGCAAATTATTAAATTGGGGATACTTCCTATAAACATTACTACTTAATGTACCATCTTCTAGTTCTTTTTCCTGATGATAATGCAAAGTAAAATGGATTCCCCATTTGTTTTCACTGAGATATTCAACAAACTCAATTAAATAATGCTCATCTGACCTCTGTGTTAGCCAACAGTTGTCCAAATAACACCACCAGATGTCTGTTTCCCCCAAAATAGATTATGCTTCATTTTGTAGATTAAATGATGTTCAACATAGTCCATAAATAACTCTGCATAGATGGGAACAAGAGACGCCCCCATCGCAGTGCCCTTAAGTTGTAAATAGTAGACATTGTCAAAATGAAAAACATTTTTATTGAGCACGTGCTCAGTTAAGCACAAAAGAAATGTATTAAACCCAGGCAGATAAAGGTGGACTTGAGCTAGCCAAAAGTCAAGTGCTAATAGACCAGCCCAATGTGAAATATTTATATACAATGCACTGACATCTAAGGTGCACAATATCCAGTCCATTTCCAAATGTATATTATTTATGATATTTAAAAATTGTGTAGTGTCCTGAATCTGTGCTCTAATATGTGTCAAGAATAGTTTCAAATATTTCATCAAGTATTCAGATAGTGGTTCTGTTAAGGAGCTTCACCCCAATACTATTAGTCTATGTGGAGGTTTTTCATAATTTTTATGTATTTTGGGTAGCATATAAAAAATCTGTTTGGCAGGATTCACTACCGTAAGATGGTATTTGTCATGCTTGGATATGATGCCTTCTTCACAAGCCAAAGGCAAAAAATTGTCAATTTCAGCTTTGAAAATATTAGTAGGATCCAAATCCATACGTTGATAATATTGTTGATCTGAAGCTCTCTCCAACTAAGACTGAACTTGACAGTCAAGAGGAGAAGGTAAACACTTGCACCACACCACGTTCATCACATAGTCCCACTAAACCTACAACACAAAAATCCAAACATAGAAACACAAAAACATTCGCAGAGGCTCTCTAATAATCTGCTCACGCAACAGATACCTTCAAAGCAGAAACGCAAACAAACTCCACCCCCCAACACAACTCAAATGACACATAGCCCACAGACTCAGTGTGCCAATAAACCACAGCCCTACCTGACACACCAGTCATAGGTGACTCTATAGTCAGCCAAACTGATGTCCCACACAACAGGCTAAACAAGGAGAAGGTTACTGTCAGCTGCCTGTCAGGTGCCAGGATCTGCCACATAACCCATGCATTCAGGTCACTCCACAACAATTACAAATATGACTCTGTCATTGTCCATGTTGGTGTGAACGACCTGAGATGTACCTCCATGGACTACATAAAAAGAGACCTGTAAGAGCTCTCCAATCCTGTAGCCCAGGCAGGTATGACCCTAGCCCTGAGTAGCATCCTGCCAATGCCAATAATGATACCGGAGTACAAGGACAAAATGATTGACTTCAACAATTGGCTAAGCTTCTGGTGTCATTCTAAGGAGACCCAATATCTGTCTGCCTGGGATGACATGGTTAACAGACCATGATGCTTTGCCAGAGATGGCCTGCACCTATCGCCCATGGGATTCCAGATACTGGCTAAGGCTCTTGCCACACCTATAGTGCCTTTTTTAGGCAAGGTTCAAATTCACCACTGTAACAGGAACAGGCAAGCAAAAACTGAGGGTAATGCTACTCAATGCTAGAAGTCTAAATCTCAGAATGCACTCACTCGAGGCGCTCCTTAAAATGGAGAACATCGATATCTGTGCAGTGACTGAGACCTTGTTCAAGGCTCTAGCGAGCACCCCTGCATTACCAAGCTATAACTCACACCACACTTTTCAGCCATCTAACCTGGACCAGAACACCAAAGGTGGAGGTGTGTCCATATTAATTAAGGATATCCACACCTCCAGGCTAGTTGCGTAGCATAATGCATCTGAGGTTATCCAAATGCAACTAACTCTGGGGAAAACTGCAATCCAAATTGTAGCTTGCTACAGATCCCCCACCATGCCCCAGGATTCCCACTCCTCTTTTCTTGATATACTGGAAAATATTAGGATTCAACCAAACGCACCTAATAATGTCTGATTTCAACTACGCCACCATTAACTGGGAAAACTACTCATGTACCAACTCCATCACTCAACGCTTTCTCCAATTCATAAACTCCAGTGCCGTGGATCAACTTATCCGCACCCCCACCAGGGCCAAGACCTAGTCATTACCAACATGAGTGACCGGTGTTCAACACCTGAAGTCAACTTCTCGTTGGTCAGAGCTGATCATAAGCTAATCACCCTAGATATCCGCATCCCGACCCCACCCACCATTAAGGAAACAATGGTAAAAAAATTCTCCAAAGCCAACTTCATGCTTCTCAAGATAGACGTGGTGAACTTCATGACACCCATGCAGATGGGCAATACAGTTACGACTGCTGAATCCTACACAAATGCACTCTATAAACACTTACACGAGTGCATGGATCGTGCTATCCCAAACAGAACCAAGATGCTATCCTCCAAAAAGGAAGCCAATCTGGTGGTCCCCTGCTATAAACAAACTCTACAATAGAAGGAAGAAACTGTTGCAAAAGAGTAAAATCCCATGAGTGGAGGAGCTCCCGGTCAGCCTCAGTAAGAAGCTGAGATCCCTTTTAAGATCCTCCAAAGCTAGCAATGAAAACAAAATCACCACTGATTCTAAGGGCAACCACAAAGCATTCTATAGCTATGTCAAGAATCTCAATGGCAACACCCAGATCTGCACCGAGTTACAGCACAGCGGCACAAAAATTACAGAACCAACTGATATTGTCAACATCATGGCAGATAGTTTCAGTGCTAACTTTACCCCTGCTCACCCCCTAAAGGGCCCCTATCTATACAAGAAGAATGCAGAGTCCCTGTAATCACATCTTTACAGGTGAAAGCTGCACTCTCTAAAACCAATAACACAACATCCATGGGACTAGACAACATCCCTAGCTGTGTTTTACATGAACTTCAGAACAAACTGGCTCCCCACCTAAGCACCATGTTCAATCATAGTCTCATGTCAGGCTTTGTGCCCACTGAATGGAGCACAGCAACAGTTATCCCACTCCACAAAGGGGGAGCCACCACTGATCCTGGGAACTATCACCCTATTAGCCTGACGTGCCTGGTCTGCAAGGCCATAGAACATATCATCATGGAACTCCTAAACAAAGACATTGGTAACCTCCAAACTCTGGGCCCCACCCAGTTCGAGTTTGTAAAAGCAGATAAGCCTTCTGAACCTGATCGACGTCTTTGAGGCAATCACCAAAGCCATAGACGAGGATAAGGTGGTTCACACAGCCTATCTTGACTTCGCCAAGGCTTTTGACACCATCCTCCATTCTGGAATTATAGCTAAACTCACTAAACTAGGTATAAATCCCTATGTCACAAGATGGGTTGCCAACTGGCTCAATGACAGCACCCACACTTTAAAAGTTGCAGACTCCAAATCTGACTTCAAACCAGTGACAAGTGGAGTACCACAGGGTTCAGTCCTGGGAACTCTCCTGTTTGGTAGCTACTTATCTGAAGTACAGGCTAACACAGAAGGCCTCTGGCTAATGAAGTTTGCAGATGACTGCAAACTAGGAGCCACAGTCGAATCCCCAAATGATGTGGACATCCAACAGAAGGGCCTCACTGAGATAAATGCCTGGTGTCAGAGGCATGGCCACAGGCTCAATGCCAAAAAGTGCATTGTCATCCCCTTTGGTAAAAACTCTGTATCTATGAACTACCACATAAACGGCAGTCTACTTAATGCCGAATGTGTGATAAGAGACTTTGAGACCCAGGTGGACAGTAGTCTCTCCTTTGATAATCACATTGCCACAGAAGTCAGGAAATCCATCTATTTGGTACACCTCATCACAAAAGGGTTCTCCACCAGGAAAAAAGAGGTCATTGTTCCCTTCTACTCGGCACTCAGACCCATTATAGAGTTCAATGCCCCTTTTGGAATGTACCTCACAAGACATCTGCAGCAGCTGGAAAGGCCACAGAAGTACCTCACAAAGAGGATTACTGGCCTCAGACAGATGCCCTACACTGACCATCTCAAAAACCTCCAGCTTTACTCTGTAGCATATCAACTACTCTGAGGAGATCTCTGCCTGTCATATAGAGCTATGTCAAACCCAGAGCTGTTAGACATGCTACACCTAAAGAAATCCCAATCCCTCCGAGCTATATGCTCTAGGGAGCTACACCTTATCAACCAATAAACAGGACATGCTTGAGGGATAGATTCCTGTCCCAGAGACTTCCTATACTCTGGAACTAGCTACCCATCTATGTCAAGCAAAGTCCCTCATTAGCACTCTTCAAGAAAAATCTTGATGAGTGGATGGGAAATAGGAAATACACCCCGGGGATCACTTCTGTGTCTCTGCTCGACAGGGCCACAGGAAATTAACTTTCTTGGGTGGCGTAAGCCAGGGAACCTTGTTGACTAGGCTTACTTAGGCCCTTGGGTTGATAGCCTAGTATCTACCTATGAACCTATGAAAGTTGACAAATGGCTTCATTATGATACATATGCAAATCCCAGATGACTACGGCTCCCCCTTTATCTGCCCTGGTTAATAACTGTCTCCTTGTTGTGACTCAGGGCCATGGATTACTCCCTAGTTATATTATCTTGAAAATGGTCTAGTGACTTAATTCCTAAATGATTTGCCAGAAAAGTTTTATTTTGCATTTTACAGCACGAACACCAATAAATATCTGCTAAACAAAGCAATGCAGTCTCACAATGAAACTAGACTTAGCATTAAATATTCTCTGCCCTTGAAACTCACATTCATTGAAACAGCATTGAAACCCACATTCAAAGAAAATACATTTTGCCAGTGGCAGATAAAGATGAACTTTGGTCTGTTTTCAAATCATAGGCCCCTTGCACATGAAACATACACGTGCTCTTTGATACACCTTCCTGATTGTATTAAGTTATATTCCTTGTACAATACAGTATGGTTGTTAGACAGCATTTTAAATGTATTGTTTTGAACATTTTTCCAGTAAACAATGAAACAAAATGCATGCACCAATAATGACAAAACAGCCCAATTCAGAACATTTCTATCATAAAAGTCTACTCATATGTCTGCAGTATACCAGCATCAGTAAATATGCACAATCTCTGAACTAGTAAAAGCCATCTACATAATTCCACATTAATGAAATCTGTAACTAATGAAGAGGTTGCTGCTAGCAAGCAACTTTATATTTCATGGTTTCATCTACAAATAAAGTGCCTGTTGCCCTTGAGGAATAAATTGCCTATGTTGCATAAAAAAAATTATATGCTAGTAATATTGCATTAGGGAATGGATGGAAAACTGATAACAGGTTCATAGTTACTACTAGATATCTTCACCAAAAAGGACTAAAGCATCCACCCCCCTTTACAACACAGTACAGTATCAACAATGTATCTACCTACTGTGGGAGAAGAACCCACGCAGCCTTCTGCATCAAAAGCAAGTACACTACCTGTTGTGCTATTAACAGTACAAGCAGACTCAGTATAAGCAGAACTAAACTTTACTTGCCCTGCAGCTCTTAGCACCTTATAAAATGTACTCGACACTCAGCTGTATCTCTGAACTTTGCAGCACAAGAAATCTGGAAAAAGCCAACATTTATTGGTGGGGGGGGGGGCAAAAGCCCAAAAACCAGGGACACATTTTAAACATTGCTTGTATAATTTTGGAAAGCTGCTAGAATAAAATGCTGTGTTACCACCATGCATGTCTTGAATCCAGAACCATATGCACTACAGTCAGTGCAACATACCACTATGCTAAATAAGCAGTTTGAAAAATAGGAAGACTGAAACGTAATGGCTATCATTTAGATAGCTCTCAACCTCTTAGCACAAAAAAACCTGGACAAACAAAGCCAATAATGAGGGAATACAAATTCAGTTCTCACTTCACACTTGGACGAACAACAAAAACAATAATGGGAGAAATACAACTTCAGTTCTCACTTCACACCTTAGCTCACAATTGCTAGAAAAACAAATCTGAACAAAGTTCAGAAATGGTGGTGGTTAGGGACTTTTGGTACTTCTTACCCTGAAGCAAAGGTACAGGGTTTGAGCCTGAACACCTATAGCCAGCAGGTGTATTATGTGGTGGGCATACACACACACACACACACCCACACACACACAACTCTGTTCATCTGTGTGCCTTCAACACACCCCTTACCTGATAATACACACACGCAACTCTGACACCCAATTGCCTTCAACACACCCCTTACCTGATAACACACACACACAGACTACTCTGTTCACCTGATTGCCTTCAACACACCCCTTACCGGATTGCCTTTGCGATCACCACAACAATAATCCTGATTGCCTTGCCCTTCCACTCACTACAGCTGCACATTTCCCACTCGTAACCAGCTGGACATGATGTGAGCTTCACTACAACTGCACATTTCCCACTTGCAGCCAGCCAGCCAGACATGATGTGAGCTCAATTCCGACTGGCTGGTATGTAGCCATGAAATGTTCCTTAAAGGAGCCAATGCTGTTTAAAAAAAGAAAAATATGTACTTTTTAAAATAAAAAATCTACCCCATCTTCTAAAGAAGTTCTACTAAAATCAGTACAGTGCATATGCCTCCCGACGTCCCTGCCCCCCTGACCCTGAGCAGTTGGCCTAATCCCCCACTGAACAAAATCCCTGGCTTCTGGCTTTTACTGTTCTGAGAAGATATAATGACTTCTAAATCAATGAGAAGTAACACTTACACAATGGCGGATCTGACAGCTGTAAGATCCAAAATATTCATACCTTTCCTGCAAGGTAGCAGCCTTACAGAAACAGTAAGTATGCTAAGACAGTAGTCACATGGCATGTGCGAGTAGGTCAGCTACTAAACAAAACTGAATGCCTGCTTCTCTATGAGATGATCTGCATTGTAGCTAGACTAGAGAAGGTGAAAAATGTAAACTAAAAGAGTATAATTAGCAAATAGTGATGCACATGCAAGGGAGCAGATACGTTTACAAAAAAGGTTCATTCAGAAATGATTAACAACACACACATACTTATTATGGGACAAGTAAAAGCAGGTTTGTAAATGCTTTTACTGCTATATATATATATATATATATATATATATATATATATATATTAGTGGATACAAGGCAAATTTCATTCCATGAGCATCAAGTAAAGAAAATAAGCCACAATTTCAAGGAATAATACAAGAAAACACCTGCTTACTTTGAGATATTGTTGCATCCCAGGGTTGGATTAAACTACAAGCTTTTATTGACTGTTTATCTTCAACAATTTTCCTAAGTTTAACAAGTAAGCTGAGTTTTAACCTTATGGTGAAGAGGAAAGCAGCTCATAGGTTCATAGGTGTGTACTAGGCCAATGGCCCTGGAGCCTTTACAAGCCTAGCCCATAGAGGTGCCCTGGCATCATGCTGTCCAATGTTAGTTCCCAGTGCCTCTATCAAGTAGAGCCACTGAAGTGATCCCCGGGGAGAACTTTCTATTTCCCAAACACTCATCAAGATTTCTCTTGAAGAGAGCCAGTGAGGTGCTCTACTTGACATGTATGGGAAGTCTATTCCAGAGCATGGGCAGTCTCTGGGTTATGGACCTGTCCCTCCAGCATGTTCTGTTGATTGTGGTAATGAGGTTGAGGTCCTTGGAGCATGTGGTGCAGAGAGATTGGGATTTCCTTAGGTGTAACATTTCTAACAGGGCTGGGTCAGACATGGCTTTGTAAGTCAAGCAGAGATTGCCTCTTAATAGATGATATGAGATAGAGAAAAGCTGGAGTTTTTTGAGTCTGTCCATGTAGGGCATGTGTTTAAGGCCTAGGATTGTCTTCTAAAAATCTGAATCATGCTATACAAAGGATCAGTATTTTTTTATTCTTAATTCTGAAACACAGCTAATAGGAACGAAAGTGGCTATTCCCTGAGTAAAGAGTCACCGTTTTATAATGAAAAAAGTCATAGGTTGGGTCTGCTGTTAATGCAAATGGACTGCAGGGCCGTAACTGTTATCACATGTTTCTACACAGCAATGTTGTCTTGGACATCACTGGTGAATTTGCAATCCTTGCATCCTAAAGCTAGCCATTGTAGCTACAGTCTGAGATAAAAAAACATATATACTGACACATGCAAGGTGCAGGTGCTGTTTTTTTTACTGCTGATGTATACATTAAGATACTGAATGTTGTGTTGTGTGTCTTTTTATACATATATATGTATGTAATGCACACTCATACATTGTGAATCGATATGTGGATCTTTTCCATTGTGAATTTTGAAGATGCTTGAAAATCAAAGCTTTCCACTGGCAAATGTCCAGAAAAAACATGCCAGCTGTATTGTAATCACTTATTCAGCAACATCCTCTAATGGACAAATGCTGTCATAGCAACATCACTAATATAGGTGCTGACCGATATGCTAGAAAGTTCATGCTGATGGAAGGTGCAGAAGAATAAAGTAACTCGCATGTGAGAAATGATACAAAGGAAAGGATATGAAATGTCATATGTTTTGGTGAGTCTCTCACACAACTGTGCTCTATTCTGTGTGTGGTCATCAACATGTGTCATATACTGAAAAAACTGCATTAGGAAACACTTGAATTAAATTATGCAATAATGTAAGAAATAAGACAAATATAAAAAAAAATAAAATAAAAAGATACTAACTAATGGTAGAAACTGTGATTTACAACTTACAGAGCACTACAGTCAGTGTAAAACTGTTCCTGCCTATAAATTAGGCTATATGTAAAATGAGATATGACAATATTTGCAAAATGATGATAAACTATATCAGCTTCTATGCATAAAATAATTTCTCCCAGTTCTCGGTATGAAGATTCTCATGCTATTACAATGAAGCAAAACAAAACATAATAAATAAGAGAAAAAATAATAATCAACTCATAGATTCTTTGATAATGTACTCAGTATTGCAATGATTTGTTTCAGCTGTTTGTTTTTTAGTTTTCTAGCAGCTCCATTAGGTAATGTATTCCACTGCATTTAAAGAACCAGTTCAGTTGCCTTCCTTTTCTCTTATGATTTTCAAATGACTGTTAAACAGGTGGAGGAAGTGCTGCTGGAACAACAAGCTTTATTCTGCCATTAACCAGGTGCCACTCAACACAGGCTGCTAATGATCCTCATAGCAGATGTACCTGTACAGCATATTCTGCAATGCAATCTGGAAAAATTTGAGGACATACCAGGAAAAAAAAACAGATGGGTGTGTAGAAAGATTAAGGGTGCTATGATTAATAAATCACTAGTTCTCTCCAACATAATGAGTAATCTTATGACGCATGGATAGCGAACACTTTGATTGTCTCAAGGTCAGATGGAGTATAATTATGTAAGTGATAAACAGCAGTCACAGCAATGATCTGTCCTGCAAAGAGAATTAAAGCAATGAGCTGCAAAAAGAGTCTTATGCTGCACCAGGTACGAGTCCCTCGGTTTCTATTTACTTAGTGCATGACTGTGAACAAGTCACTTAACAAGGCATTGCCACTGTGCCATTATTGAAGAGGTGTACTTGTGGTTAATGGCTTTACTTGTAAACAAATGATAACATGCTTGCATATAGGAGAAGTGTAAGAGACACAAAAAGAAGTATGCAATGCTACTGAGCACTTTTCTAATTAAAAGAGAAATTACTTTGGTAGGTTGAATCAAGCATCATAGCTTTCTTCCCAAATGTAATTTTATGTAATGAGGTATCATGCATTGTGAGATCTAAAAAGACTGTATGATGTTTTGTGAGATCTAGAACTATCGTAGCCTATATATTTTTAGTGCAGACCAGTACAGACAACAGTACAGGAGAGATACCCTTACAGTAAAATGTGAAAGGAAGTGTATTAAAGAAGGATTTTATACTAAGGAAAAAGGTAGTTATGATCCAAGACTAATGGCCATACAGTGGTTTTGTCTTCTGGATAGTAAGGGACCCAAAACATCATTATAATCTGAATATAAATAACTATTAACAACTATAATTACTGATGATTAAAATGTGGAAGACCATTATGTCTTCTTATGTTGTATACCACTGCTAATGTATGTGTTTCCTGACTGGTATTCAGATTTCTTTTGTAAGAAATTAGGTCAATAGCTAGTTTAGGACATGCTTTAGTATTAACTAATTAACTGATGATATTTCAGATTTATCCAGTAAGTACAAAGTCATCTTATCTCACTGAGAAACACATGTAAACATACAAGTGAAAGCACAGATACAAAGGATAAGTATTTTAACCATGTGGGAAAAGTGGTCCGGGAATCCTTTTAAATCATAACCTGGCCTAAAAGGGCACAATCAGACCTCATAAACAAATACAATGCCAGTCATTTAACTGACACAAGCAGGTTAGTACAAAACAATAACTTCAACCAGGGAGGGTGGCCTAATGGTTAAGGTGTTTGCCTTACAAACACAAGGTGCAGGGTTTGAGTCTCACAAGGGATAATTGGCTAGGCCTAAAATGGCTCACAAGGGCAGTTAGCCTAGTATGAACCTATGATCCTATGAACTAAATCCATATAACAAAGGCAGCAATCCAGAAAGAGTTTAGATTGCCACTCATGAATAATAGATAATAACATTCATTTGAACATCACAAATTAGCAGAGTAGTAAGGTTGATGAGGAAAACAACCATGCATAAAGTTGATACATCAGGGAAACTCAAAGTTTGTTATTTAAAGTCTAGTCAATACATAATGTTTCACATATGATCAAGAGTTGAAGAAGGTAACTATTTGATGTTCTTAGAATCGTTAGTGCACATCCCAGAATACTGAAAAGGAATGACAGAAAATGCAGACTTGCATATATTAAGTGTAAGATAGATAGCTGTTTCTCAGAATATTCCCTTTTTTGATGTATGGTGTTCTTGTATTTGGTATATATAAGTTTTGGGCTTGTTAAGTGGCTTGCCTATATAGATTGTGTGTGTGTGTGTGTGGGGGGGGGGGGGGGTTGTGTCTCCTGCAAACAATACTTTAAAATAGAACTGAGATATGTCAAATTCACTGACCTACTTTATTATCTGACCTATTTTTTTTTTTTTTTTTTTTTTGGAATTCTAAGGATTATTCTAATAAGTGTCAGAAATACAAAAGGCAGCCATTAAAAACATAATTTTACCACTAAGAGCAATAGATAACATTCCAGGTATGAATAAATGATTTTATTAATCTAAGAAATAAACGAAGGTAGTGAGATGTTCCTACTACAATAGGACTGTGCATAACATCTGTCTTATTACTTATTTTTACCTTTCTTGTCAGACTGTATTTTGTAATGCAAGGTTCATGATTATATGCTAATCTTTGTCATTATTTATTTATTTGCAGTTGGTTTACCAGGATAGTCCATTGGGCCAAAGTGAACCCGTTTTCAATGGAGTCCTGGGGAGAAAAGCTCCATAAACAATCAAGGTTACAAAATAATGTAGATAATAAGTTTACATGTGTTATAATATAGCGCAGACCAATTAATATAACAATATGACATAGACTGAAAATATACAATTAGATTAGACAAGAACAGACATTGCAAACAGTATAGGTTTTAGATAAATGAACAGGTAGTGCAGAATTTTAAGGAATGATTACAAGATATATACAGGAACATTAATATATAGAAAGTTTAAGTAAGAGGTGTAGACTAGAATAATATCTAGTTTGCAAGTAAATAACAACAGTTTATGAGTTTGAGGAGAAGTTAGAAGGAGCAATGTTGATGAAAAAGGGGAAAAAAAGAAAATTTGCAGTGTGAGTTATGTGGGGTGGCAGCTGGAGCATTCCCACTGGGATACTAGGTATGAGTGAAGAGTTTTTTTGAAGATAGAGTAAGTAGGGGTAGCACAAATGTGTGGTGGTAGGGAGTTCCAGAGTCGTGCTAGACTAAAGGATAGAAGGTGTTTGCCTGGGGGGTGAGCTGGTTTGTATACTTCTAGAAGATTTTGGTTATTGGATCGTAGTACTCTGTCAGGTAGATGCATTTTAAAGGCAGAGGAGAGGGAGGGACAGAGTGAGGGGTTGAGAATGAGCTTGTGTGCTAAAGTGAGTTGGGTATAGATAAGGTGATTAGGTAGTTCTAGCCAGTTTAGTTTATGGAGTGAGGAACAATGGTGAGTGGAGGACTTATGGCTAGTAGCGAACTTGGCAATTTTGTTGTAACAACATGAGAGTTGAGTTTTCAGAGAGGATTGTAGATTAGTTAGGAGTGGAGCTCCATAGAGAAGGGAGGGTATGAGAAAGGATGTAGAGAGGGTGAGTTTAGTGGTGGGTGTAAGATAATGGTTTTGTCGATAGAGCATACCTAGTTTTTGATGGGTTTTTTTTATATTTAGTTGCATGTGGGAATTAAATTTAAGCTGATTGTCAATTAGCATGCCAAGTAGCTTTGTCTCTGATACCAGTGCCAGAGTTGTGTTGTTATGACTAGTGATACAAAATGTGTTTTTGTTGAAAGGGGTGACTTTAGTGGGAGTAAATACCATTAATTTGGTTTTAGAAGCGTTGAGTGCTAAATGATTATTTTTCATCCATTGTTCAGTGGTTGAAAAAGCATCTTGAGTTAGCTTTAGAAGTAAAGGGAAAGAAGTGGCAGAGCAAATAATAGTTGAGTCGTCTGTATATTGGATGATGTTAGAGAATGGGATAGAGTTACGAAAGTCATTAATAAATATGTTAAAGAGGAGGGGACCTAATATGGAACCTTGTGGAACACCAGTTAAGGAATGAGGAGGTGGCCTTTTTCCATTTTACTGCTTGATATCTGTTGGATAAGTAGCTGGAGAACCAGTTCAGAGAAGAGAGAGATAGGTTAAGCTTAGAGAGTTTAGCTATAAGAAGACTGTGGGAGATAGTATCAAAGGCCTTAGAGAGATCCAGTAGAAGGGTAGAAACAATATGACCAGAGTCTCGGGCTTTGTTTACAGTGTCCAGGAAGGAGAGGAGGGCTGTCATAGTACTGTGGCCTGGTCTGAAACCATGTTGTGTGGGAGTTAATAGGTCCTTATCAATGAGGTAAGGTAGGAGTTGTAGTTGGATACACTTTTCAAGGAGTTTAGAGATGGGAGACAGGATAGCTATGGGACGAAAATTAGTGACATTGTTATTATTGCCTCCTTTGTAAGGGTATGATAAAGGCCTTTTTCCAAATTTGGGGGACTGTGCCTTCTTGGATAGAACGGTTTATTAAAATATTAATGGGGTAGGCAATTGCTTCGGCAACTATGCTGAGGAATTGTGAAGGAATATTGTCAGGAGCATTTGAACCTGGTTTCAGTTTTAGAAGAAGTTTTTTTATGGTAGAGGTGGGTATGGGTTTTAAAGAGAAAAGTGAGGAGTGGGAAGAGGGGTTATTTGGAGGTGGGAGTGATGAGGAGGGAGGGAGAGTGGGATAGGAGGTGGAGGGTGCAGAATGAGAAGATGGGAGAGGGGGTGAACTAGTGGATGGTGGTGGAAGGTGAGTGGATGAGGGTGGGGGTAATTTTGGATGGTGGTGGAAGGTGAGTGGATGAGGGTGGGGGTAATTTGGAGGGAGTGGAGATGTTAGAGAAAGATGAGGTTAATTTGGAAATAGAATAAATGAAGAAAGAGTTAAATTGAGTAGCCAGGTCTATGTCAAGAGCATTTGGGTTTGGGGTGGGGGTGACTGGTTTACTGGGATTTAGGAGAGTGGAGATGCCTTTCCAGAATTTCTGAGGGTTAGTTTTATTGTTGTTTTGGAGTAAGGAGAAGTAATTTTGTCGATCAGTGGTGATCATCTTTTTTACTTTATTTCGGAGTGTTTTGTATTCATTGTAGAGGAGGGGGGTCTTATTTTTCTGGTAGTGTGTCCAGAGTTTGTCTCTGTGTCGCATTGTAGTAAGTGTATCTTTGGTAAGTCAGGGGGCAGTTTTGGTTTTTATTCTTTTTGTTCTTAGTGGAGCGTGATTGTCTAGGAGGTTTAAGAAGGTAGTGTTGAAATGGGCGACTGCATTATCTAGAGGAAGTGTTTTTAGACTGTTCCAATTTATTGCTTTCAGAGAGTTAGAAAAAGCTGTAGGGTTAAAGTTTTTTAGGTTACGAGTAGTAATAACATTATGGGTACGAAGGGAGGCGGTGTGTAAATGTGGGTAAGTGGTCACTAAGAGGATCGGGAAGAGTACCACTGTTGGAGAAGTAATGGGGGTGAGAAACTAAGATCCAGTCTAGGATACTGCCACTGGAGGGTTTTTTTGAGGGGTGGGTTATAGAGTTAATGAGCTGAGAGAAGTTGTAGAGGTTAATGTTAACTGGATTTGAGGGAGACTGAATGGAGGCCCAATTGATATTCCTGTCTCCTAGGATTACAGTTTCATTGCCGATGTTATTGGAGAGCCAGGAGAGGATGTCTTCAAGTGTAGAAATGTTATCACCTGGGGGAATAACCGTCATCATCGATTATTCAGTTAGTTGAGGCTGGCTTTGTGACTGTGACCTCAAGGACTTTACCATACCACCCTGTCTGTCAACAGCTACTTCTTTAAATTCTGGCAAAATTACTATACATTATTTCTCTGAAGCTTTCTACGCATCAGGGTTTCTAAAGCTTTTTTCTACATATACCCTCCCTCACCTTCTTCTGCTTTTACCTTTGATTTTTCTTAATGCCATTTCTTCTTTAGTAAGTCTTGCCTTATTATACAACCAAAGTATTTTTGTTTTAGCTTTACTATCAGACCATCCAGTGAACAGTCGGCACTTATTTCCTTAAATATTGACTGACTTGATATTTTTTGTATTCCATGAAATATTAGCTCCAACATCAGAGTTCAAAAGCATCAGTTGTCCCACTCACAACTGTACCTGTTGTCCAACTCTCACAATCATGTATTACTAGTGAGAAAAGTAATGTATAGCTTTGACTATCTGGATCTATGTTGACAACGTCATGTCTTTGATTTTTAATATCTTATTCAGATTTGCCATAGTTTTCATTCCATTAAGCAAATATCTTTTTATTGTTATAGCTATAGTCATGAAATGCAGAGATGCTTACATTTTGGGAAGATACAATTTGTTAACTACCTCCACTTTTCTATTATTAAATAATTGATAGGACCAGAAGATCTAGTTTTATTTTATGTTCAGCATTATAATAGTTATGCAAATTCTTCATCAACAAGCTCTTCAACTCCTTCTTGCTCCTCGTTATTTAAATGGAATCATCTGCATATCTAAGGTTTTTATTATTTACCCAAACCATTGTAATTTCAGCACCTGATTCATCTAAGCTAATGTTTTGTGGGATATAAGTACTGTGACAGTCTGAAGCCTTTTTACACTCCTTTCCAACCCTGAACCAGTCTGTTATTCCTTGTTCATTTCTAGCTGTTGCCTATTTGTCTCTATGCAAATTCTTCAGGAGTGAAAAAGGTGGCACGGCATCTCCGTTACCCTAAGCCATTGCCAAAGTCTGTTATGATGCTGTTACAAGTGATGTACCAACTTGGGCAATAAGGACTCTGGTCTAGTTGCCAAAACCTCTGCAAAAAATTTTAATTTCAAATGGGGGTGATGACTCATGGGGATCAGGCAGGTCTTTGTGTTCTTCATGAAAAAGCATGATAACCACAATGCTGCAAGAATGTGGTAGGCTACCAGCATCACGAGGAGTACATCCAAAATTCAAAAGCAATAAGGTGAGGACTGATCTAAATTTCTTATGTAGACCAATTGAAAATAAATACAAGGCACTGTTTTTAAGTAACACTAGGAAGAATTGGAGTACACACATACCTATGATTAATATTGTGAAAAAACTGCTCGCTAGAGACAAATCCAGGACCAGAGGAAGACAGAACCTCTCTTACATTGACCTACATTGCACTTTCCTAGAGCATAAAAAAGCTGCCAGAATTAACCCTAGCTCTGCAAATCTTACTATCTTCAAAGTCAGTTAGAACCTCTAGCATCCAGCCCAAACAATAATGGTAAGAGCTAAAACATTACTTTCCCAGTATGTGAATCAACCTGACATTGACAGCTCCCCATACTCTATCCTATCACAGCATTCTCCCCACTTTCCTCTTGAGATCACAAAGCCGAAACACGCAACAACAACTACAAAATTAAACTAAATTCTCAAAATAAACGCTAACAAAGGCAGCATAATTTCCATATGATACCCTCTCTTTCTAAAAATTCTTTGCTAACTGCAGTGACTATTCAGTCTTTCCATTTCAAAAGGAACATTTCATAATCTGTTCAAGCATATCACTGTCATCAATCTCTTTAAAGACTCCTTACTAAAGAGCTGCAAAGATTATAGACATATGTCAAATCTATGATTAATAACAAAATTATTAAAAAGTACTCTATATGTAGTTATTGGAACACATAAACGAATATGGTCTGTTTTTGTGATGCACTGCATGGCTTTCACAACTCCGCTATTATCATAAGAGGTCTCTACACCACTATAAACATAATCTTTAATAGTACTAATGATAGACAGATAACATGTGGCCTTCTTACTCGGGTCTACCTGAGAACACCGACAGATCGAAACACCGATGAGAACACTGACACCAGAAGACTGACAAAGGAAATAACCGACAGTTCGAAATCCTGACGCTGAAAACACCAACATGCGAAATGAGTGCGACTGTGTAAGTATGTGATAGTGATGGACTTTAGGGTTAGGGTGCGGGTAAGGTAAGTGTGCGACAGTGACGGACCTTAGGGTTAGGGTTTGGGTTAAGGTTAGTGCATAGATAGTTGTGCATGTAAGGTTTAGTGTAGGTTTGTAAGGTTTTTGGTGTGCTTGTGTTGTGTGTGTGTTGTGAGTCAGTGTTATGGTGTTCGGTAATGTGGACTGTCGGTATTGTGTGGTTTCGGTGTTTTGGTGTCAGCATTTTGGCTGTCTGGTTTGTGGTGTGTCAGTGTAGTGTAGGGGATCCTCTAACTCACATAACAAGACTCTTTAAAACCATGAACCACACCCCAGTGTAAATAAACAAAGCTTAATTTTTGCTCACATGCTATTACATAGTTTAACTCATTGAATCCTGAACAGCAGGAAGCTAATTAATGTCTTTACTTCCTGAGATCTTTTAAGTTAGCAAACCAATTTCTTTTCTCCAAACTCCAATACTGAAGATTCATTAGATTTATAATACATGATAAAATGTGTGAGCTACAAAAATGTAAAATATAAGATTTACATCAGATGATCAAGTTTTTGGAACCTCAAACTTCATATGGTCGAGTCCGTATGTTTGCCTTTCTGAAAACTCAAAACATTTGTATGGAAATCACTGTATAATGGGAATCTGGAAAATACTCTTTTTCCACTGTAGTGCCATCTCAGAGTTGGTATATATAATTTGCAGGGGTGTCGGGAGGTGTATGGGGTACTTGCTCCCATGCAAAAATATTGATTTTTTTGTTGTTGTTTTGTTTCATTTGAGTTTTCAAAAAAGTCGAACATATGGTCTCGACCATATGAACTTCAGTTTCCCAAAAATCTCAATATTCTGACATAAACCCAAAACATCACATCTCTTTGGTAGACAATAGGCTGTTCATTGCTATTAGTATCAAATGCCTATCTATAGATGCTGATTTTATATTGCAGATTTATGAAATAAAAACTATAGTTTGTTTACCTAAAATACTTGTGTTATGGCCAAACAAAAGCAAGGCCTCTGGAAATGTGCTTGACAGGTTCAATAATCAGTGATGAATAGTTCACCTGTTGAAGAGCTTTCTAAAGCTGTATAGCAAAAGGGAATAGCATACTGCCATTCTGTAGTATTGCCAAATCAGTGCAACCTATGCACACATTAATTCACAATGTTTCACAGCAACAGTAATCTACAAAATCATTTTTGTTAGTATCAGTGGCAACATTGTGTGTCTTAATATTTTGTATAGGATGCCACCATTTGTTCACATGTATGTCACACAGCTTTTGTGAAATTAATTAAGTTATCATAATATAGGTAATAGTCATAACTACTTTACCAAAAGAGCATTTATATGTCAAAATGTCTTCACATTGCCAGCCATATTTTAATGTTATTTTTACTAGAATCCTTTACTCAAATATACTACCCCAACCCAAAAATATTGCACTCCATGTTTGCATTATTAAGGTAAGTATGGAAATATGCCCCTTTTCATATTTTTTTATAAACATCCTTTAATAATTTACAATTCCCATGCTGATCATTTCACTGTTATGTTTAGCAAATCATGCCAGCTTGTAGATGCAGCCTTATTGCCATAGTTGTATGTATGTACTTTTACCAGGACTTCAGAAATTAGACTTTGAAAACAGTGAAGAGTATACTCCTTTCGGGAGTACACAGAAGTTTTCTGTAAAGACTTTTACAAGATACACAGAAAGAATGCTTTCTTGAAAATTATATTCTTATAGGAAGCAATGATTTAACTTATCTAGAGAAAAGAACAGTCCCAATATTTGCTAATAATTCCCTCTCAGGCAGAGTAATTCATAATACAGGTGTTGCTGTAGATCTGCTCCCTTCATTTTTCCATTTTATGCAGAGATCTGACTCTTGACTTACTATATCCCTATTTTATTATGTGCTCAGATTATCATCTCCTCCTCCTCCTCCTCTTCAAAATCTCTAGCCCTTCTGCTAATAGCCTCCAACAAAAACTACAGGAGTGCTTCTCCAAATTATGTACCTGGCTGCACTACAACAAGCTCCCTCCCAACCCATGCAAACCTAATGACGTGTTATTCTACTGTCCTCAAAAGTTTCAAGCTCTCCCTCTGATGCTCTTTAAAGACAACATGGATAAACCCATTCCAAATATTTCAGGCTAGGATAACTTGGAAATCATCTTGGAACTTTTCTTATCCTTCAACTTGCATGTAGGCAAGATAGCAAACACAGCCTTTGGCCAAGTGATATTATGCTATATCATCTCCCAATTTTGCCCCGCTGTGCATGATGAGCACTAGCAAGAAATGCCTGGATTACTAAACTTAATAAATGCAGTTCATATTCAACACAATGCTCTCTACCTCCTCCAAAAAATCCAAGTAATCAGAAATCAAATATGTAGTAATATCCTACCAGCTGATGCCCTTTCCCACCGCTGTGACCTCATGAAATACTTCATTTGATTACTAGGGGTCTATATCACTTCATCAAAGTTTACTTACCTTAAACGGCTCTTCATCGAACCGACATAATCAAACAGCCCTTCATCGAATGTCCACATCTGCAAACCTTTTTCCAATGGAAGGAAGTCACTTTTTCAACATACAGAAATTTGCCCTTTTCCCCACTATAGTGTGATGTCAGAGTTGGTATATATAAGTAGGGTTGTGTGGGGGTATGGGAAGCATAGCCACCCTCTGTGGTGGGTTTGATGTACTGTGGTGTGTGTGTAGGAAGGTATGCTGGCCAAGTGATTTCCTACAGTGAGAAAAATCTTCACCGATGTGAAGATTTGATAAAGTGCCATTCCATGATGTCGGTTTGATGATTAGCCATTCAAGGTAAGTAAACTTCAATGGAGTGATGTAGACCCCATTACTAGTACATAACAGGACAATTCTACTACTGAGTATATTACTTTTCCAAATTATCACTCTAGACTAATGTCTTTCCTTGAAATCCAAACTCCTTATAGAGGACCAAAACTACTCCTTTAGGGACAATCAATATGATGCATTTACTATAATTAACAAAACCAAGTAAATTCTCAGTAGAGTGCACACACCAAAAACTAAATAACCAGAACTTCATGCAAAGACAGAGCAGGAACAAAAAAATGTAATTCAAAAGTAAGCATGCTCCAAGAAATCACCAAAAAAAAGGTTATTACCAAGTCGCATCCATTGAGGGATAGCGTTTGACCATACAATAAATGTGGACATCATCAGAACACAAATATATGCAAACAGCAGCATATTTAAAAACTCTTACACAGATCATGTGATCAATAAAACCAATCCACAATCAACTCAATTTGGAATAACACACAGTTAATTAAAAACATTTATTTAGACCTAGCTGCTTACAATACTTAATGGAATAAATATACATAAAAATAGCTGACAAAAAGACTACCATTCATAATTTCTTAAAAAAATACAATCTTAAAACAACACTAAAAGACATTTGACATAATCAGCATTTGAAAAAACTTAAATACCAATGTTAAAAAAATTAAGAATTAAAAATTAAAAAAATAAAAACAACACAGCAAATTGTTCATCATAATCAATCAATAACAAAATGTCACATAGTATAGCTATATAACAGTAAGAGATCAATACAGAAATCATAACTTTGCAACCCTCTGTTTTAATACAGGAAGTATGGAAATATAATCATTCAAACCCACCAGTTCAGTGGCATTCAACCTGAGCTGCTACAGTGACTCTTTGTATTCTATTTTATTTTCTCATGAACCGCCCTGACCACTGGGTTCTGTTCTATCTAAAATAACAAGAGAAAATTGCTTAAAAGCAGCACAAACAACTGAACATCTATATAATTCAATGTTGGTGTTGCTTTTCAAAATATCAAAATTATGTTCAGATATGTATCTTTTGAGGGGAAAGCCGCAGTGGTGCAGTGGTAGCGTTGTCGCTTCACAGCAAGAGGTTCTTCCATTCATTTCTCGACTGGAGTGCCTTCTGTGTGGAGTCTGCATGTCCTCCCCGCAGTTGAGGGGCATTCGAAAGACATGCGTGAATGGGCATGCCTTCATTGAAGGTTGGGCGTCAGGCTGGCACCTCGGCACCATAAAAATCTACTGCCAATCATTAGTGGACCGGAGTTCCGCTGTGGTGACCCCTAACCAGGAAAAGCCAAAAGAAAAAGAAGAACAACATATGTATCCTTTGATGGCCAGTTCTGTCCTGCCAATGTAAAAGGCAGGATATGAAGTGCAAACGATCAATTAAGCAAGCCCTTTGTGTTGCAGTTTCCTTTAACCAGATGCGTTGTATATTTTAAACTGTTGTTAAGGTGTGAAGTTACATCCTCACAAATGTATCTACACTAGTTACACATATCACACTTGGTAGTACCTTTGTTAGTGGTGGCAAAATCATTATATCCCAAATAAGTCTCAACTAAATTCTTAATATTGCTTCCTTTTTTATAAACAAAGTAAGATGCGTCCCTAACAGTACTGGAAATAGCACTAGTAGATCTAAGGATGTTACAATTCCTCCTTAATATTTCTTTACTATATGCAATTCTGCATTATACTGTAAAATCAATGCCCGTTGAAATGCATCTGCCCAGATTTATCTTTTAAGGTATGATCCTAGCTGGATAGGGAAGTATTGAGTAGCAAAGAACCAATCTGATCTACAATATCCGGACTTGGGACATTTCTATCTTACAAAACTGGTTTGTTTAAACCAATGCCAAGGAGGGGGGTGCATTTGTTGCCTCGACTCTCTGAAATTCATCACTTATTTTCTTAAAAAGAGACCTGAGTAACATCTACCAATAAACATACCCTCCAAAGTCCTCTTCTCCCTTTCAAAACTATCTTTTTCCCAGACCATTCTAGCTAGTTTGAACTGGCCCTTAAAATGTATCTCTTTTGGGGAAAAAGGATGGCAACTACTGAAATATAAATAGACATTTGAAAGAGTGGGCTTTCTATAAATTGCAGATGAAAGCCCACATTATTTTTATAAATGCTAGTATCCAAAAAATTAATACTATCCAAATCAACTTGGTGTGTAGACCTCAAAATTTGGTCGTGTTGTTTAAGGACTGTAAAAAATTGTTAATTTCAGAATATGTCCAATTCCAAAGAAAATATTATCCAAATAGTGCAAGTATAATTTACAATAACTGGAATTCGGAGTGGAACAGAAACTTTCTTCAGCGTGATAACATGACCAGATTTGTAAAAAATCAGTGCACATGAGCTCCTCATTGCAATGTCTTTGATCTGTTTGAAAATTTCTCCTTCATAATAAATATAATTGTTTCAAAGCACAATTTACATAAAACCCATGACAATTCTAATATCAGTAGCAGATAAGAAATTGAAAAAAATCAAAGCTTCATGAAAAAGTTCAAAGCCCATCTGCTGTGGGATGCTAGAAAAAAGATCCATAACACCGATGGTCAAATAATTTAAGTTCCTGTCCCATAAATAGGCTTTTAATCATTCTAAAAAATCCCAGGAATCTCTAAGCATGTATATGTTTTGGTGCTCAATAGGTTTAACGTATCTAACGCAACTGCAAAGAGGCAAGTCTTAGACCCCTTTGCAGTCACAATAGGTCCAAATGAAGGCTTAAGAAAACACATGTGTATCTTAGAGATTCCAAAGATAGATGGGATAACAGGGGAGGTTTTTGACAAAACTGAAACATAGTGGGTGTAATTTGCCCCAGCAACAGATAGTCATCAAGGTATTGATCGATCTTCCAACAAGCTAAATTAACTTAATTCCCAAGGCTACAGAGTAATTGTCGAAATTGTGTTGGTGAATTGTTTTGTATTTTACATAGTCAATGGTATCAAACAAGACAATCCTACTACCCTTGTCAGGTTTCATAATTCTTAAAGACTTGTCCTTCTTAAATTGCATTAACAGGTCATGCTCAGCCTTTGATAGGTTGTGGTGTTTAATCATCATACCTTTAGAAGAAAAGAATTTGTATAAATTCTTTAGTGAACACCTGCACCAAGGGGATTCATGGTAGGAATAAAAATGGTTCTCTTCTTAAAATCATAACATGTATTTATAGAGTGGGTGGTAGACCCCTGAAACTGTATGACAAGACTGAGCTTCCTAATAAAAAGTTTAAATTCAATAAGAGAATCTGCTATGTCAAAATGTACAGCTGGACAAAAGGTAAAACCCTTTTCAAAAGTGTTTTTCAGTGACCTGCAGCCCACTATAGTTAAAAAAGTTTGAAATTATTCCTCACCAACATAATTCCTTTCGCATCCCTATTGATATTAGTGCTGGTTAGATTTGGTGAGTGGCACTCATATTCTGGTTCCATCCCCAATCGTCTCTTCTTCTCCTTCCTCTCCTGTTGAAAATCCTGGCAACAGGCTTGGTTAAAATCCCCTGGTGCGGGAGGCACCTGCCATCTACATCTAACCAATTCACAATCCTCTCTGACCTGTGAAAGGGAGGGGAGTCTACATGGTTATACAAAATAGGAGGGGTCATTTGGGAAAATATCAGCCCTAGAAAAATGAGTTGCCACCTGAAGTTAAAAAATGTTGATTGTGCTTTTGCTCCATATCATAATCGGCCCTTGCTGAAGTGTTTTTACCAGCCATATTGTAGGCAGTTAGGGGAAAAGCCATACTAGACTCACATTGTTTTGAATCCCTCAACAGTTTTTTTACTCTTTTTGTTTTTGAATTTAGGGTCCACTTTTATAAACACCTTACCATAGTCTTCCTTATAAAAATAAGAAAGATCATCCCAAATTCTTTTATTCAAGTTCTTAACTTCACTTGTAAGATCTCTGATAATATCTTCATTGTGCTTAACCAAAGTGCCAGCAACTTAAGACCCTGTCTGTTGAAAAGATTGAACAAATTATAGTACAACATAGAACCAAACTTAGTGCTATTAGGGCAGTTCAGAAAAATACAAAAATAAATAAAGCATATGTAAATGGGCAGTGCAAATAACTAGATAATTAGAAGATGATAATAAAATGGGACAGACAAGAGATCTCTTCAAGAAGATTGGTTGTGTTAAGGAAAATATCCACTTAAAAGTGGGCCTGATAAAAGACAGAGGTGGGGAGGAACTAACAGGACCAGAAGATACTGGTAAGCTGTGGCATGAATATACAAAATAACTCTGTGTGAAGGAGTCTATCATGACTGATATATAGGATGATATGTCCTCTGAGACAGACATCTTGAAAAGACCTATGAAGATTGGTTGTGTTAAGGAAAATATCCACTTAAAAGTGGGCCTGATAAAAGACAGAGGTGGGGAGGAAATAACAGGACCAGAAGATACTGGTAAGCTGTGGCATGAATATACAAAATAACTCTGTGTGAAGGAGTCTATCATGACTGATATATAGGATGATATGTCCTCTGAGACAGACATCTTGAAAAGACCTATAAATCCGTGTTAATAATAAGGTTGAAAGAAATGATGGAATTCCAACTGAACTGTTTAAAGTAATTAAAAAAGGTGCTGTTGTTTCTTGGAATTTTCCAGCCAATGTACTAAGCAGAAATACTCTACTGGATATTGGATTGGAAAAGTTCAGTTTATATTCCAGTCCCCAAAAAGTGCAGTGCTCAAATTATCAAATAACTGCACATAACTCGCATGGTAGTAAGGTAATGTTCAAGGTACTACTAGTCACGTTCCAGTAATACATGGATCAATAACTGCTAGGTGCATATGCTGGTTAGAGAAAGGGTAGAGGCACCAAAGTTGAAATTGCCAATATCTGCTGGATAGTAGGAAAAGCAAAGGAGTTCCTTCAAATATTTTCTTCTCCTTTATTCATTATTGTAAACATTTGGATATGAGGGCCATAGCAAATAAAATTTCTTAGAGAATGGGGTTAATGTGCAGAAAAGAAACAGTTAGGACCAACTATGGCATAACTTACTGGATCAAGTTTTGGAAAAGAATGTAACAAGGCTATATATCGTTACACTAGTTAATTAATTTATACATGGGATAAATCATGTGAAATACTTGGTTAGACAAATCAGGCAAATATTATCTATCTCAGATATGTAGATAAAATAAATGCAATAGATGAAAATAAGGAAAATATGAAAATGGTCTTGAGGAATGTGAATGTAGAAAGTGCAAAACCTGACTTGCTGCTCAACATTCCAAAATATAAAATGATGCATCTTGCACTACCTCTTCTTTGCATATAAATGGGAGGGACTTGAGTCAGTGTGAGGTTTTGTTTTTTCTGGACCAAAAGATCTTTGCATACCAAGGATACTGCACTGTACGCAAAGGTTCATATGGTTATGTTTATGTTTTTTTCACTAATAATATATGGTTTCACGTCACCAAGTCTTTTGGATTTCTAATTACATGAAGGGAATGGATCCCATTCCTAAATTAACATATGAATAAAGTTTGTGAAATTAGTGCTTCTTCAATCTTTGATCTTAGCCAGAAGTGCTCTTGTAGCACCTGTAATGTACCCATAATTGACTCATTCTGCAATTCATATGGAGTTACATGTATTGGTAGCATATCTAAATAAGACTATAAATTATTTATGATACCCATTGTTCCTACTACTATTGGAACTGTCTGGGTATCTTTCTTCCAGATTGCCCTAATTTCTGCCTGTAAGTCTGGATATTTTATGACCATAAAATGCTGTAATCACTGCTGTAGCAATTTCAATGATCAATGCTACTTTTGTCTTCTTTTCATGGACTGATATATCTGGTTTTCTTGCATCTATTTTTTAAACTGTTGGTAATGGGGGATCCCATATGATATAAACTTCATCATTCTCTAAAAAGCTTTGTGGTTCATGTTTCCAGTGCTTCTCAGCTACTTCAGTATTGTTATGTTTGCACAATCCCCATTGCAATAGTCTTGTCACATTATTATGCCTTATAGTATAAAGGCTCTTTGACATTAGTCTGTCACACCCAGCAACAACCACAGACCCCGGAAACTACCGCCCCATTAGCCTAATGAGCCTGGTCTCTAAGGCCATATAATGTATCATCATGGATCACTCTGGACCCCACCCAGTTTGGGTTTGTAAAAGGCAGATCATGTCTCCTAAACCTGATAGACTTCTTTGAAGCAGTCACCAAAGCTGTAGACTAGGGTAAGGTAGTTCACACAGCCTATCTAGATCTCACTAAGGCTTTTGACACCATCCCCCACTCTGGAATTATAGATAAACTCTCTAAACTAGGTATAAATCCCTATGTCACAAGATGGGTTGCCAACTGGCTCACTGACAGAACCCATACTGTGAAAGTAGCAGACTCCAAATCTGACTTCAGACCAGTGACAAGTGGAGTACCACAGGGTTCAGTCCTGGGTCCTCTCCTGTTTGGTATCTACTTTTCTGGAGTACAGGCTAACACAGAAGGTCTTTGGCTAATGAAGTTCACAGATGACTGCAAACTAGTAGCTATAATTGAAACTCCTAACAATGTCGACATCCTACAAAAGGGCCTCATGAAGACAGATGCCTGGTGTCAAAACCATGGCCTCAAGTTCAATGCCAAAAAATGCATTGTCATCCCCTTTGGTAAAAACTCTGTACCCATTAGCTACCACATAGGTGGTAGTCTACTTAACACCAAAAGTGTGATGAGACCTTGGGACACAGGTGGACAGTAGTCTCTCCTTTGATAATCACATCACCACAGTAGTCAGGAAATCCTTCTATGTGGCACACCTCATCACACAAAAGGTTTTTCATCCAGGAAAAAAAAGGTCATTGTTCCCATCTACTCGTCACTCATTAGACCCATTATAGAGTACAATGCCCCTTTTGGTATGTACCTCACAAGACATCTACAACAACTGGAAAGGCCACAGAAATATCTCACAAAGAGGATTACCGGCCTCAAACAGATGCCCTTCGCAGACCGTCTCAAAAAACTCCAGCTTTACTCCATTGCATATCGCCTACTCAGAGGTGATCTCTGCCTAACATACAAAGCTATGTCAAACCCAGAGCTGTTGGACATGCCCCACTTAAAGAAATCGCAATCTCTCAGAGCTACACGCTCTAGGAACCTAAACCTTGTCACTACAATAAACAGAACATGCTGGAGGAATAGAGTCCTGTCCCAGAGACTTCCCATTCTCTGGAACAAACTACCTATCTATATCAAAAAAGCTCCTCATTAGCACTCTTCAAGAAAAATCTTGATGATTGAATGGGAAATAGGAAATTCACCCCGGGATCACCTCTGTGGCTCAGCTTGACAGGAGCACAGAAAAATAATTTTCTTGGGTGGCGAATGCCAGGGTACCTTATTGGCTAGGCTTATATAGGCCCTAGGACCAATAGCCTAGTACCTACCTATGAACCTATATGTGACTGTTTCTGGTTCTGTTTTACAGAACCTACATTTATCTGTTTCTCCCACATGTTCAATGGACTTTGTAAACCAACATCTATGCAGTGCACTATCCTGGGTTGCTAATTTTAACCTTTCATCTTCTGGTTTAATTCGCCTTTCCTTATCCATTCCTGCATCAGATCCTGATCAACATGAGGTTGTTTGAGGAGTTTTCTCTACTTGCAGCCATAATTATGCCTTTTCTACAGTTTTTGCCTTCTGATCTTATCCTTCTTTCTTTTGTTTTGTTTTTTGGCACATTCAATTGCTGCCTGATTTTTGTCTACTTCTGGTTTGGTTTCAATTCCCACCAATATTTTTCTGCTAAACTAAGCAGGCAGTCATCTTAGATTTGTTCTCTTTGTGTTTCAAAACATTCAGCATGTCCGGATCTGGTGAAGTCAGCAGATGTAGATGTTGTCCTATGACTGCAGATGTATACATATAATCAATTTCAAGGAAGCCCATACCTCCTTCAGAATGAAGAATTTATAATCTTGCTATACACTGACTTTCAAATATCATTTGATAAATGTGAAGCATTTTTCTTGTTTTCCTGTCCAACTGATCCAATACCTTTTGAGCAGTCAGTCACCACAAAACTGTAAGTTAGAACAGGAAGAGCATATCTATTTATGGCTTGGACTTTGTTCCTAAGTATCATTGCAGTTTTTAGTATCACTTTTATTTTCTAAAGTATTCCTTACTGAGTTTTGTTCGAATTTGTTCATATTTAATTGTAGATCCTTCATTAATTCCAAAATATTTATACACTCCCTCCTGCTCAAGTTCTTTTGTATCACATTCCTGTCGTAGACTGATATTTTCTTGGTGTTGCAGCTTTCCTGCTTTAAATGTTGCTTTTGCACATTTATCAAGACCAGTGACATTCTTATATCATATGATAAAGTTTGGGTCACTTCCAGTTGTGCTTTCAACTCCACATCTAATGAACTGTACAGTTTTAAAGCATTTATATTACCCTATCGAGCGATATAAATAGCGAATGTTATTTAATCATATCTAAAATATCTAAACCACAAAATATCGAACACACAGAACAGCAAATTTTTTTCCCAGGGAAAAAATTTGCTGTTTCAAAACACATACACACAACACAACAACACCAAAATAAATAAACCACACACATAAATTTAACAAAACCATAATTCTACCCTACACTACTACCTTTCCACTCACCTTAACCCAACCCTAATCCTAAAGCCCCTAACTACTGCACAAGCACCTTACCCGCTCCTTAACCCTAAAGTCCCTAACTACCGCACACTCACCTTACCCGGTCCCTAACCCTAGAGTCCCTAACTACCACATACTCACCTTACCCGCTTTCTAACCCTAAAGCCCCTAACTACCGTACACTCACCTTACCTGCTCCCTAACCCTAAAGTCCCTAACTATCGCACACTCACCTCACCCCAATCCGTTCTCACACTTACCTTAACCCGCTCCGTAACCTCCGTTCGCATACTTACCTTAACCTGGTCCGTAACCTTCCCACCACAGTAAAGTAAATAGTGAAGCCATGGAATGGACAACCGAAATCTTACCCTAGGTAAGATTTCAAAGTTCTATGGTTTCGCTATTTTCAGTTTTTGACAAAAATGGATTGATATTATAGCATACAAAGTTTTAAAACTTTGATGCTATATTATAGACACATTTTAAATCATCCACAGAAAGGAGATGAGAAGTATTTATACTTCTTGTTGTTGTTTGGGAGACAAACTGCAACCCTGACCTAATCTGTTAAGTAGTCAGCTTAATGGGTTAAGGGCAAGACAAAAGAGCAGTGGTGACAAAGAGTCACCATGGAATATCCCCTTTTGAATTTTTATCCCTGGAATAATAATTTGTCTTTCATCAAGGCTTAGCTTAAAAGTAGTTTACCACTGTTTCATGGTCACTGTATTCTAACTGACCAATGCAGGGTGTATCTTATACATCTAAAAGCACTCCTTTATCCATGAATGTGGGCTGCTGTCAGATGCTTTTTTTGTAATCTATCCATGCCATACCTACATTTTCCTCTTTTACAATTCTCAATTATGACTTTATTTAACGACTAATGATCCTTTATTCCATATGACTTCATTTTGATACCCTTTTGTTCAATTGCCATGATTGAGTTAACTTCTAAATGAGTATAAACTCGGTCAGCATCAGTTCCAGTATACAGTTTATACATCGATGGAAAGAAAGTTATTGGTCAATAGTTTTAAGATAGCTTGCAGGTTTACTCTTAAGTAGGAGTATCATGTTTCCTTTCGTTAACCAGGTTGGTGCCATATTTCGCTTGGTGCCTCTTCAGAGTGTGCATATAACTAGCTCTTACTCAGAGCTATATTTTCATGTAAAGATAATAATGCTTATAACCAGAAGTTAAGTTCTGCATCTGGGCCTGGGGTTTTCCAGTTAGGAGCCTTTCTTTATTTTGTTTCAGTTTCTCTGGCTGTTACTTTATCCCATTTCTTATCCAGTACATTTGAACTTCTTACTGTTTCTTTTACTTCTTCTATCCATTCAGCATCTTTGTTAGGTTCCACAGGGTCTTCATAGATATTTCTCAAAAATGTGTCTAGTTTTTCTTTTTTGTTGGTGTTTCTGTTCCTTTTGCTTTGTTTCCCAATTTTCTATAAAACTTTTTGGGTCATTAATGAATTAATTATTTTGTAGTTTCCCTTTATATTTATCTGTATATCTTAATGTTTCTGTCTGTGCTGATATTTTTAGTTTATTATTTGCAATACTATAGAATAGATTCTGGTGGGTTTTAATAATGCATGCTGTTTCTAAGTATTTTTATTGACCCGTTTCTGCTTCTGTACTCTTCTAACAGTAGTACTTCTTGCCTTATTTGCTTTATAGTTTTCCCTGTTCTATGATGGCATTTGATTTCTTTGCTTCCTTTCCCGTATTACTCTGTATTTTTGTGATAAGACTTTATCTGTTATTAATTTAGCTGCGCATTCATATATTTACTGTTTACTTTTGTTATATCACATCGGTTTCTGTTAATAGTCTTGATTGCTGTGTTCATTTGTTTATCAGACATCTAACATTTTGGGTCATATTGACTTTGTAATCTGTTTCTTTCATCGATCTTAATATGTCTACCCATCTACCACCCACAAACAACCCTTCCCTTAGATCTTTTTCTTTTAAAATAAGGTCACATTCTTATTCTCCATTTACTGTGGACACTCTACAGAAATTTCTAGAAAATATTCCTGTGACATACTCTTTTCAACTTCATCCTGCATCATCCATTGCCATTTCATATGGGAACTCACTGAACTATCACTCTACAACATTGCCTGTGTCATTGTCACCACCTTTTCTTACTCCTCCCCCTTGCTGTGCACATCCAACTGAACTTTTGTACTGGATTCCTACTGAAGGGTCCAAAGTATTTTCATATGACAACTGATCAGATGTTTCCCGTTCCACTGGTTTCTCCTTAATCTGGGAACCTATTTTTCTATCATGCTGTGACATTACCAGAGTAATTAATAACTTTAGTTTCTGTTTCTTTAACTTATCCATTACTAATCCTCTTTCTACTACCCCCGTTGTTTTCTTATTTTTATATTTTACATTTTTAATACCTGGATGCCTTTGCTTATATTTCTCTTCAAATGTGTTTGGTGCTGCATTTTTGTATTTATTAGTTTTGCTTTCTCCTTTGTGTAAATATTGCACCATTTTAAATCTTTTTTCTTTCCCATGTCAATATTTCTTCTTCAGATGTCTCCTGCTCCACCAGTTTCTCCTTACTGTAGGGATTCATTGTTCCATCCTGCTGTGACATAACCTGTGTTAGACTTTCTACACTAAATCCTTCACTTCACAGGTATTCCATAACTTCAGCATCTATTTGTTTAGCTTCTACTTTACTAATCTTCTGTTCTATGTTCCCCCTTTGTAATCTTATTTTTGTATTGTGAAATTTTCCATATCTGGATGCTTTTGCCTGCATTTCACCTCAAATATCTTTGGAGCTGCTTTTTGCATTGGTTAATTGGGCTTTTTCCTTTGTATAAATATTGCACTACATCAGATTTTTCTTTCATTCCCATGTCCATATTTCTTTTTTATTCCTTTCAAATGTCTCTAGATTTTGTATTTATATTTTTGCACTTCCTCAGTTGCTTTTTTTCCAAACAGCCTAAGGTTTCTTGGTCTATATAATGTTTTTCATGGATCTGTTGTATTAATGAACACGAATTTGCATTTGAAGCTTTTTAGTTTTTCTAATGCAAGTACTTTTCTTTCCTATAATTTATCTCTTAATCCTTTTGGATAGCTTCTCTCTGGATATTCTGGACTCCTTGCATAATAATAACAATACATAATTTCTTTCTTTCTTACCCTCAATACTCCACTCTATCATCTTTATGGCTCTTTTTTTGGCATGCCAGTTTTTGTGTTTTTTTGTGGTCTACTGCTTTCTTCTACAATGGGGGGGGGGGCAATCTTTCTCCTGAGTCTGGCCTAACTCTATTGTAAGAATGTTTCCATGTTGGGACTTGTGCACCCTGCTGCCTCTTTTTATTTTTAACCTACTTCTGTCCCTGACATATGCTATATAAAATACAGTCTATATATTAGCGTCATCTCAATTTTGTAAAAACACGGTCCACCTCATGAAGTTACTCATGAAGACTACAGGATAAATTCAGTTCCAGCTATATTACTCCCCTTTGCTTGCTGATTTTATCATCTCTCCATTTGGACCCTATACCATCTCTCCATTCAGACTAATCAGTTAAGGCTGTGTGTGTGTGTGTGTGTGTGTGTGTGTGTGTGTGTGTGTTTTTTGAGTGTTCTGAAGACTGCAGGAAGATCAAATTAGTCAGGAAATAAATTCAGACTGTAAACGGGAATGCTTGATAAATTTAAAATGCAAGTACTTTGTACACATAATGTGAAAACAGGATCAACTAGAGAGTACAGTGATGAAAGGAAATTTTAAAAGTAAAAGAAGGAAGTGGCAGCATAGGCTGAGAGTGATGTACAGCATTACTAAATCCATAAATGTGAATTTGCAAAAACATAAAGAAGCAGTTTTTGACAGACAGGCCTGTTGTTCTAATATCCATGAGGTCACAGAGTCAGAGTAAACAAAACAACAAAACTTAAAACTGAAGTTACACATCGTATATATTTCCACAACAACTGAATAAAAAAATGGCAACCTCACAAGTCTTACTTATTTGTTCATATCTTTAACTGTGCAAAATGGCACTAGCTCTGTTGGATGAGAACAGGTATATAAACCATGGGCTCCGAACACCATTTGTGGCCTGTTTTGCCTTAGTAGGGTAGAGTTTTCTTTAAGTAGTACTGCAGAAAGGCTAAGCTGATTTTCATAATAAGAGAACTATTTGAAGGAGATTTTAGTTTGGACTTTAAGGAGCCTATGCATTACTCTGCTATGAAGGAAGGCTTTATATTTTTTTTCAGGGGAGAGAGCCAGTCTGGCAGTATTGCTTCTGGTTAAAAACCTTTTAGTGGATCTCATATAGGTCATACCTCTTATCTTTCTTGCACATTTATATAAAATAATTGACATACAAAAACAGAAAACAACTCGTAATCAGGAAAAGTCTCAAAGATCCACACAAAAAACAAGAACAATCCAATTTATTTAAATGATTTTATCCCAAATGCACCAAGGATTCCTTCAGAATGTGCAACGAACAACTGACAAATGTTATATAACTTACATGCTGTAAGATTAGGTTTCACTTAGATATAGTTTGCTAGACATAAATATAGTATTCTCTTTTGCATAGGCCTAGAAATGCAAACATATTAAAGCAGACATATGCATTAATTTTACACTTTACATGTAGATTCATTAGTAAGCAATGTTTCAGAAACCTTCAGTCAAGAACACAGATAAAATAAGATGTGCTAACAGAATGTGTGGTACATTAGGTACAAACAGGCTTAGGAACCAAGGTTAAAAGGAGTGTAGGACTTTGTAGGAAAGTTACAAGTTTTGGTATTATTAGGAAAGATACTTCAGGCATACTAGTGAGTCATTTAGTTAGTTTGGACTGATATGTAAAAAGTCATTGCAGTGCAGTCCGCAGAAGTTTGGTAAAGGCAGTAAAATGTGAATGCAGAAGTCAGGTCAAATATCCAGCATTCCATATATTAATTATATTATTCAGTACGAAAGAAATAATTCTAAGTATAATGAGTGCAGAAGCTACAGACATCATCACTCAGTCTATTTCAGTTTATCAGCACTGAATGGGACTTACAGTAGTTCTTTTGGCCCTGGATTATTTTTTATGACATAAAAAAGTTTTTTTTTTGTTTCCCCTTTTTTTTGTTTGCCACACGTTAGGAAATTACACTTTTTAAAGTATTACAAATGTTCCTTGTCCCTCAGTACCTTTATCCTTAATTGATGTCCCATTTTGATTGAATTGCCATGGATCCAGTGGAACCATTAGTCAAGACTTCTAACATCACTGTATTTATCTTAGTAATCTTGGACCGTGGCACTCCTTATACTGTGACATTGTTTGTCCTCTGCCAAATATTTTGCAATGGAACCTATAGAAACTAATGTGAGGCCATGATACTCCTACATATCTAAAGTTAGGAATGAAGTCTTCTATATGCTACAAATTAAACAGCTCAGGATTTCACTGTATCACCACCAAACAGATGGTTTATTAGACCATTTAATACAACCCTGAAGAATATATGGAAAATACAAGTAGTAGAGGCTCAGAAAATGGAACACCTTACTACTTCATCATTTTTTTTCCATCAGAAAGGTATCCGTGTCATCCTCTGGGTTCACAAAATTTTAGCTGCTTTATGGAAGACATCACAAGAGTCTGTTATACTTAGCAAAGGGAGTATTGAAGGATTAGAATACACCTTTTTGAAGTGTCATTGGATTCATTGTTGAAATACTGGAGGAATGACAGCAATTATGCCTGTGGAAAGGAAGAACATGGAACAATTTCAGGAAACTCAATACAGTTCTGTAATAGGATGCTAAGGTGTGGGCATTCAGATGTGGGAATGAAGAACCAGTTGTCATTCTTGTAAGAGAGAACAAATTCATTGTCACACGGCAAAGGCCACATGAAATTCAGTTAGTGGAGAACTAAACTATAAAGCCAGGCAGTCCTAATGCTGGAAATCTGAATAGGTATATCATGTAAGTGCGTCAATACCATGGAGAGACAGAGACGTTTTATTAGCTTCCCAGGTGACATAGATGGCCCATGTTACTTTGCCTAATAGATAGTAAACAGTCTATGAATACATCAAAAGAAAGAGGTGAAGGCATTTGTTTTATAAAGCATTTTTTTCTAGCATACCAGGGAAATCTAACTTGATTAAATATAGTTACAAAACCAGGAAAATGTGTCAGATTGGAGCCAAAGAATATTTCATAAGTTCATAGGTTGGTGCTAGGTTACTGGCCCTAGGGCCTATACAAGCCTAGCCATAACAATTCCCTGGATATTTCTTCCCATATTTACTTCCATGGACCCCTGTCTAGCAGGACGAATGATGTGACCTTGGGGATGAATTTCCTATCTCCCATCTAATCGTCAAGGTTCCTTTTGAAAAGGGACAAGGAGGCACTCTGCTTGATGTGTATGGGCAGTCTATTCCACAGTATGGGGAGTCTCTGGGTCAGGAACCTATCCGTCTAGCATGTTTTGTTCATTGTGATAACAAGGTTTAGATACCTGGAGCGTGTGGCTCTGAGGGATTGGGATTTCTTTAAGTGGAGCATGTCCAACAACTCAGGGCTTGACATAGCCTTGTATGTTAAGCAGAGATTGCTTCTGAGTAGACGATATGCCACAGAGTATAGCTGGAGTTTTTTAGATGGTCAGCATAGAGCATCTGCTTTAGGCTTACAATTCTTTTAGTGAGGTATTTATGCTGCCTTTCCAGCTGTTGCAGATGTCTTGTGAGGTACATACCAAATGGGGCATTGTACTCTATAATGGGCCTAATGAGGGATGAGTACAGTGGGACAATGACCTCCTTTTTTCTGAATGAAAAGCTCTTAGTGATGAGGTGTGCTACATAGAAGGATTTCCTGACTGTTGTGGCGATGTGGTTATCGAAGGTGAGACCAGTGTCCACCTGTGTCCCTACACTTTCGGTGTTTAGTGTACTGCCACCTATGTGGCAATTCATGGGTACATGTTTTTTCCCAAAGGGGATAACTATACATTTCTTGGCATTAAGCTTGAGCCCATAGCTCTGGCACCAAGCATCTGTTTCTGTAAGGCCCTTTTGTAGAATATCCACATAATTTGGGGATTCAATAATGGCTCCCAGTTTGCAGTCCTCTGCAAACTTTGTTAGTCAGAGTCTCTTAGTGCTGACCTGTACTTCAGAGAAGTAATGAACGAAAAGCAAAATGGCTATACAGGTGAAACCCAGTATATAAAAAGAGAAGTATATGAGAGAAAACACTATACCGGGTACCACACAATAACGTCTTTATTTAAACAAAGTAAAAAAGAGAGGTGAGCGCTTTCACAACCTTCATTGCTTCATCAGACAAAGAATTAACTGTTCAACTGCTTGTTTTATATCACTCTCAGTCAAAAAAATTTTAATTGTTTTAAATTAGATATGCATAAATATGAATATACTATGCATTTTTATTTATATGCATTTTTTTATATATATGCATTTTTAATGAGATTATTTAACTGTTTTAAAATAGATATGCATAAATATGAACATACTTTACATTTTTGTATATATATTTTATATTCATATGCGTATTTTACAATATTCTTGTCATATATGCCTTTAAATTTTCAAAAGTTGTATGATGTCACTAATTGGAAAAAATAAGCCAGTTGGCAACTCATCGAGTGATGTAGGCATTTATGCCCAGCTCAGTAAGTTTATCTATGATTCCAGAGTGGTGGATGGTGTTGAAGGGCTTGGCGAGGTCCATATAGGGTGTGTGAACTGCATTACCCTCAACCACAGCTCTGGAGACTCATTCGAAGAAGTCAATCAGGTTCAGGAGACAAGATCGGCCCTTCACCCTTTAGAGGGTGAGGGGGGGGGTGACGTTGGCACTAAATTGATCTGCCAGGATATTGACAATATCCTTGGGATCAGTATATTTAATACCATTCTGTTGTAGCTCAGAGCAGATCTGAGCATTGCCATTTAGATTCTTGACATAACTATAGAATGCCTTGTGGTTGTCTTTGGAATCTTTGGTAATTTTATTTTCATAACTAGCTTTGGAGGATTTTATGAGGGATCTCAGCTTCTTACTAAGGCTGGTAAGGGAGTTGTTTGCATCCTGGGATTTTCCTCTTTTCTGCAACGGTTTCTTCCTTCTGTTGTATAGTTTGATTATGGCAGGGGACCACCAGATTGGCTTCCTTTTTTTGGAGGAGAGCGTCTGGGTTTTTTTTGGGATGGCATGATTCATGCATGAGTGGATGTGCTTGTACAGTGCCATAGTGTAGGATTCAGCAGTCAAACTTTCAGCTCCTGTCTGCATGGGTGTCATGAAATTTGTCACTTCTGACTTGAGTATCATGAAGTTGGCTTTGGAGAAGTTTTTTATGGAGGTTTCCTTACTGGGGGGTGGGGGTGGGATGTGGATGTCAAGGATGATTAGCTTATGGTCATACCTGACCAATGGGGGGTGACCACTGGTGTGGAGCATCTATCTCTCATGTTGGTAATGACCAGGTCTAGGATATTGGAGCCCCTGGTTGGAGAATAGATTAGCTGATCCAGGGCATTGGAATGTATGAATTCCAAGAACCGTTGGGAAAATGTGTTGTTACCCGAGTAGTTTTCCCAGTTAATGGCAGGGTAGTTGAAATCACCCAGTATTAGGGTGTCTGGTTGTATCTTAAAATTTTCCAGTATGTTTAGAATGGTGTAGTTTGAATCTTGAGGTATGGTGGGGGATCTGTAGCAAGCCACAATTTGGATTGCAGTCTTACCTAGTGTTAGTTGCACCGGAGAATTTCAGATGCATTGTGTTGGGCAACTAGCTTGGAGGTGTGAATATCCTTGGTGAATATGGACACTCCTCCACCTTTAGTGTTTTGGTCTTGGTTTGGTGGCAGAAAAGTGTGGTAGGAATTGTAGCCTGGTATTGCAGGGGTGCTCTCTGGAGCCTTGAACCAGGTCTCAGTTACTGCACAGATATTGATGTTCTCCATTTTTAGGAGTGCCTCGAGTGAGTGCATTTTGAGGTTTAGACTTCTAGCATTGAGTAGCATTACCTTCAGATTTTGCATGCTTGTTTCTGTTACAGTGGTGGTTTTGTCCTTTGAACCTTGCCTAAAAAGGCAGTATAGGGGTGGCAAGAGCTTTAGCCAGTAACCTGAAGCCCAGAGGCGACAGGTGCAGACAATCTCTGGTAAAGCATTATGGTTTGTTGATCATGTTGTTCCAGGCAGACAGATACTGGGTCACCTTTGGGATTTGAAGCACTGAGAAAGATTGCTAATAAAGAAATGTAAAATACTGGAGTTTGGGGTAATTAAAATAAATCATAAAGGTCATGGAATAACCTACTGGTATTGGTACTAAAACTAAATGGCACCACTAGGTTTTGCAGTGTTATTCATAAACGTAATGAAATCTCTGGTTTGACGCTTACCTTGTACATTAAGTAATTGAATTTAAAATGAGATTTAGAAAGGCACAGACCTAAAGAAATGTTACTGACAAAGTGAATGATTCAAAAAGAACACTGGTTTCTCAACTCCTGAAGGTATATTTTAATGTAAAGTATTACCTTTTAACTTATATGCTGCTCGAACCATAGTCCAAATAAAAATGGGCAGCATTTTGAAACTACATATCCAGTACACTCTTGTGTATTCAGATAATGTAATAATAATATACAATAGGGACTGGGGAACATACTTACCAAAGGAGGACACAGTCTTGGATTCCACCAGGACAGTGGACTTGACAGCTAATTTTACCAGGTGCACAACTAATACGGAGCAAAACAGATTTTTTTTTGGATTATATTATTGGATGTGGCTGGGTAAAGCCACAGGGATGAAAGATAGAGCTATGGAAGGCAGAGCTAAACACAGCTGAAAATGCCATAGATTGCAAAACATTTTAGGACCTTCTAGGGGCTTGTTAACTATTACACAATTTATTTCCCACTTTGCTGCCAGTTGTTCAAGTAGCTTTTAAACCACAAAAGGGTGGGATGAGATAGAGCTAGTAAGGACATTTGATGTAGAAGTTTGCTGTGAAAAACTGTGTTAAAGACTTTAGACAAGTATAGAAATAAGGAGGAGACTAGTTTGCCATTGTATCTAGCTTTATTGACAGTGTATATATGGGTTAGAACTGCAGTATTTGCATTATGGGAGGGATAGAAGTCAGGTTGTGTGGAGGATAGTAGTTCTTCCTGAAGGATACAGTTTAGCAATTGTTCTTGAATACATTTTTTAAGTATTTTGTAGATGGTGGGAATAAGATTGATATTGGACTACAGTAAGTGATGTCTGTTGAATTTCTTTCTTTGTTTAGAGGGATAATGTATGATTCTTTTCCAGAGAATGAACATGGTATTCCTGGATTGACTTATTTATAGGGACTGAGACAGGATACACAAATATATTGGCTGTTATTTTAAGGTACATGCTTAGACGGGCATCAGCTGAAGTAGGACATGGTCTAGGTTTAGAGTAGTTTTATTTAGATGTGGCCACAGATTTGAAGGTGAAAGTGGGTGTGGTATATGGATATTGGACAGGGTTGGGATTAGATGCTGGGAATCCTTGGTTAGGGATGCTATACTATCCAGGAAATAAGATTTGAATTGTATTGCAGTTTTGGGTGGTGAATTATTGGAAGAGGGTTTAGGATTGAATTTTTGACCGGAATGTATAATTTCTTTAATGACTGAACTGAATTTTTTAGGGTTGTTTACTATTTCAGGCTTTGTTCATGTTCACACCCTGACTGCCTTTCTCTCTTTCTTAGATCTCTAGACCATCACAAGCCCCTAACTCTCCAGCTCTCCTATCTTATACTGTAAATAATGTAAATTAATCCTGTCTACATTTATAACTGTATACTGCTTTTCATTACTCCTATGTAAATGAAGTGTGTATATTGCTGTATATGTAAAGCAAACTGTTTGTTGTCATATTGCACTCCTGCAGAAATCAAATTAAATAATTAACCTATGTTTTAATTATATTACCCATTGCATGATTTTAAAACTCCATTTCTACTGTATAAAAAAACTGAAATTCCTTTTTCTCTCTAAATTTTTTGGATTTTTTTGTACCTTTAATGGAGCTTTTCTCCCTGGGCCTCCACTGAAAATTAGCCTGAGTGCCCAGTCGGACCATCCCCATAAACAAAAGGCAATAAATATTGTTCTGAACATACTTATAGTATAATTGTCTGTCCTTTTAATATGGTTATGGAGCATTCTGAAAATTTTGAGATGTTATGGTGTTTTATATTTTTGCCTTTCTTTCCATGTTTTTTCTCTATCCCACATTAACATTCTACTCTTTTTGGATAGCCAAATGGCATTATTTATTTTTAGTCTCTTCCCTTTAAGAGGTGCAAAGCTATTTGGGATATTTAAGAAAGTTATACTGAATTTATTTACAGCATCATCTCATCATCTAAGGTGAGAATTTTTATGATGTTCCATTTAATAAATAATAGGGTAGTAATGAATACTTCTGGGTTAAACTTGGACAGGGTATGTGTTATATAATATGCCAAACAGGTGATTGTCTAATATGTCTGGTTGTATAGATTAGGAGACAGTTTCTGAGAGAGTCTGACATTGTACCTGTGGTAAATTTGCTAGGGTCTGATACTAGGATTCAACCCAATAAAGAATTTGTTTTGCTATTAATTAGCTGTTTTTCTTAAACCTCAAGATTCCATCAATGATTACTCCAAGAAATTTGGTGTGAGACTAGTTCTATTTTTTCAATTTGAAGAAGTACCAACTAGGTTGACTTTCTCTGCTGAGTGAAAGCTGAAATTATTGTTTGATTTTAGAGAAAGTAAAAAGCACTGAAGTTAGAGAGGGATCATACAACCATAAAGAAGTTTTATAAAAACTAGATTGTATGGTAGACTGAATTAAAAAAAAGTATGAAAAGTGTTTTTGCAATGGCAGGATGGTGCAATAAAGGAAGAGAAATTGAACAAGGGAAAGATATATAGAAATATATTGGAGAATTTGAAGCTGAATACAATAGATTATTATGATATGGAAAAGGAAATACACAAAAGAACTCAAGAACAAATTAAGATATCACTGTTTAAGCAATATTATTTACACGGGAGAAGGGAGGAGGTATCTGCATATCTGGGAAAAATAGTAAAGCAGGATATTAGTATAATGAGGGAAATGAAAAATGTAAAAGGAGAGGCAAAAAGAGCACCACAGTACAGCATGTAGAAAATATATATAACAATAAAAAGAAAATAAGAGAAAATGGAAAGTAAACACATTTCAGGAATGAGTTAATGAAAATGTTGAAAACAAAACTACTATCAGTGAAGTGAATGAAGGGCTTAGTAAAGTAAATGCTGATGTAACATCAGGTCCGTATGTCAGTGCCTAACCTGGCATTTATTTCTACATACTGCAAAATTATCACAAAAGAATAGAATGCACTAGCAGCTACAAAATTACAACAAAGAAGATGCTTACCCATGACTCATTGTATACATTGATGTAATACACATAGCTGATGAATAGGAAATGTATGTTATATGAATGAATGGTTTTATCATATATTTTGTGTGAGAGGAATACATTTTCACACAAAACATTTACCAAAAAATTGAAGTTCCTATAGTATGCTCCAACACTGTAAGTTTAAAAGAAATGTTGCTGAGTGACAAAAGTATTTGACAATTGCTTGAGGCATATTCAAAGAAAAGTACCCACATAACACAGTTTGAATTTCTTCCATTGCAAGCAACTAATCACCAGCAAGGTAAATATTTGATACCAACAGCCTTGACTTAATTCCTCAGAACAGAGTCAGCGTATCAGAATTATCCACTCTTAGAGGTCTCAACTACTTAATATAGGATTCCAGGAGAAGCCATCTTTAAATATTTATTTTCTAAGTTGGCCTTAGAAAGCATTGCCATTTGCATTCATTGCATAAAATATAATCTTGTAATTACTATCACAGTAATTTAATGCAACAATTTTGAATAGCACAATTTTAAAACTACATTTCAGGTCACAGGTGGTTTATAAAGGTATTTTTTTTTGTTGTTGTCTTTCCTTTATATGGAATACGTTTGCTCAGCAGTTCACTTTTCAAATTTGTATGTAGCTTTGCTCACATAAAGCTATCATGTTGATTGTAGATAGCTTCATGCATACAAGCCTGTATAATACTATAATAAGCTCTCAGTTAACCGGAACTCAAGCAAATGGCACTGTGAAGTAACCGGCAAAAAATATTGAAGAAATACATTACAATTTTCATGTGTTGCACTTTCTGCCCCCTCCCCTTCCCCCACAGAAACATAAGATTTTCAAAAGGAAGATAGGAATAAATTCCCTCTCTCCCCAACATGAGAACAACTCAAACCAAACAAATAGCATAGGGTGCAGTAGTAGTCATGCATATTTTTAATAGTAACTCTCAAGCAACCAGAAACTACAGTTATCCTGCATCTACCATTCCCCATGGGTGCTGGTTAACTGAGAGTTTACTGTAATTAGTGGAAGAAAGATACACAGACACATCAGTCTGTAAGACATGTTTGCATAATGTGCAATTCAAATATACGCATTTGTGGTTTGCTGACTGCTGGTCTCTACAGATTTATAAAATTGTTTATGGCAGGCTATTCCACATTGCAGTGTTTTTACTTAACACATTAACAACAGTAGTAAATTCTCTATCTCTCGCTCACACACACACACACACACTTACAGTTTTAGGATAAAAGTTTCTTAATCACACCACAATAACCCCACAACCCAGACACTCAAATATTTAATTTTTTTTTTTGTATAAGTTTCTTAGATCTTTTTCTAATGTCCATTCATTTCAATGGAATGCAATAACTGATATTTGATTAAATATTTTCTGAACAGAGTTTACGGATTTTGCATAGAAAATGCCCTTTGTATGATTTGTTGCTGTTCTAATGAAGTTCATTCTAATCAGTTTAGGTACTCTTAAAGTAGCTTTATTGTAGATTTGTTGGTTTATTTTAATTATTTATTAGTTTTTCATAGGTTCATAGGTAGGTACTAGGCTATCAGCCTAGCCAAAAAATGTACCCTGGCTTTCGCCACCCAAGAAAATTATTTTCCTGTGCCCCTGTCGAGCAGAGCCACAGAAGTGATCCCCGGGGTGAATTTCTCATTTCCCATCCAATCATCAAGATTTTTCTTGAAGAGTGCTAATGAGGAGCTCTGTTTGACATAGATAGGTAGTCTGTTCCAGAGTATGGGAAGTCTCTGGGACAGGAATCTATCCCTCCAGCATGTTCTGTTTATTGTGGTGACAAGGTTAAGGTCCCTAGAGCGTGTAGCTCGGAGGGATTGGGATTTCTTTAAGTGGAGCATGTCTAACAGCTCTGGGTTTGACATAGCTTTGTATGTTAGGCAGAGATTGCCCCTGAGTAGGCGATATGCGATGGAGTAAAGCTGTAGCTTTTTGAGACGGTCTGCATAGGGCATCTGTTTGAGGCCAGTAATCGTCTTTGTGAGGTATTTCTGTGGTCTTTCCAGTTGTTGTAGATGTCTTGTGAGGTACATACCAAATGGGGCGTTGTACTCTATAATGGGTCTAATGAGTGATGAGTAGAGGGGAACAATGACCTCTTTTTTTCTGAATGAGAATCCTTTTGTGATGAGATGAGCCACGTAGAAGTATTTCCTGACCACTGTGGCGATGTGATTATCAAAGGAGAGACTACTGTCCACCTGTGTCCCAAGGTCTCTTATCACATTTTCAGCATTAAGTAGACTACCAGCTATGTGACAGTTCATGGGTACAGAGTTTTTACCAAAGGGGATGACAGTACACTTTTTGGCATTGAGCTTCAGGCCATGGCTTCAACACCAGGCATCTATCCATAGATCCATAGATTCATACTAGGCTATTTGCCCTTGTGGGCCATTTTAAGCCTAGCCAAGTACCCCATGTGAGAATCAAACCCTGCACCTTGTGTCTGCAAGGTAAACACCTTAATCATCCTGCCACCCTTCCACCCATCTGTCTCAGTGAGGCCCTTTTGTAGTTTGTCCACATCATTAGGAGTTTCAATTATGGCTCCTAGTTTGCAGTCATCTGCAAACTTTGTTAGCCAAAGACCTTCTGTGTTGGCCTGCACTTCAGAGAAGTAGATACCAAACAGGAGAGGACCCAGGACTGAACCCTGTGGTACTCCACTTGTCACTGGTCTGATGTCGGATTTGGAATCCGCTACTTTCACACTGTGGGTTCTGTCCATGAGCCAGTTGGCAACCCATCTTGTGACATAGGGATTTATACCTAGTTTAGTGAGCTTATGGCGTCGAAAGCCTTGGCGAGATCTAGATAAGCTGTGTGAACCATTTTACCCTCATCTATGGCTTTGGTGACTGCTTCAAAGAAGTCAATCAGGTTTAGGAGACATGATCTGCCTTTTACAAATCCAAACTGAGTAGAGTCCAGAGTTTGGAGATTACCAATGTCTTTGTTTATGAGTTCCATGATGATACGTTCCATGGCCTTGCAGACCAGGCTCGTCAGGCTAATGGGGCGGTAGTTCCCGGGGTCCGTCATGGCTCCCCCTTTGTGGAGTGGGATAACTGTCGCTGTGCGCCATTCAGTGGGTACAAAGCCTGAGGTGAGGCTATGATTGAACATGGTGCTTAGGTAGGGTGCCAGTTCATTCTGTAGTTCATGTAGAATGTAGCCTGGGATATTGTCAGGTCCCATGGATGCTGTGTTCTTGGCTTTGGAGAGTGTGTTTTTTACCTGTGCAGCCGTGATTATAGGAACTTTGCATTCTTCCGGTATAGAGATGGGCCCTCTAGGGGGTGAGAGGGGGGTAAAGTTAGAACTGAACCTATCTGCTAGGATGTTGGCAATATCAGTTGGTTCTGTATATTTAGTGCCATTATGCTGTAACTCAGAGCAGATCTGAGTGTTCCCATTTAGATTCTTGACATAGCTATAGAATGCTTTGTGGTTGTCTTTAGAGTCAGTGGCAATTTTGTTTTCGTAACTAGCTTTGGAGGATTTTATGAGGGATCTCAGTTTCTTACTGAGGTTGACCAAGGAGTTCCTCCAGTCATGGGATTTTACTCTTTTTTGCAACAGTTTCTTTCTTCTGTTGTAGAGTTTGTTTATGGCGGAGGACCACCAGATTGGCTTCCTTTTTTTGGAGGATAACATCTTGGTTCTATTAGGGATAGCATGATCCATGCACTCGTGTAAGTGCTTATAAAGTGCATTTGTGTAGGATTCGGCAGTCATACCTCTATTGTCCTTCTGCATGGGTGTCATGAAGTTTGCCACTTCTGTCTTAAGAAGTGTAAAGTTGGCTTTTGAGAAGTTTTTTACGATGGTTTCCCTAATTGCATTTGCCTTTCATTTCAATTTGATATTCTATATCTTAGTTTGTTGTATTTTGACTTGATTTCCCTGTTGTATTTATTAGTCTGTGTATGTCTAAAAGTGTATAGAGCAGTGCCAAGGATCAAATGATGGAAGTTGAAAAAGAGTGATTGTAAGGTGGAGTTCAGGGAAGAGTTAAAACAGGCACTGGGAGGCAGTGAAGAGTTACCGAATTGCGGGGTAACTATAGCAGAGATGGTAAGGGAAACAGCTAGAAAGGTGTTTGGTGTGGCATCTGGACAGAGGAATGAGGACAAGGAGACCTGATGGTGGAATGAGGAAGTACAGGAGAGTATACAGAGGATGAGGCTGGTGAAGAAGAAGTGGGATTGTCAGAGAGATGAAGGAAGTAGACAGTAGTACAAGGAGATGAGGAGCATGGCAAAGAGAGAGGTGGTGAAGGCTAAGGATAAGTCATATGGAGAGTTGTCTGAAAGGTTGGACACTAAAGAAGGAGAAAAGGACCTGTACCAATTGGCTAGACAGAGGGATCGAGCTGGGAAAGATGTGCAGCAGGTAAGGGCGATAAAGGATAGTGAGGGAAATGTACTCACAAGTGAGGAGAGTATATTGAGCAGATGGAAAGAGTATTTTGAGGGGCTGAGGAATGAAGAGAATGAGAGAGAGAGAGAAGGTTGAATGATGTGGGAATAGTGAATCATGAAGTGGAACAGATTAGCAAGGAGGAAGTAAGGACAGCTATGAAGAGGATGAAGAATGGAAAGGCTGATGGTCCAGATGACATACTAGTGGAAGCATGGAGGTGCTTAGGAGAAATGACAGTGAAGTTTTTAACCAGATTGTTTAATGAAATCTTGGAAACACAGAGGATGCCTGAGGAGTGGAGAAGAAGTGTTTTGTTACTTATTTTTAAGAATAAGGGTGATGTGCGAAGCTGTAGTAACTACAGAGGGATAAAACTGATCAGTCACAGCTTGAAGTTATGGGAAGGAGTAGTGGAAGCTAGGTTAAGAAGGGAGGTGATGATTAGTGATCAGCAGTATGGTTTCATGCTGGGAAACAGCACTACAGATGCAATGTTTGCTCTGAGTGCTGATGGAGAAATATAGAGAAGGTCAGAAGGAGTTGCATTTTGTCTTTGTGGACTTGAAGAAAGCATATGATAGGATGCCTAGAGAGGAGTTGTGGTATTGTATGAGGAAGTCAGGAGTGGCAGAGAAGTATGTAAGAGTGGTACAGGATATGTACAAGGGTAGTGTGTCAGTGGTGAGGTCTGCAGTGGGAGTGACAGATGCGTTTAAGGTGGAGGTGGGATTACATCAAAGATCAACTCTGAGCCCTTTCTTATTTGCAACGGTGAAGGACAGGTTGTCAGACAAGATCAGACAGGAGGCCTCATGGACTATGATGTTTGCAGATGACATTGTGATCTCTAGTGAGAGTAGAGACCAGGTTGAGGAGATCCTGGAGAGGTGGAGATATGCTCTAGAGAGGAGAGGAATGAAGGTCAACAGGACTAAGACAGAATATATGTGTGTGAATGAGTGGGAGGATAGAGGAATGGTGAGGATGCAGGGAGTAGAGTTGGCAAAGGTGGATGAGTTTAAGTATTTGGGATCAACAGTTCAGAGTAATGGTGAGTGTGGCAGAGAGGTGAAGAAGAGAGTACAGGCAGAGTGGAATGGGTGGAGAAAAGAGTCAAGAAGTCAACAGTGATTTGTGACAGATGGGTACCTATAAGAGTGAAAGGGAAGGTCTACAAGAGGTTAGTGAGACTAGCTATGTTGTATGCAAAAACAAAATCCTGAGTATGCCACCACAGGAATCAAAGTTAATGTCTATTAAATTCTATTTAATTCAAACTAAAAACACAAACGCAGCACTAAAACAAAGGAAATTTCCAAAAGAGCTATGTTGTAGGGGTTGGAGACAGTGGCATTGACAAAAAGGCAGGAGTCAGAGCTGGAAGTGGCAGAGTTAAAGATGTTAAGATTTGCACTGGGTGTGACAAGGATGGACAGGATTAGGAATCAGTATATTAGAGGGTCAGCTCAGGTTGGCCGGTTTGGAGACAGAGTCAGAGAGGCGAGACTGCGTTGGTTTGGACATGTGCTGAGGGGGGATGCTGGGTATATTGGGAAAAGGATGCTAAAGATGGAACTGCCAGGTAAGAGGAAAAGATGATGGCCTAAGATAAGGTTTATGGATGTGGTGAGAGAGGACATGCAGGTGGTTGGTGTTACAGAGCAAGATGCAGAGGACAGGAAGATATGGAAACAGATGATCCGCTGTGGTGACCCCTAACAGGAACAGCTGAAAGAGAAGAAGAAATCTAAAAGTTTAGTGTATTAGGAAGTGATGTTTTTTTCTGGAGGTGTCAATATTTTGATGTGCATTCTATGCAGTTTCTTTTACTTTTCTTTTTAACTTGATTGAAGTGCTGTTTCCTTAGATTATGTATAGTAAGTTTTATATGTTTTATAGTACGGGCAAAATGTTGATATAAATGCTAATTGAAGTAGGATGCTGTTAAAAAATATATGTTAGATAACTGTTTTTTGTCATTTCTTGTATCAGTCAATTGTTACTACATGTAACAAAGAAAACCCCACAGAAGCTGTACTCTCCAGATGCAGCCTGTGATGGAGTAAGAAAATCCCACCACAGAAAGAGTAAGAAATACACAACAGAAAATGAAGTCAGAGAAAGGTGCAGGGCCAAATGAGGTCCTGGCAGATATGATCACAATTCTGGATGAGTGAGAGGACAAATGGCTCCAGAGGGTACTTACAGTATTTAGGGAAAGGCACATCCCAGTTGACTAGAAAATAAACATTCTTGTGCCATTACACAAAAACAGAGAGGACGTTTACAGCAATGGGCAGTATAGAGGTAGCAAACTCCTATGACATTGAATAAAAGCTCAGCAGATGGCCATCGATAAATGAAAAAGCAGAGTAGTTTAAAGTAAGGTGGGAGATGAGCAGTGCAGACTCATATCAGGATGCAGCACAACCTACCCAGTGTTTGCAGTGAGACAGATAGTTTAGAAGAAATAGTCTTTTGGGGCATTCTTAAACTTGAAAAAAGCATAACAAAAGGTCCAAGCTTTGAAGAAGCACCTGATAGTACAAGTACAAATACTGAGTGGCTTCACAAAGGGGTTCCCTGTGGGAGTATCTGTGCTTCATGGTTCAGCTCTGGGTCCACTACTGCTCATACTGGTTATGGACTACATTAGCAAATGGGTCAGAGAATGGGTCGGGGGACAGATTAACAAAGCTGCTGTATGCAGAAGATGTGCCATTGCAAGCAGACTCTAAACAAGAACTTCAGCAAATGATAGAGGAATGAAACACAGGATCAAACTGGGTACAGGTAATATAGTTGTCATGGTAGCAAATGGAGGAAATCAGAAGAAGCTGAAAACTGAGACACAAGGGGGAATAGTGGAATAAGTGAATAGCTTAAAGTATCTGAGAGGGGTGGCTAAAGGATAATTGAAGTCTGAATGAAGAGGTCAATGCTGGATTCAGAGGGGCTGCAGCCAACTGGCACAGAATGTTAGGGGTAGTGTATGGCAGAAGAAGATGTACAAAACAGTAGTGCTAAAAGTACTGCTATAATGAAAAAACCCTGGGCCATGAAAGGAGAACAGCTGGAGAAGCCAGAGGTGAGGTTCCTGAGACAGGTGATAGAGGTGAGGTTCCTGAGACAGGTGGTAGGATGAGGTGCCTGAGACAGGTGGTAGGGTGCGGTGCCTGAGACAGGTGGTAGGGTGCGGTGCCTGAGACAGGTGGTAGGATGCGGTGCCTGAGACAGGTGGTAGGATGAGGTGCCTGAGACAGGTGATAGGATGAGGTGCCTGAGACAGGTGGTAGGATGCATGCTGTGGGACAGGTGAATAAAGGTGAGGTGCCTGAGACAGGTGGTAGGATGCATGCTGTGGGACAGATGAATAAATAAGTACAGCAGAGCAGAAGCCAAAGTAGTTCCATCTGCAGAGAACGGCAATGAAAACAGATTATGGTGGTGTGGATACGTGAGGAAATTAGAGGACAATCTACTGAAGAAAGTTTGGGAGAGGCAGGAAGAAGGCAGGAGGAAATAATGGCAAAGAGACGGATGAATTACATGATAGAAGACCTGTGACACTGGGCATGACCATCAAAGAAGATACGAGAGTGGCTCTGAATCAAGGAAAATGGTGACAGTAGACACAAGACCCCAATCCTATGTAGAAAATGTGGGAAAAGGGGGTTGATGATGATACCTATTTCTACATGTATATAACGTACATGCACGCTGCACTTTATCTATTCCTGTGTGTACACCTGAAGCACAGTAGCTTCTCTACCTGTAAAAACTTTCTCTGATTAATTTGGAACAGTTCACCTTAAATGCTAAAAAAGACCAAAGTGGTGATTCTGGCAAATCTCTTTTAGTCAAAAAATATGTATCCTTTAGCATCCCTATTTAATTACAACAACGAAGACATTGAAATGGTCTGTGAATGACATAAGATACACACTTGGCCCAAGTGTTACATTGTCCTTTTACATTAGTAGCATAAAATCCCCTAATCTCCCAATTTCTATCTGCCAAAGGCTGAGCCAGTATTAGCAAAATATCCTTCAACCTCATTTGGGATACAATCTACCTTTACTCATATACATCTCAAAGATAAATTTAGATGACCTCCAAGCTCTCATTAACAGAACCTGTCACTTTATCCTACTTTTACCTCAAACAGATCATCACTGTATTACCTTTCTCTACCTCCTCAGCTTTTTTTTTACATGTCGCTTTGTATAGACATACCCTCCCCAGTTATCTATATACTGGTTATGTGGAACATGCCATATGAGCTACATTCTATAGTCAGCAATGCTTCACTGTTAAGTAGGTCTACCAAAACTGTCTCCAATATGAACCATACTTCCTCATGTATTGGGTCAAAACACTCTCACTTCTTTCCAACTGGCATTCATAGCAACTCCACAGACAGCAGAGTTAGAAGCACATTAACTGACTTACTCAAAAAAAAAACAGCCTACAACTGCAGTAAAGTAACGGTAGCCACTTAAGCCAAGATCTGAAACTCCTAAGAGCTTTTTCCCAGTATATTACTACTCCATTACTTAGACAATAGGCTGTTTAACTTCGTCTTACCCCATTCTATCAGCTTATTTTCTCTTCTCTTTGTCCCTTTGTGAAGTATGACCTGCTCAGATCCATTCAGCTGCCATAATATAAATAATATAGCATAAGCAGAATTAGTTAAACAACCATTCACCGTCTGCTTTTGCCTTTCATAGGAGCTTACATCTACCACCATTATGCGTATATAAATAAAACAAAATGATAATGGGATGTAACATGTTTAATTTTTGGTCACTCATCGTATTACCACTTCTAGGGCAATTATTTTCCTTATTCTCACTTTACAAGTACTTGTCTTATGCATTGTATATGTTGCATTATACTCCTACCTGTCTTACTTGTATTGTATTTCATTTTATTTATTTATTTATAATTTGTATTTTCTAGGCAGTAACTGAAATGGGTGCTTTGTGGATCAGCCCACTAACATGCATCAGATAGATAGATAGATTGAGAAAGAGAGAGAGAGAGAGAGATAAATAAATATAGAAAAAGACAGATACATACATACATATTTTTATTTTGCATAGTTCATTATCAGTACCCCATCATAGGTCTTACAGGTTTTGTGGTGGATTCCTTTGAGTTTTGCTAATTAAATATATCATTCCAATTTCATCTTACAGCAGTTGAGTGAAGGCTTGCAATTTAACATCTGAAATGCATGCATCAAAAGCCATGGTTATGCTTATTTCATTGATAATTGCATGGTGTCCTCTATTTATACAGAAATCCAAAATGTGCAAGTGAGCTACTACACAGTAATGTGAACATGCATGTCTGAGAGTCTGGTGGTTTCGCCAAAAACTTGACTTATTGAATGATGACTGAACATGCCTCTTCTAATATACCCTGACATTATACAATCTTCTCATATATTTTATTATTTAAGGGGTGACCGGTTGGTTATTCTCTTCATTTTTGTTTCAAGTTTTAAATCTGTTAAAAGGAACAAGTCTGAGGAATCAGCATTGGTTGAAATGTGAACCACTGACAAGTGCCACATTCTATTGAATTTCTTTAAATTAAGTAAAATGATGACAGATAAACCCCACAGCAGTTAATGCTTCATATTTGGTAATGGAAACCAAGTTTTGCATGTTATTTACAAATTCATTTTTTCATCTTAATTTGCACCTAAGTCCTGCTGTATGGTCATACCTGACTGTCATGGGTCTTCTCTCACAATTCATTCATCTCTTTGCCGGATGCCCTTGTTTCCTTCTGCCTTCTTCTTGCCTCTCCCAAATTGTCTTCAACAGATTGTCCTCTGCTTTACTCACATCACATGTGCTCAAATTTGTGTATTTGAAATAGTTAAGGAACATAACAGCTGTAGGATGCCAAGTTATTTCTCATGGAGCAGCCATTAAAATGCCTTAATCAGCTAATATCGAGTGATAGTCTTCTTCTGAAAAGATAATATAGGAAAAAGAAGTTTAAGACACCCAGACAACACACTGACATTAACACGCCCCCACATCATTCACACACGCACATATATTATATATGTATACACACACACACACACACACACACACACACACACACACACACACACACACACACACAAGATTCAGTAGTGTGTAATATAACTAATACACCAGAGTGAGTGAAAGGGGCAGCGTCAGAATGGTGAGAATGTGATTTACACATAGAGAGGACAGACTAATGGAGTGCAATACAAATGGCATAAAAGAGAACATGAGAAACAAGACAAGAAATATTATTTATTTATTTATTGTTAAATGGTGTCCAAGAGATGCCCCACTTGCCCCAATTTCCCTTACAGTAACTTCATCTCCCTCCCAATGAGCTTAATGATTCTTCAAACCTTGTCAAAGCACAGTTGCAGATCTGATGCCGTATCACCTAGAATAGAGTTCCACTGCTTGACCATTAAAAAGAAATATCCACCAGTAAAGCAGTAATTGGGATTCTCCTTTGGACATTTCTTTTCAGAATCATTAATCAGAGCTACATCCCTGCCCTTGCAACTAACATACCACTAGATTCACCATCTAAAATCTCTAAAAGTGCCTTTTCTAATATAATTTCCCTTTTGACTCTCACAGCAACTTACACAGCACTAATCCTGACTTCTCTATTGTGGTCCACAACTCTGGGAATGTCTTCCCTCCAACTTAGAGAATATTCAGTCATTTCCCAATTCTGTCTCAGATAAAAATGCCTCTACAATTCTACAGAATGTAAACGCTTCCAATATTTAGATATGCCCTAACCTACCACTATTCCTGTACCTTCTAGCGGCAGTGTTTTCATTCTAATTATCTTCACCAGCTGATTTCTGTTTTTCTCCAGCTCTGATTCTCTTACCTACTTCCCTTATTTTTCTTTAGGCACACCCACCTTTGTTCACCATCTCTACTCCCATTTCTCCGGCTGCCTCCTTCCACACATCTACCCCTTCTGTCCCCAACCCCTTAAACATTTACTTGCCCCTTGTTCAATTCCTTTCCTCACTCCTATACATACCCCCCATGGTTTAGCCTCCATTCACACCCACCCTCCCATTCTTTCACTCTTAAGTGAGTTATTGCACGCTCTATGCTTTGTAATAGAGGTTAAATGTTGTAATTATCCTGCTTCTTTTTCACCATCTACATAACCCTTAGATGGTCACATTATATTGGTAATCTGACCTTCCAGGGAAAAGATTGGTGTCTATACACGTGTGATTACAAAAATGAGCATTAATCACTGTTACATGGACAAACCTGAATTTTCTATATATAAAAGTACAGATGCATTTGTGATCAATTCTCAGTCCTTTGGCAAAGATCATGTACACTATCTGTTCTTATCAGTTTAAGTGTGTGTGTGTGTGTGTGTGTGTGTGTGTGTGTGTGTGTGTGTGTGTGTGTGTGCATTCTGTCATATTATTACTAACTGATATGTCAGAAATTCTCTTGGTTTCATATGCTGTATTATGGTAAAACACAAAACTGGCATGTGTCGAAAGTATACAAATCAGGAAAGTCAGTGCCCAAACAAAGAGAGTCTAAGCTGCAGACAACTAGAGTATGAGTATTTAGGCACAAAGACCACCATGAAAAAAGCCAACACAGGGATTTATTAATGACACAGTATTCAAAATGAAACATGCACCAGACCAAGAATCCAAACCATAAAACGCTTAACTTTGTCGCCACGTTTTTCATTCATTGTTGAACTTCATCAGATTAATAGCACACTGAAATTATATTCACCTAAATAAATGCTGTTAAAAGAAAAACTGGAAGTCCGTACTGCTAGAGACATTTTCCTGTATCAGACAAGGTCTTTGAGGCCAAGAGTAGGTTCTTTTTTAACACATTTTTTAAATTACAATTTATATAAAGACATGCATTATTCATACGGTATACTTCTGTTTTCTTTTTAGCAATTATCATTCCCTCCAATTTCATATAGGGTTGCCACCCCTCCGTTTTTTTTCCGGACTATCCGGAAATCAAACTGATTCTCTGGTAGTCCAGAAAATACTGTACAAACTCCAGTATTCTGTTTCAAAAAAGGAAACAGACTATCGGAGTTTGTAAATCGGCTGATTTACTATGCTTTTTTACAGAAAAGCATAGTAAATCAGCCAAAAACAGGCAGCAGGAACAGAAAAAGAGGGTGTTCCCCACCATGTGATGTCATTGTGATGTCACAAAATGGGCAGAATATGGGCAGGAGTGGGGGTGGGTGGGTTTACTGGTGATGCGCGGGATGTGGCTTTACTCTAGTTTAGCCATGATGAAAAGTGGCAACCCTAATATTATATGAAAAAGTCTTTCAGCTTTTCCTGGTAAGGGGACACCATGGTGGAACTCGGGTCTGGTAATGTTTGGCAATGGATTTTTATGGTGTCGAATTGCCAACCCGATGCCCAACCTTCAAAGAAGGCACACCCATTCATGCACACACCTACCTGCATGTCTTTAAATGTCACTCGACATGCAGACTCCACACAGAAGGTGCTCCAACTGAGAATCGAATGGAAGAACCTCTTGATGTGAGGTGACGACACTAACCGCTGCACCACCGCTGCCCTCCCACTGATATTATATAAATTGCTTAATTTCTGCCCTCCCTTAAACCTCACTTCTCCCCTTGAACATTATTATGAATGTTTTGTTCCCAAGAATTCCATATATTTCTGCATAATTTAAGAATAGACACTCTAGGTGGAGCCTGACCCAAACAAGCTGTATGATCACCAAGAAAATCATGGTAAGATGTGAATCTGCTCAAGGAGTAGTAGGCTTCTAAATGTGGATTTACTCAAAAGTATCAGTTGCATAACTGTGGATGCATTTGTGGAGTCCAGGACAACTTTACTAATGTTGTCTGCCAATCTTTTGAATTATAAGGAATCTTGTATTCCACATAAAGCCTTTAAAGTGGATCGACAAACTAACAGAACAGAACTGTAATTAACAAGAATTATATTAAGTAGAGATATGCCTATTTTCTTTTGACCAAAAAAATAACTTTTTTTCATATTTTCAATATAATCAAATTTCATATGAACCAGAGACAGTTCTGCAGTGTATTACACTTCCTGCACAGGTGGTTTCAGTGGGCAAAGTTTAGTTGGCATGAACCAGTTTACACATTTTTTTGCATTCATGTATTGCAGCCTGTAGGTGTAAAATATTTTGAATTAATAACCCCAACTGAAAAATGAGATAATTATTGCTGTTCTCTGTGTGTACCCTACTTTGTGTACCCCACCTGCGAAGACAGAACTGATTTTTAGTTTTGTGAGTAAACTGTTACACTTTTCCAAACATACTGGAGAAACTCAGATATGGTCTGGTTCAGAGCAATAGAAATATGGCCAGCATGTAGTGGTTACTTTGTAGTGGATGTGTCTCTTCAAAAGAGGAATAAGAGTAGTGCTACAATTTCTAGCACAGTTACATATGATAGCCACTGTACTTCCTACCCAAAAACTAACCTCACCACTAAAGAAACTGAGTATGGATGAAAACATCAACGCCAACCTCATTGCCTTGAAAAGATATGCCACCCAGGAGAATTGTGTAAACATGACTGAGTTAGTTTTTTTGTCTTCCTAACACTGGATAAGTGTTTAAAGCATAAATAAACTGGGAGGTGTTGACTATATGTGCTATTAAAAAAAAAAAAAAAAGACTGGTCGCTAGGCTAATATATTTTCTGGAAAATGGAAGGGGCAAAACATTTGATCTAAAGGATATTTAAACTAAGTTTGCATCAAAACATAAATTCAAGACATTTTAGCAGTTGATATATTTGAAAGGCACTACCAAGTAATTTGTTGCAAAGGGCTTTTCAGAGTGACCCATAAAGGGCTGACACTCTGGCAATGAGAACTAAATGGTTACTAGCTAATGACTGGCAATGAGAACTAAATGGTTATTAGCTAATGACTGGTAATGAGAACTAAATGGTTACTAGCTAATGACTGGTAATGAGAACTAAATGGTTACTAGCTAATGACTGGTAATGAGAACTAAATGGTTACTAACTAATGACTGGTAATGAGAACTAAATGGTTACTAGCTAATGGCTGGTAATGAAAACTAATTGGGTACTAGCTAATGACTGGCAATGAGAACTAAATGGTTACTAGCTAATGACTGGCAATGAGAACTAAATGGTTACTAGCTAATGACTGGCAATGAGAACTAAATGGTTACTAGCTAATGACTGGCAATATGAACTAAATGGTTACTAGCTAATGACTGGTAATGAGGACTAAATGGTTACTAGCTAATGACTGGTAATGAGAACTAACTGGTTACTAGCTAATGACTGGTAATGAGAACTAAATGGTTACTAGCTAATGACTGGTAATGAGAACTAAATGGTTACTAGCTAATGGCTGGTAATGAAAACTAATTGGTTACTAGCTAATGACTGGTAATGAGAACTAAATGGTTACTAACTAATGACTGGTAATGAGAACTAAATGGTTACTAGCTAATGACTGGTAATGAGAACTAAATGGTTACTAACTAATGACTGGTAATGAGAACTAAATGGTTACTAGCTAATGAAACACTGTCTGAAATAAGGCAACCTGGCATTGTAGCTAAGAATGTGTAGACAATGATGAAATAGTGAGTTTTAAATGTAGGAGGACTGGCTCATATTGCTAAATATTGTTCAATTAATAAAAAGAATACAACAAGCTGGTAATGGAAATGGAAATAATGTTCTTATCAAAAATGGGATAGCAAACAGACATTCTGAAAATGAAAATGATCCAATGGGATGTAATAAAATAACATTCAGGATATGATTTGTGTGGCACAACTTAGTTAACCAAATGTACAGTCCTGATGGATTGGGTTGGAATTAAAAGAGGATATACGAGTTGGAGACAACACTTGTACTTATTAAAAAGCATATGTCTGTAGATGTTAAACAAATGATATGAGGAAGGTGGGAGTAATGTCTCCATGGAGCAGTAAGGAGTATTCTGGAACACATGTAGAAATTCAGATTCTGTTAGGTAAAGTACTACATCCCGTACCTTTGGTAAATCATTTATCACATGGTGTTGTAACTGGTAAAGGCTTCCCTCGCTTTAAAGCACTGTGAAAATTATGAGAAAGTAGAGCAAAATGAGGCACTCTGTGCTCTGAATATATTTCTAGTAAAACTGAGTGGGCGGAGCAGCAGCAGTAACACATTGTAAGAATATGTTAAATGTAAACCTAGTAAAATGAAGGAGAGAGGTTTCGGCAGCCTCAGCCTGGCACAGACTTAAAAATACACAGTCTGATAAAGACAAAAGAATAGGTGTTGACAGTCAAAAGTAAAGAAAATATGTTTTTTTTTTTGGGGGGTGGGGCAGATGAACCTATATTTTGTAGAAAACTGTTAGTGAGAAAAGGAACATTTTACAAAGTAAGTCCCAATGACAGTAACATAAATCACTGCAGAAACTGAAAGGAACTAAGCTCATAGCCATAGCCTGTGATATGGAACCCTGTTAGAATGCTCCCATCATTAAAATAATGAAGAATGAATACATAAAGACAGGTTGGTAGACAGACCAATAGCAATAAACCTTCAAAGAAAAGAAAGGAAACCTGAACAGACTTGGGTTTTCCTCTGTTAAGCTTCAGCAGCATGTACTTAAAGACAGAGAAGTTACAGACGCAAAAGTAAAGGTTCTGCCAAAACCAAAAGCAGAAGAAAGTCAAATATGCAATTTGCCTTTTGAAGTGGGAGGAATAGGAGAAGAATATACACCTATACCCAGAGTCATAAATGAGGAGCCAATGTACTCGACCACACATCTACCCATAGTCATAAATGAGGAGCCTATGTCCTCGACCTCACATAAGAATACTGACAACCTATACCCGTAGTCATAAATGAGGAGCCAATGTCCTCGTCCTCACATCAGAATACTGACAACCTATACCCATAGTCATAAATGAGGCGCCAATGTCCTCGAACTCGCATCAGAATACTGACAACCTATACTCATAGTCATAAATGAGGAGCCAATGTCCTCGACCTCACATCAGAATACTGACAACCTATATCCATAGTCATAAATGAGGAGCCAATGTCCTCAACCTCACATCAGAATACTGACAACCTATACACATAGTCATAAATGAGGAGCCAATGTACTCGACCTCACATCAGAATACTGGCAACCTATACCAATAGTCATAAATGAGGAGCCAATGTCCTCGACCTCACATCAGAATACTGACAACCTATACCCATAGTCATAAATGAGGAGCCAATGTACCTTACCTCACATCAGAATACTGACAACCTATACACAGTCATAAATGAGGAGCCTATGTCCTCGACCTCATATCAGAGTACGGACAACCTATACCGATAGTCATAAATGAGGCGCCAGTGTCCTCGACCTCACATCAGAGTAATGACAACCTATACCCATAGTCATAAATGAGGAGTCTATGTCCTCGACCTCACATCAGAATACTGACAACCTATACCCATAGTCATAAATGAGGAGCCAATGTCCTCGACCTTACATCAGAATACTGACAACCTACACCCATAGTCATAAATGAGGAGCCAATGTCCTCGACCTCACATCAGAGTACTGACAACCTATACCCATAGTCATAAATGAGGAGCCAATGTCCTCGACCTCACATCAGAATACTGACAACCTATACCCATAGTTATAAATGAGGAGCCAATGTCCTCAACCTCACATCAGAATACTGACAACCTATACCCATAGTCATAAATGAGGAACCAATGTTCTCGACCTCACATCAGAATACTGACAACCTATAGCCATAGTCATAAATGAGGCGCCAATGTCCTCGAACTCGCATCAGAATACTGACAACCTATATCCATAGTCATAAATGAGGAGCCAATGTCCTCGACCTCACATCAGAATACTGACAACCTATACACATAGTCATAAATGAGGAGCCAATGTACTCGACCTCACATCAGAATACTGGCAACCTATACCAATAGTCATAAATGAGGAGCCAATGTCCTCGACCTCACATCAGAATACTGACAACCTATACCCATAGTCATAAATGAGGAGCCAATGTCCCTTACCTCACATCAGAATACTGACAACCTATACCCATAGTCATAAATGAGGAGCCAATGTCCTCGACCTCACATCAGAATACTGACAACCTATACCCATTGTCATAAATGAGGAGCCAATGTCCTCGACCTCACATCAGAATACTGGCAACCTATACACAGTCATAAATGAGGAGCCTATGTCCTCGACCTCACATCAGAGTACTGACCACCTATACCCATAGTCATATATAAGACGCCAGTGTCCTCGACCTCACATCAGAGTACTGACAACCTATACCCATAGTCATAAATGAGTAGTCTATGTCCTCGACCTCACATCAGAATACAGACAACCTATACCCATAGTCATAAATGAGGAGCCAATGTCCTCGACCTCACATTAGAGTACTGACAAGCTATACCCATAGTCATAAATGAGGAGCCAATGTCCTCGACCTCACATCAGAATACTGAAAACCTATACCCATAGTCATATATGAGGAGCCAATGTCCTCGACCTCACATCAGAATACTGACAACCTATACCCATAGTCATAAATGAGGAACCAATGTCCTCGACCTCACATCAGAATACTGACAACCTATACCCATAGTCATAAATGAGGTGCCAATGTCCTCGAACTCACATCAGAATACTGACAACCTATACCCATAGTCATAAATGAGGAGCCAATGTCCTCGACATCACATCAGAATACTGACAACCTATACCCATAGTCATAAATGAGGAGCCAATGTCCTCGACCTCACATCAGAATACTGGCAACCTATACCCATAGTCATAAATGAGGAGCCAATGTCCTCGACCTCACATCAGAATACTGACAACCTATACACATAGTCATAAATGAGGAGCCAATGTCCTCAACCTCACATCAGAATACTGGTAACCTATACCCATAGTCATAAATGAGGAGCCAATGTCCTCGACCTCACATCTACCCATAGTCATACATGAATAGCCAATGTCCTCGACCTCACATCAGAATACTGACAACCTATACCCATAGTCATAAATGAGGAGCCAATGTCCTCGACCTCACATCAGAATACTGACAACCTATACAAATAGTCATAAATGAGGAGCCAATGTACTCGACCTCACATCAGAATACTGTCAACCTATACCCATAGTAATAAATGAGGAGCCAATGTCCTCAACCTCAGATCAGAATACTGGCATCCTATACCCATAGTCATAAATGAGGAGCCAATGTCCTCGACCTCACATCTACCCATAGTCATAAATGAATAGCCAATGTCCTCGACCTCACATCAGAATACTGACAACCTATACCCATAGTCATAAATGAGGCGCCAGTGTCCTCGACCTCACATCAGAATACTAACAACCTATACCCATAGTCTTAAATGAGGAGCCAATGTCCTCGACATTACATCAGAATACTGACAACCTATACCCATAGTCATAAATGAGGAGCCAATGTCCTCGACCTCACATCAGAGTACTGACAACCTATACCCATAGTCATAAATGAGGCGCCAATGTCCTCGAACTCACATCAGAATGCTGACAACCTATACTCATAGTCATAAATGAGGAGCCAATGTCCTCGACCTCACATCAGAATACTGACAACCTATATCCATAGTCATAAATGAGGAGCCAATGTCCTCGACCTCACATCAGAATACTGACAACCTAAACACATAGTCATAAATGAGGAGCCAATGTACTCGACCTCACATCAGAATACTGGCAACCTATACCCATAGTCATAAATGAGGAGCCAAGTTCCCTTACCTCACATCAGAATACTGACAACCTATACCCATAGTCATAAATGAGGAGCCAATGTCCTCGACCTCACATCAGAATACTGACAACCTATACCCATAGTCATAAATGAGGAGCCGATGTCCTCTACCTCACATCAGAATACTGACAACCTATACCCATTATCATAAATGAGGAGCCAATGTCCTCGACCTCACATCAGAATACTGGCAACCTATACCCATAGTCATAAATGAGGAGCCAATATCCTCGACCTCACATCAGAATACTGACAACCTATACACAGTCATAAATGAGGAGCCTATGTCCTCGACCTCACATCAGAGTACTGACAACCTATACCCATAGTCGTAAATGAGGAGCCAGTGTCCTCAACCTCACATCAGAATACTGGCAACCTATACCCACAGTCATAAATGAGGAGCCAATGTCCTCGACCTCACATCAGAATACTGACAACCTATACCCATAGTCATAAATGAGGAGCCAATGTCCCTTACCTCACATCAGAGTACTGACAACCTATACGCATAGTCATAAATGAGGAGCCAATGTCCTCGACCTCACATCAGAATACTGACAACCTATACCCATAGTCATAAATCAGGAGCCGATGTCCTCTACCTCACATCAGAATACTGACAACCTATACCCATTGTCATAAATGAGGAGCCAATGTCCTCGACCCCACATCAGAATACTGGCAACCTATACCCTTAGTCATAAATGAGGAGCCAATGTCCTCGACCTCACATCAGAATACTGACAACCTATACACAGTCATAAATGAGGAGCCTATGTCCTCGAACTCACATCAGAGTACTGACAACCTATACCCATAGTCATAAATGAGGCGCCAGTGTCCTCGACCTCACATCAGAGTACTGACAACCTATACCCATAGTCATAAATGAGGAGTCTATGTCCTCGACCTCAATTCAGAGTACTGACAACCTATACCCATAGTCATAAATGAGGAGCCAATGTCCTCGACCTCACATCAGAGTACTGACAAGCTATACCCATAGTCATAAATGAGGAGCCAATGTCCTCGACCTCACATCAGAATACTGACAACCTATACCCATAGTCATAAATGAGGAGCCAATGTCCTCAACCTCACATCAGAATACTGACAACCTATACCCATAGTCATAAATGAGGAACCAATGTCCTCGACCCACATCAGAATACTGACAACCTATACCCATAGTCATAAATGAGCTGCCAATGTCCTCGAACTCACATCAGAATACTGACAACCTATACCCATCGTCATAAATGAGGAGCCAATGTCCTCGACATCACATCAGAATACTGACAACCTATACTCATAGTCATAAATGAGGAGCCAATGTCCTCGACCTCACATCAGAATACTGACAACCTATACCCATAGTCATAAATGAGGAGCCAATGTCCTCGACCTCACATCAGAATACTGACAACCTATACACATAGTCATAAATGAGGAGCCAATGTACTCGACCTCGCATCAGAATACTGGCAACCTATACCCATAGTCATAAATGAGGAGCCAATGTCCTCAACCTCACATCAGAATACTGGCAACCTATACCCATAGTCATAAATGAGGAGCCAATGTCCTCGACCTCACATCTACCCATAGTCATAAATGAATAGCCAATGTCCTCGACCTCACATCAGAATACTGACAACCTATACCCATAGTCATAAATGAGGAGCCAATGTCCTCGATCTCACATCAGAATACTGACAACCTATACCCATAGTCATTAATGAGGAGCCAATGTCCTCGACCTCACATCAGAATACTGACAACCTCTATCCATAGTCATAAATGAGGAGCCAATGTCCTCGACCTCACATCATAATACTGACAACCTATACCCATAGTCATAAATGAGGAGCCAATGTCCTCGACCTCACATCAGAATACTGACAACCTATACCCATAGTCATAAATGAGGAGTCTATGTCCTCGACCTCACATCAGAATACTGACAGCCTATACCCATAGTCATAAATTAGGAGCCAATGTCCTCGACTTCACATCTGAATACTGACAACCTATACCCATAGTCATAAATGAGGATCCAATGTCCTCGACCTCACATCAGAATACTGACAACCTATTCCCATAGTCATAAATGAGGAGCCAATGTCCTCGACCTCACATCAGAATACTGACAACCTATACACAGTCATAAATGAGGAGCCTATGTCCTCGACCTCACATCAGAGTACTGACAACCTATACCCATAGTCATAAATGAGGTGCCAGTGTCCTCGACCTCACATCAGAGTACTGACAACCTATACCCATAGTCATAAATGAGGAGTCTATGTCCTTGACCTCACATCAGAATACTGACAACCTATGCCCATTGTCATAAATGAGGAGCCAATGTCCTCGACCTCACATCAGAGTACTGACAACCTATACCCATAGTCGTAAATGAGGCGCCAGTGTCCTCGACCTCACATCAGAATACTGGCAACCTATACCCATAGTCATAAATGAGGAGCCAATGTCCCTTACCTCACATCACAATACTGACAACCTAAACCTATAGTTATAAATGAGGAGCCAATGTTCTCGACCTCACATCAGAATACTGACAAAATAGCTGCATAGGTTCCCATTCAGCAAACTGCCCCTGTGGGTCCCTTTAAGCCTAGTCTATTCCCCTTGAGTAGACTCAAACCCTGTATCATCTGTTTGTGAGGCAAGCACCTTAACCACTATGAAACCCCCCTGACATGGCAGGTTGCTTGGAAAGTGCAGTGGAATGATAATATTTTAAGCAGGTACAGGGAAAATATAGTCAGGGCAGAATGAGAATCAGAACAACAGATTGGTTTTATGTCACAACCATATTTTGCAAGGAAGAATGACTTTCTGTACAGGGTAAACAAAGACAAAGAAAAAGTACACCGTCAACTGGTAGTTCCAAAAAAATGTGAATTCTTTTTATGAAACTTGACACTTAGCCTTAGTTTTGGAGGACACTTACGGATGGGTGAAACACTAGACTCTTAGCTAGTTTTTACTGACTTTGATTAAACATGTTGAAAACTTCCATGCAGCTTACCCAGAATGTCAAGACATGGCACCAAATCCTGAGTTCAGCTGTCTGCCAATACCTGTGTAGATGTCTGCCAATACCTTTGTAGATGTCTGCTGATACCTGTGTCTGTTACTGAATTCCCCATCAAGCAGATAGCCATGGCTTTCGTAGGTCCATTTCTAAAGTCTAGCAATAGTCAACAAGGCATTCTAGTGATTATTGACTATGCCTCCATGTTTCCTGAAACAGTACCTATGTGAAGAGCCTGTACTTAGTCACTAATCAAAGGGTTAGTATTACTTGTCTCCAGGATTGGGATTCTCAAACAAATACTTACAGAGCAGGGAACCCCCATTTATCTCCTTATCCCCATTTTACCATAAAAGAAGTGTCCCAAGCTTCAACACAGTTTACCTCATTCAGGTTACTATATGTTGAGCATCCCTGGGGCTTGCTGGACATAGTAAATGAAAAACCCAATTTAGAAGTGTAATGCCACACTTTACTAATTGTAAGACAGATTGCTATAATAAGTAAAAATTATATTCAAAATGTAGAAGAGACATATCGAATAGTATGCAATAAGAATTTCATAGTTACAGAATCTAAAAAGGACAAAACGTTCCCTCTGCTTGAAATAAATTCCTAGAAAGATGGTAATGGCAGTTTGTGGTGGCAGACATAATGGTTGAAGGGAAATACAAAACAGACAAAGTGGAAAAAGAAGAACGGAGCACATCACATCAATATTTTTAAACAGTTGAAAGAAAGTGAATCATCTGTAGTCATCCTAGGCTGGTATATACCAGTTTACACTTTTTTCATTCATGCAATGCTGCCTGCAAGTGCTTGCATAGACATGCCACTTTGATGGGGACAGAGAATTCTATCCATGCTCTTCAGATAGAGAGAACTTTGTCTAATGCCCTGAGACAAGACAGGAAAGAGTTCTTACTGAGAAATAAATGTTTTTTTTTTCTGAGCTGCATGCTAGGGTGAATGTAATACAACTTTGTATGAAAATTGTGCCAAGGAAGAATGTAAAGCCAAACCTGTAAAGGATAGCAGTGTCCCCCAAAAATGAAATGTGTGAGAAAGTGAAAAGATGTTTAAACTAGAAGATATTTATGAGTGTCAAAGAAAATGGAACAGTCTGATCACATTCCTCCTCAATTAGGATGGCCACATAGGATTTTTGTGATGATTTCCAAAAACTGAATGCCATTTTCAGATTTGTCACTTATCCAATGCTTAGAGTAGATGAGTTCATAAGGAGGCCAGGGAAAGCAAAGATTCCTCCTACACTAGATTAATCAGGGATACTAACAGGTCACCCACAGCATTCACCATGCTTGAAGATATTTTTCATTATACATTTTCGTTTTCATTCATTTATAATTTTATTGTATACATTTTTTTTTAAATCTCATTGATGAATTCTTAATACTAATTATATATTTTCTGAAGTTTTGTTAAACAACAAAGCATGCATAAATGAATGAATAAATAAATAAGTAAAATACTGTTTACCCTTTGAGCTTCACAGAACTGAAGTTGTTTTATGTATAGGATTCTGAAACATCATATCATGTACTCAGCTGCATATCTTAATGGCATTGTAATTTGTTCAGAAAACAGAGTCACATTTATTTAAAGTACAAGCCAGAATGGACTCTTAAAGACAAGCAGGACTTATAGATGTACTGCCAGATGTAACCACATATAAGGTATGTGATTGGATAACGGGTTATATTCTTGGGTTGAAAGATCTGTGTCCATGATGATTACAGTTACGAAATTCAAAGACAGTTGCTTCATGAAGGAAAGCTAAGGCAAACCTCTGTAAAATTCATATATATTGCATTGTCATCAAAGGTATGTATAGTCAGCGCCATACTTTTCCCTTCACAGCATATGGCTGTGAGAATTGTACTGTAAGTAACATTGTGCACCGAATACTTACTGCTTTTCAACTGTGATGTCCGATAAAATGTGTGAAAATTCCACGGACTCTAAGAAAGGCAAATTAGTCAATACTTAAGAAACTAGGTCCGGCTATTTACTCTGTTAAGGAACCAAATAACTTTCACACAAGACAGTTAAGCAGAGAATAACGATCTCCTGCTTTATTGCACAAAAAGACACGTAAGTGGGAGACTAGGAAATCAGAATCCTGCCTCACCGAATTATAAGAATCATGATGCTTTGTACCTTTTTTCATTAAAAGCAACATTATTGTAAGACATTAAACTGCCATGACCAATTAATAATCAACACTATGGCATTCATTTTTCTAAAATCTCATGACTGCTTGTTTACGGCATTCCATATTAGACACGACTTCGGAATTCCATGGTAGAAGTTTCTACTCAGAACACATCTTACACTTTTTTCTAACTCTGTCAGCACTTGCTAATATTAGGCAGGAAGCAAGCTGACCGATACATATTGCAGGACACTATGAATATTTCATTCTGCAGTCAAAACATATTAGAAATGAAATGCACACACTGACTTTTTTTCCATTCTATGCACTCCTCACCATTCACCCCCCCCCCCCATCTGATACTGTAATGCATCACCCAAAACATAATGATTATTGACGACTGGACAATGACTTCAAGTATTCAGGTAAATGTACACTTTTTCACTTGCTACCAGACATTTTTCACATGCTGTTTCTTTCTGTCCCTGACATTTACAATTGTTTTAAAAAATATTATTTTCAATGAAAACATGCCTACACCTTGATGGAACAAAAATGCAATCTGAATACCGTAATCAGTAGTACATTCAATTCTATGCACTTTGTCATATCCCCCCTTACACAGATAATCATATATTTTACTAAAATCTCGTAATACTTTATTTTCATCTTCTACTGTACTATGATCATTGTTAATAAGGGTCAAAGGCAGTGTTTCAATAAAGTTCATGTTGACTTTTTGTCTGGACTCTAATAATTTCAAAATGCAAGCTTTTAGCATAAAAATAAGTAGCACTTTGTTTGTGTCTTTCGGCTTTTCCTGGTAAGGGGTCGTCACAGCTGAACTCCGGTCCGCTAATGATTGGTAGTTGAGTTTTACGTGTCGAGTTACCAGCCCTGACACACAACCTTCAACGAAGGTATGCCCATTCATGCATATCTCCATGCAGAAGACGCTCTAGCTGAGAATCGAACCGGACAGCGTCTTACTGTGAGGTGACAATGCTACCGCAGTCACCACCGCGGGTATAAAAATAAGTAGCACTAATAGTATTATTATAATAGCTATAAGCATGAAGAACTTTAGGATTCATCCTCCCCACCCAAAGAAAAGGCTGGTTAACCATGCCCATTGGGAACCATCAGCTTCTTGGGCATATGAATACTCACCTTTTTGAATTATTTCTAGGTGACTATGGATGGCATCAGTATTATCAGGAATAAATGAACTGCACTCCATTTGGATGAGGATGCATGCACCCCCCTTAGAAGCAAGTATAAAGTCAAGTGGCATGTGGTTCTATAGCACCTCACTGTGCATCGCAGACAGTTCTTGGGTTATTAAATTAAAGGACTCAGAAATTAAATTACTTAAAATATCCAGGAGCTTAGATAATTTCCTAAGTTCTCAGAATGATTTCACCATCGCATAAGCAGGTGTAATGCCTGCCAAGAAATGACCCATCACGAGAAACTCCATATTACAAAATCCTTTAAAAACAGTTTGTTGTACGGTATTATGATAACTCAGGAGACATCTGTTTTACCAGTTGGGTTAGGAATGTCTTTAGTGTCTCCCCTGAGATGACTCTAGTGAATTTTGCCTCCTGATAAAACAGCTGTATGTTGAATAGCAGGAATAATACTACCAATATATGTAAGCATGAATAAGCTTGATTTCTCCAAGTGTAATAATATTCACATAATGTTGCCATGTCCTGCCATCCAGCACCATCATAAATATTCCAAGTAATATTGCAAGTACTAATTCTGAAAAAAAGTGTTCAATTTTTATAACAGCAAACAAATCCTGTTGCAGTCTTTACTAGTTGAAGCAGCATTACAGTAAAGGGGGTAGGAACATGTTTAATCTTTCAGTTTTTATCAAGATGAAATGCAGTATGAAGCTTAGAATTAGTCACTGATATATGAATCAATGGAATTCCCCCATTATGTGTAGTAGGAATATGAGTACAGACCAGTTGCTAGTGGTCTGGGTCTGTGCATAAGTATGTAAGGCAGTAGTAAAAATATTAAATGTAGGATGCCATTCAGGTGCTCTTGATTTAATTCTAACCAAATACCTGCCTATACCTCTCAACTGTACAGATTTTTGCAGAATGTCCATATTTTTGCCTCATATTTTTGGTGCGTTTTTCATAAAATTGTGACTTTCTGGCAAATTAGTGGTAAATCATTAAAGCTTGAAGTTAGAAAATAATGACAGACATTTGAGTTTCAGACTTCACACCCTTTAGAAAATCCATGCTAATGCAAAATCTGTCATTCTATCAACTTTCTAAGTTTCTAGGAGCAATATTTAAAAAGTGTCCCTATTTTTATGCCTTTGTCCCATTTTTATTTTATGGCTTTGTCCAGATTTCTCAATCTAAGAGGTTGAGAGGTATGCACCTGCCTCTATTTTTAGCAAAATGAGGGAGTCTATTAAGAAATGATTCAGTACTTACAGATCCAATTGTCACAGAGGATGAAGGACTCATGGTGTCAGGTGGCAAAACAAGTGAAACAAAATGAGAGAAAGCACAGTAGTTGCAGCAATGATTGCTCCCCAGGAAAAACTGTCATGTTGGGGCTGAAGAGGATTGCAAGGAAATTGTAAATTTTGGAGGACACCAATGGGTCTTAATCCCACATGGTTTTAAAAGGAAACATTGTGTGGGTAAATCAATGCCCATATTGGTATCCAAAAGACAATGTTGGAAGCAGAAGCAAGAAAAATGTTGTCAGAACTGAAAAAAGAAGAATAATCACTGAAAAATAAATCAAACATGGATGAGGTAGCAGGATTGTGTTTAACTTCCTGGACAGGCAGCAGAAGTAACTTAGCTACATTCAGTTCTGCATGCAAACTGGATGGTACATCTGAAAAGATATGTATTTACAAGATGTCGAATGACTTCTGAGAAATGAGAGAGCATAAAAGGCATGAATTCAATTTAAATTTGTTTTATTAATGCATTTTTGCCCAAGTGATAAGGAAAGTGATAAGTTTTAACTGAAAGAATTTTAGTGAGGCTACTAGCAGACCATCTGGGTGGCGTCAGAAAAGGTCTGGAGAGCAACTGCAGCCATCGCTTATCCACCTCCTTCCCTCAAAATCTTCTGTCTGATGTAAAGACAGTAACTCGTGTAAAGAAACATTGCTGTTATTTTAATTCAATTGTTGCAAAAATACAGCCTCAATAGGATAAGGCAATGAAGACTGTTTTGTCACAATATCAGCAAAAGTGCTGCCCTTGGTTACAAAGGAACTATCGGTTTTACGTGCAGCACATTTTACTGTAGCTGTTTCTCTTGGTAATAATAAAGCTACTAACAGTTCATTAACAAAAACAGCATTTTTGATAATGGTTGTTGCTGATGTTAAATAACCTCTTTCTTTCCAAAGTGTTCAAAAATCATGCACAACTCCACACTCATACCAATAATCAGTATATATGGTTACTGGCTTATCTTTGTCAGTTTTACATGGTTCAGGAACATGAACTTTTTAAGACCCCAAATGAGGAACGCTCCTCACAGTGAAATAAAATTGAGAGGTCTGCACCACTGCATGCTCAGTCCTAGGAAGACCCCATTCATTTAAAATTTCCATAAGGAAAAATTTAAATGAGGGAGGGGGGAGTCTTGATCCTACACACCCCTATATTGCCATCATCCTTAACTTTCCAAAAATGTAAGACTTTGCAAAGTGCAGTGACCTCTGAGTGGCCTCATTAGGAAATTTTCCCCTGACCATCTTGTAAGCAGCAGTTCTTTGAGATGCATGCAAGTAACTGCTCACACAAGTAATGGAAAGAGAAGGAAATGATATCAAACATGACAGCCCACATGTCCAAAGTTTGCAGCAGATATTTTGGTAGAAGTGAAAGAAGCGACCCATCTCATCTAATGTGGCAATATTGTGTATGCATCTAACCAGAGCAGCAGACTGGAACTCATATAAAATGTACATGCCTCAAAGAAAAGTCTCCAAAGTAAATTATAAGTTTTATAGGAGTCTGAAGACATTACTACATAAACAAAATGCAACACTTTAGTATGTTCAGCAGCTTCAGTAAAGTCAAGGATGGTAGAAAGCCATCTACATCCAGAATATTTGGTCAGATATGCCAAATGCATTAGCCATACGGTGCCTGATCATAAATTATCCAAAATATGAGGAGTGCACAACAGCAGCACAGTAGAAATAGTAGCTGCATCAGTGGGACACATTGAAATAAATGCACCTAAAAGGCATGAATACATCCTCCAGTTTTTTAATACAAAGGAAGGAGGCAACTTGCATCATTCACTAGCAAGACATTACAACCCGAGCCAAACTCTGCACAGTCACGTCAGTGGAAAGATTGCTAATAGTTCTCTCAATAGTCAATGCAAGGTAATCTAAGGACTTCTCCTCTTTTATGAAGTCCTCCATAACTAAACAATTTTTGCACTTTCCTATGGTCAGATGCATGGCTTTGAGCAACACCTTTCAGTAAACGCTCACCTCTTGATACTAACATAGAGACTGCGTGTCCTTTACATTTATCCTGCAACTTGTTTTGTCAAGACCAGTATTTATTCCCCTTATGCTCCCTCTCACAGGTCACCATCAATATTTAAGATATCTCACATCCTTTGAAACTTCACTGTGTAGATGACAGTTCTGGCAATGCCGGGTTGTACATCAGTGGTGTCATCTCTTGGGGAAGCCATTGCTATAACCAATGATGAGGAAACTAACATTTGTGTAATTTATTATAAAAGTATAATGACATATTCAACAGTAACTGCTGCAATTTCAATATTACAGCTAAATGATAACAACTTTAATGCATTGCTCAATGTAAATAATTGCTTGCAAACCCAAAGAGATGCCCATCTATATATTTATATATATGTGTATATGTGTGTGTGTGTATATATACACACACACACACACACACACACACACACACACACACACACACGTGTGTATGTATACATTTGATCACATCATATGAAACAACTTCTACGTGGCATCATTTCACAACTTCTTCTTTCGGCTTTTTCCTGGTTAGGGGTCGCCACAGCGGATCACCTTGTCCACACATTGAATGGCAGTGGAGTTTTATGGTGTCGAGTTGCCAGCCCGGCGCCCAACCTTCCACAGAAGGCACACTCACACGCACACCTAGGGCCAATTTAGAGTGTCCAATCCACATGCAGCATGTCTTTGGGATGTGGGAGGAAACCGGAGCACCCGGAGGAAACCCACGCGACCACAGGGAGGACATGCAGACTCCGCACAGAAGGCACCCCAGCCGAGGATCGAACCGGAGAACCTCTTGCTGTGAGGCGGCAATGCTAACCACTGCACCACCGTGGCCGCCCGGCATCATTTCACAACAACATACAAAATTATAGATGCATGCCAGCAACACTCACTAACTACATACAATTGAAGATGGTACAATTCAATAAATCTGAATGTTGATACCATGTGGTTTTGAAAACATGATACACAGTTCAACTTTCAATGAAATACCCAGATATACAAACACATTTGTGTATGTGTCTAGAGGAAAACAGTTTTTAGTACTTAATAAATATGCACCTATCCAGGCATGCCTAAGGGTTAGCTTCCAGTGTTTTATCCTGTCTACCTGATGAATCTGGGCATCTTGGGGCAATGCAGCAATTGCCTCATGTACACAGACAAACCTCTCCTCTTACCACCCAACACTACAACCTGCGAGAGATGCACTTATATAGCCAAACTGGAAGCAAAGCTCTCTTCACCCAAGACTGGACTAGACAGTCAAGAGGAGAAGGTAAACATTTGCACCACACAACACTCATCACATAGTCCTTCAAAACCTACACCACCAAAGCAGACACATAGAAACACAAATCACACACCTACATTCGCGGTGGCTTTCAATAAAAATCTGTTTAAGCAACAGAGACCTCCAAAACTGAAATTCAAGTAACCTCCACCCCCCCAACACAACCCAAATGACACATATCCCACAACCTCAGTGTGCCACTCAACCACAGCCCATAAGGCATAACAACTTACCCAACACTCTGTAGGTGACTCTATAGTCAGGCACACTGATATTCCACTCAGCAGGCTAAACAAGGAGAAAGTTACTGTCAGCTGCCTGTCAGGTGCCAGGATCCACCACATAACACACGGCACTCTGGTCATTCCACAACAAGTATAAATATGACTCTGTCATTGTCCATGTTGGTGTGAATGACCTGAGACGTACCTCCCTGAATACATGAAAAGAGACATGGAGGAGCTCTCCGATCTTGTAGCCCAGGCAGGTATGACCCAAGCCCTGAGTAGCATCCTGCCATCACCCAGAATTATACCACAGTACAAGGACAAAATGATTGGCATCAACAATTGGCTAAGCTTCTGGTGTCATTCTAAGGGGATCCAGTATCTGTCTGCCTGGGATGACATGATTAACAGACCACAATGCTTTGCCAGAGATGGCATGATTAACAGACCACAATGCTTTGCCAGAGATGGCCTGCACCTGTCATCCATGGGATTCCGGATACTGGCTAAGACTCTTGCCACCCCTATAGTGCCTTTTTTAGGCAAGGTTCAAATGACAAATTCACTACCATAACAGGTACAAGCAAGCAAAATCTGAGAGTAATGCTACTCAATGCTAGAAGTCTAAACCTCAAAATGCATTCACTCGAGGCACGCCAATGGAGAACATCAACATCTGTGCAGTGACAGAGACCTGGTTCAAGGCTCCAGAGAGCACCACTGCATTACCAGGCTATAATTCATACCACATCTTTCGGCCACCTAACCTGGATTGAAACACTAAAGGCAGAGGCATGTCCATATTCATTAAGGATATCCACACCTCCAGGCTAGTTGCTTAGCATAATGCATCCGAGATTATCCAAGTGCAACAAACTCTGGAAAAGATCGCAATCCAAATTGTAACTTGCCATAGATCCACCATGCCCCAGGATTCCCACTCCTCATTTCTTGATACACTGGAAAATATTAGGGTACAATCCAACACCCTCATAATGGGCGATTTCAACTACCCCAGCATTAAATGGGAAAACTACTCCTGTACCAACTCTTTTGCTCAACGTTTTCTGGAATTCATAAACTTCAACGCCTTGGATCAACTTATCCACACCCCCACCAGGGGCAGCAATATCCTAGACCTGGTCTTTACTAACATGGGTGACCAGTGTTCCACACCAGAGGTAAATTCCTCATTGGTCAGATCCGACCACAAGCTAATCACCCTAGACATCCTTATCCTGCTCCCACACTCCATTAAGGAAACCACCGTAAAACATTTCTCCAAAGCCAACTTCACACTTCTTAAAACAGTAGTGGCAAACTTCATGACACCCATACAGATGGACAATAGAGGTACGACTGCTGAATCTTACACAAATACACCTTATAAGCACTTACACGAGTGCATGGATCATTCTATCCCTAACAGAACCAAGATGCTATCCTCCAAAAAAAGAAATCCAATCTGGTGGTCCGCTGCCATAAACAAACTCTACAAGAGAAGAAAGAAATTGTTACAAAAAAAGAGTAAAAGCCCATGAATGGAGGAATTCCATAGGTAGCCTCAGTAAGAAGCTGAGATCCCTTATAAAATCCTCCAAAGCTAGTTATGAAAACAAAATCACCACTGATTCTAAAGACAACCACAAAGCATTCTAACGCTATGTCAAGAATCTCAATGGCAACACTCAGATCTACTCTGAGTTAAAGCACAATGGCACTAAATATACAGAACCAACTGATATCGCCAACATCTTGGCAGATAGGTTCAGTGCTAAACTTACCCCTCTCTCACCCCCTAAAGGGCCCATCTCTATACCGGTAGAATGCAAAGTTCCTGTAATCATGGCTGCACAGGTAAAAACCACACTCTCCAAAGTCAAGAAAACAGCATCCATGGGACCTGACAATATCCTAGGCTGCATTCTACATGAACTACAGAATGAACTGGCACACCACCTAAGCACCTTGTTCAATCATAGCCTCACCTCAGGCTTTGTGCCCATTGAATGGCGCACAGCAATGGTTATCCCACTCCACAAAGGGGGAGCCACCATGAACTTCCACTCCATTAGCCTAACGAGCCTGGTCAGCAATGCCATGGAACGCATCATCATGGAATTTATAAACAAAGACATTGGTAATCTCCAAACTCTGGACCCCACCCAGTTCATGTTTGTAAAAGGCAGATCATGTCTCCTAAACCTGATGGACTTCTTTGAAGCAGCCACCTAAGCCGTAGATGAGGGTAAGGTGGTTCATACAGCCTATCTATATCTCGCCAAGACTTTTGGCACCATCCCCCACTCTGAAATTATAGATAAACTCACTAAACTAGGTATAAATCCCTATGTCACAAGATGGGTTGCCAACTGGCTTACTGATAGAACCCACACTGTGAAAGTAGCAGACTCTAAATCTGACTTCAGACCAGTGACAAGTGGAGTACCGCAGGGTTCAGTCCTGGGTCCTCTCCTGTTTGGTATCTACTTTTCTGAAGTACAAGCTAACACAGAAGGTCTTTGGCTAACAAAGTTCACAGATGACTGCAAACTAGGAGCCAAAATCAAAACTTCTAACGATGTGGACATCCTACAAAAGGGCCTCAGTGAGACAGATGCCTGGTGTCAAAGCCATGCCCTCAAGGTCAATGCCAAAAAGTGAACTGCCATTCCCTTTGGTAAAAACTCTGTACCCATGAGCTACCACATAGGTGGTAGTCTACTTAACACCAAAAATGTGATAAGAGACCTTGGGACACAGGTGGACAGTAGTCTCTCCTTTGATAATCACATTGCCACAGTAGTCAGGAAAGCCTTCTACGTGGCACACCTCATCACAAAAGGTTTCTCATTCAGGAAAAAAGAGGTCATTGTTCCCCTCTACTTGTCACTCATTAGACCCATTATAGAGTACAATACCCCTTTTGGTATGTACCTCACAAGACATCTACAACAACTGGAAAGGCCGCAGAAATACCTCACAAAGAGGATTACCAGCCTATAACAGATGCCCTACACAGTCTATCTAAAAAAACTCCAGCTTTACTCCATCACGTATTGCCTACCCAGAGGCAATCTCTGCCTAACATACAAAGCTATGTCAAACCCAGAGCTGTTGGACATGCTTCACTTAAAGAAATCCCATTCCCTCCGAGCTACATGCTCTAGGGACATAAACCTTGTCACCACAATAAACAGAACATGCTGGAGGGATAGATTCCTGTCCCAGAGACTTCCCATACTCTGGAATAAACTATCTATCTATATCAAACAAAGCTCCTCATTAGCACTCTTCAAGAAAAATCTTTATGACTGGATGGGAAATAGGAAATTCATCCCAGGGATCACCTCTGGGGCTCTGCTCAACAGGGGCACAGGAAAATCATTTTCTTGGGTGGCGAAAGCCAGGGTACCTTTTTGACTAGGCTTATATAGGCCTTAGGGCCAGTAGCCTAGTACCTACCTATGAACCTATTTATAATATGTGTTCTTGTATCTATATAGATGCATGGATATAACTATTGATAGAGAGATATACATGCGCACATGTGTGTGTGCGTGCGTGTGTGTATGTGTGTGTATGTTGCAGTGGCAGCAATGGCAGGACTGTGGCTTTGGTGCACTTAATAGACATTTGAATTAAACTGTACTCCTTTTTCATATGACAAGTCTGGCATACATTAAAGCTGTGTCTAACTCCTATAGTAGTACTGTTTATCCTGAGCTGACTTGAAGTAGATAATCTCTAAAAGACCTGTGGATTTACTGACGTGCATGTGGTATCTGTGATTCTACTCTGTGGTCTTCTACCAAGATAATTAAGGTTGCTGCAGTCAAAAATATAAATATATGAATCAGTATGCAAGTAAGCAGTGTATTTTGTAGCTATTTTATTCTTTAAAAAGAGCAGTTCATTACAAGTATTTAGGTAAGAGTGTTGTGGCAGGGCTAGCCACCAGGCAGTGTAAACCTTGGTTCTAGATGATTGTCATCAGTAAAGTGATATCCTGACCCCATAGGTAAAAATGAGAAAAGGCGACTGTAAATGGGATAGATGGATGGCATAAGATTAAATTGTGTTGTTTAAATAAATACATTTTTAAAGCAAATTTTACTCTTAGTGCTTTTAACATTATTCTAAGTAAAACAAAAATGCTTGCAGTCTGTATTAGAATTCTAAGAATGCCATAGCAAAAGATTTATACCAGAATGCTACTGGCTGACTTTTTTGAACCTGTCCTTGTCTTGTCTCAAATGTTGTAGTATAAAAGCTTCTGAATAAGCAAATCAGTATCTTTTAAATCTGACTTCCAAGGAGTTATAGATGTGGGGAGATTGAAAAATAATGATGCACTCTTTTCTTGAAGTTTTTCTCAGATAATGACCTTGAAAATTTCAAAAGAAGTGCACACGCTCTCTCAACTGTCATTTGACTTGTTTTATGCTTTCAAAAAAATATGATGATTGTGCTTGTAAAACAGGTCAGAAAGAAATACACAGAACCAAATAAATGCATTCAAGTATAGTCCTGGCATACCTAAATGTCTTTTTCCTCCAAAAATATAGGCTATGGTACAGTATTACTAAATGTATCAAGTCATTATGTTAAATGTTCGAAAATTATAGAAAGTAACTTCTTTTTATGATTAAAAATTGCATTAGTTCTTTTGGTATGCACAAAAGTATGTTGTCTATCTCTCATTTAAAGTTTATCTAAAATGTATCCTGCATCTTTATTTTGTTACTTAACATGAATCATTTATTCTGTCATACAAACTGTTCTTTATAGATTATATGCAGAACATAAAGCCTATGATTAATGATACTTAACTTTTTTCTATACAAAAAAATGCAAAAAAATTCTGTAATATGCAATTTCAGTTTAGTGACATTTCATTCTTGTCATCTCGGTAACTGAAACTTGGTTAAGTATAAATTTGGTCTACAAAAGTAGACCCATCTATCTATATATATATATATATATATATATATATATATATATATATATATATTTACTTACACACACACACACACACACACACACACACACACACACACACACACACACACACACAAGTACATATGTCTGTACAAGTATATGTGTATATAATATGGGAAACATCCATTTCAGAGAGAAGGCATCTGTTTACAGGTCAGAAAAGCCAGTGCAGCTGATCAAAAACAGCTGATAAAACATTACCATAGTGAGATCACAGAACAGTGGGGATTGGGAATTGTGCCTTTTTTCCTGTATTGTGTAATCTTAGAGTTGACATACATATTTAGCAATGGATGTAGAGCTGTAGGAGGGCTTGCCCACCTTTAAAAAATATGTATTTTATTTTAATATTTTGATGATTGTCCATTTAGGTTCTGTCATGTGAGACCTGCATTTATAACATTTTGAGGAAATATCATAAACCAGGGGGCAAAGCCAGTTTGTGTTGTTTGCTTCACTGCTCGATTTCCACTGTGGGGGTGAAGAAGGCTATATTTATGGAAATATAAAGTTTGCCGATTTTGATTTAACTGTTTGGCTCATTTGTTTCATTTAAGTCAATAACTATTTTTTTGGATAACTGTTTTTACTTGCTGGACCCTATGTGTGAGTTTTATATATCTATGTATATATATATATATATATATATATATATATATATATATATATTTAGTTATAGATTCAGATATAGGATCATAGGAGATTGCTAGGCTATTAACCTGGGGGTTATTTCAAGCCTAGCTATTTCATCCCAATGTAATACCATAGAAATGCTAGTCAGTACCCAAGACTGCATTTAGTGATGACTGCCAGTGTCCAGAAGGGTTGTGTATGCTATTCCCGATAAGAATTTATGGTGCCTAATCCACTCATCCAGGTTCCTCTTGGACAGTGCCATAGAGGTGCTCTTCTACACATGAATTTGTAGCCTATTCCAAAGATGCAGATGCCACTGGGAGACAAATCTATCCCTCCAGCATGTCTTATTTAAGTCACAGGCCATGTTTAGGTCCCTGGAGTGGGTAGCTCTAGTCCTGTTTGATTGACTGATATGCAGCAATTTCATTAGCTTTTGGTTTCAGATTGCTCTATAAGCCAGGCTTAAGTCTCCCCTAAGAAGTCTATACAATACAGAGTATAGTGACAGGAACTTTAGTCGGTCTGTGTAAAGCAATTGCTGGAGTCCCTTGAGAGATATATAAAATAAAGAGTCCCCTTCAAAGGATCGAAATTTCAGAACTTGAATCACTGATCTGTGAAGACCAAATGATCGAAGTTTTGAAATATCAAACCTTGTGAATGGAGCTCGCTGTACAGTGCAGAACAGTAACTTTACAATTCTCTTTACTGTGGTGTGATTTCAGAGTTGCTATATTTAAGTAGCAGGGTGTGTGTGGGGCAAAACTGTGAAATAAGTTTTCACGTTTAAATTTTTTTTTCTTAGGTTCGATATTCCAAAACTTCAATTCTCTGGTCTTTGATGATCAGAGATTTGATGTTCTGATTTTGAGACTATGAAATAGCACCAAAATGCTTCAATGCTATAAAATAATGCATCAGAGACCAGTAATCCATAAAATATTTAACAATTACTGATTATGTAGTCACATCAAGAGGAGCATGGTCTGTGATCAATGTAAAGTCCCTGCTAAGGAGATAATATTTCAACAACAAGGTGTCCACTTGAACCACAAACAGTTCCTCTCAGTAGCAGAATACCCATTCTCTGCTTTGCTTAACTTGCAACTTAAAAATATATAGGGTGTTCCTGCCACTCAAGGTACTTTGAACGAAATTCCCATAGGCTTACATCTATGAGGAGTTTACCGAAATCTGGGGATTTTAAAACAAGTTCTGTATATGGTTCCTCCAACTGTTTAAAAGCATTATCCACATCTACTGTTCATTTTATTTTAAGGAACATCTTCCTGTTTGTCATATCTGTAGAAAGTCATGCTGAAAATGCAAAATAAGTTGCACACATTTTTAATAGTACCCAGCTAACTCCCAAGAATGCCCTCACATGCTTCTCACTGCACAGAAAGGGGCAGTTTTCACTGCTGCCCACCTTTCTTTAAGGGGAATGGTGCTTATTCTTCCTGATATTACATATCCCAGTTATTTTACCTCTGTCTTACCTAACCTGATCATGGAGACATTATCTGTCAATCTGGCTTGTTTCAGAGTCTGACAGAGGCTGTACCTTAGCTGGATGAACTCCCAGTCCCCAGAATGCATAGCTACATTGTCTAGGTAGGTAGAAACATATTGTCATTGAGCTTTAGGGTTCTTTCCATTAAATGTTAAAAGGTTGCAGGGGCACCTTGCAGTCCAAAATTAAACAAAGCATAATGAACTAATCCTTCTGTGCTTAAAAAGATTGTATTCTCCATGCCTTCAGCTGGAAGAGGAATTATCCACTAGTTCTTTGTCAAATATAATGTAGCCAAGAACTTTGCCTTCTGTCTCTGTTAATTAATCTATCCCAGGCATTGGGTATCTATTGCATTTTGAAGTGCTGTTCAGCTTCCTAAAATCATTAGAGAACCTTACTATTCCTTTAGAGTTTTATGACACTGGGAGGCTGTTCCTGGCATTTCTAACTTCTGTATTACCTTTTTGCACACTATACACTACCCTCTCCCTTTTTATATGACTCTGATATTCCAGAAGGTTTTCAATTAAAATTTTCTCCTAAAATGGTCTGACAATGGTGTTTCATTCATTTTATTCTGTCAAGTAGTTCTGAAAATGCTTTCTGTTTCTTAACAGAGACTCCATTAACTCTTGTAACTGTGGCTTAGATAATTTGTCATTTAACTCCAATATAGGCACAGAGGTCAATTTTCTTCCTTAACGAGTTCTATAATTGTTCTATGGTTTGAGAACACTGACATTGTATATCTGTTCTGGCCCTCTCTTTCCAGCCTCTCTTGTCTAACCCCACAGTTTACACAATTTAATGTTCTTACTGTTTAAAGTGGACACTGACATTTAGTTAAAACACTTGTTTTCTGCAGGGATGACCCAAACTAACACCTCATCTACAGATCTTAATTCCCTGGACCCTGCATTTCTCTTATACACTCTTTTTTGAGTAGCCTGGGCTGTTTCCATATGTTCCTGTATAATGGACTTTGCCAAATTCAGCCTAACCTGTAAGTTGGAATAATGGTCTGTGACATCTTTAAATAGAGTTTTCAGCTCCTCTCACATTTCTTTGGCAATATCCAACAGTCCATGTGGTGCTTGTCCTATAATAACTCAAAACATCTGAATTTTTTTGAGGCTTATGGAACTTCTCTGTTGGCAAACAGAAGGTATTAAGTGGTCCCACTTTTTACCATCTTGCTCAATAATTTTTCTCAGCATGTTTTTTAATGTTTGGTTAAAACTTTCCACTAACCCATCTGTCTGGAGATTGTACATTGAGGTTTTTAAATGTTTGGCCTAAAAGCACTGGCACAGTTGGTCTATTATTCTGGACATTAATGGATTGTACCCAGTCAGTGAATGTTTCATTAGGAAAATGGTAAGACTAACTCCTTGACTATAAATTTAGCATTGAGATTATTTAGTTGCACAAGTAAGTAAGTAAATAAATAAATAAAATAATGAAGATGTATGGAAATGCATTGCTTGATTTTTAGCTGTGACCCATAATTCCATAGCAATATGTTCAAGTGGCACCTCTATGATGGGCATTACAATCAAAAGATTTTTAAAACCTGAGTGAAGGGTTGCCTCTGACATTCAGGGAATCAAGTACAGTTCTCATGTTCTTTCATTATTCCTGGCAAGTAAAACCTTCCTACTATTCACATACCATTCTTATCAATTCATGTATCTTTCTAGAACACAATACGCATGGAACCACATAAGGTGTTTTCAGTTTTTTTTCTCTGTTCTATGTTTTGTCTTTTATTTAATGCATTTTTGTATCACTTTGATTTGCTGGAACAGACAAAAGCCATATTCTATTGTACTCATTTAAAGAAATGAGACAGAGAGCTGGATTCTCGCTGAAATAAGGATGATAACGTGTTTGTTTTGCCGGGTCCATAGTTGGTAAGATGACAGTAACGGAGTGAAATCGATAGACTCATTAAACTTGGAAAAGTCATTAGATTTTGCTGAATTAGGTGACTTGTTTTAAATGTTACAGCTGTGTGTTAGTGGGGACATTTGATTAATCAGCCGTATTATGAACGAGAAGGGGATTTCCTACTGTCTGTGCTGGATTTGATTGAAACACTGAATGGGGGAACTAAATGTGAACCTATTAAGCTGGAGGGGTACTAAAGTGGAGACTAAGGGGAAGAGTGCAACAAAAGAGGGGTGTGCTGTTTTCCTGAGTAGGTCATGCTTTGTGTGACATGTTAAACCAAAGCCCCATTTGCTTAAGTTGCTGTAGCTCAGGTGGATATAAAAGATCTCATGGCACTTAATCAAAAAGATTTAGGGACATTTCCTGCTGCCCTTGCCAAATTATCCCTAGTAGTAAAAATACCACTGCAGGTCTCCCCTGACAAAAAGACTACTAGCTTAGTGGGACTAACCCAGTCAACAAAGAATAAATATATATGAGGTCTGCTGATTGATTGCACTGTCGTTCTTTATCATTATTAAGAATGGAGGAAGAGTGATTTACATTCTGTTTTCGGTGATGGTTATGGTTTGAGGTTCTTCTTAAATGCTTTCCATTTGGATACAATGAACTATGATTACCCCTTTTATAGTAGGCAGAGGTTAGAGCAAATTAACTAGTTATGAAATATTGCTACCACAGTGGAAGTCAAAGATGTCAAGGGCTTGATGGAGATAGAATATGTAAAACTGTATGCTATGTTTGTTGGGAATTTAAATATTTCTTCTGATGCTAAGAAGGGTTATATAAGAAATAAGGTTTATATTCTGCAATTTATTTTTATTTATTTGTTTGCTTGGACTTTTATGCAGGGAAAACTTTTTGGTGGTTGATTGCCCTTTCAGACTAATTAACAGAGTTTAGAAAATGTTTTATGTAGGTATGGAAAGATCTCTGAAGTTACTGTGGTTAAGGAGAGAGAGAGACCCATAAGTCAAGAGGTTTTGGATTTGTAACTTTTGAAACATAGAAGATGCAAATTATGAAACAGAAGTGATGGATGGACAGCCTATCCATCTGGAGAAAGCATGACAATTGCTGAGTTGCTCCAGATCTGGTCAGTTTGGATGTGGCCATGGATACAGTGATGGTATGGCAGTCTTGCTGGTAGCTATGGTGGCTTTAACAAGAGTGGATTCAGTTATGGCAGCAGAAATCAGAGAAGTTATGGACCATGAAGAAACAACAGAAACAGTTAAAATTAATGCTGTGCACAAAATATCTTGGTTCAAGAACATCTTAAGTCTCTATTAGATTCTTGGAGCTGTCAGAAATCATTCAGTAGTTCATATTGCAAGTCTCTGGATATTAGCATTTTCCTGGTCTGAACAGCCTTAACAGTTTCTAAAGGTTTTCAACATAAACAAGTGTGGAAAAGACTTTTGAACTTTATTTCAAGTTGATTTAATTTGGGCATTTTGTAACTTACAGGGATTTTGTTCTGAAATACAAAAATGTACTAGTTAAAAAAGTAAACAAATTAAAAAAAATGTCCAAGCAACTGATTATCTAAAGCTGAGTAGTCTAATCTATTTTGTTATTGTTAATATTTATTTTGGTGTATCATGGTAGGAATGGTGTTACATTTTTGGCATTGGTGTTCCTAAAGAAATTGCCATATTATTAATATGCATATAGTTAATTGCCTGAACATTTTCTTGAAGTGTTCATTTTGTTAATTTTTGTCTGTAAGGCTTTTAGAATCTCACTTGAGATATAATACAACTGAGTAATGGAGCAGGAAATAAAATTAATAGACTAGGTTAGTTAGCTCCTTCTTTATCTCCCCAGTTCCCCAGTTAAGTGTGAAATGTTAGGCTATTTACAACCTCCTTAACTGGTTAGAAATCCTTAGGGCTTAGATCTTACAAATGGCAAGTCTAGAAGAAAGGATAAGATATGGACTGTGGAAGGAAACAACAATATAATACGAACAGTAAAAGATGGATGATCTGGTGGATTAGGAGAGCTCAAGAAAAAAAAATGGAAGATGAGGCAATGGGGAATAGACATTACTATGTAGCTATTTTATTGTATTTGGAATTAAATAAATACTTGAAATGTAAATGGATTTATGAACCCAGTTTTTTCTAGGAGACTCACCTGGCAAAAATGTATTTCAGCAAAAGAGATTTAAGTTAGCTGCAGATGTGGGGATACCAAGGTGCTAAGAGATAAGGAATAGCTATCCTGATAGAGTACTCTTTTAGAGTCGAAGTTCAAGCCACTATAGCCAATAAAAAACAGTGTTGTGAGGGAATAAATGAGAATATTACCAGGCAAAAAAAGACATTAATAGCCTTACTGCATATTCTCCCAAGATCAAAGATTCCAGTGGCAACACAGATTTTGACAGATATAATGGCTTTCATTGAAGGATTGAGTTTAATAGCTGGGGATTGGAGCATGGTTTTGGATAGGGGGGATGTCAAAGGGAACTCAAGAAAAAGAAAACTTTCTACAGTTGAAAAAACTTTTAGAAAGTACACTACCAAAATGGGTCTGATAGACCTGGGTACTTTAGGGATGGTTGGTGAAGAGAAAGGGTTAACCTTTTTTTCTTTAAAATCTAAGATCTGGTTAAGATTTGATATAATTTGCATGCATAAAGAACACATTTACCTAACAGATAAGCTGGAACAAGGACACCTGATGATTTCAGATCATGTCTCGCTTAAACTTTGTTGTCAGGGGTAGTAGTAGTGGGAAAGTGATAAGCATTTGATGTTCCCAACATATTTAGTGGATAATATAACATTTAAGGCTTGGGAGAATCAAGTACTTTAGGAGATATTTGTGGGTGGAGTAGAAGTTCCACTCCATAACTGGGTTTACTTGAAATCATAGTTTAAAGAAAGGGTAGTAACCTATATTGAAATTAAAGAGGAAGAAAAGTGCTGAGATAGCAGAAGGCATTAAAGAAGATGACAAATGTCCAGGCAAAAAGGGGGAAGGGTGTCTTAGGCAGTGAGGAAAAGGAAGGAATATGTAAAGCCAAAGTGATGGTACAAAAATTCTTTGATGACAGAACAACATTCAAAGAGTAGCAATCAGAGATTCCTGTTATATGAATTCACCAAAAACAACAAATTCATTATCAGTTACACTAAAACAAGAGGAAGCAGTGAGGGTAATTTTAAAAATTAAGTATAAGGATATAGGAGAAATAAAACAGAGATGGGAGATGTTGGAAGTCTTCAGAGGGTATTGGCCAATGTCTGGAAGGAATAGAATTGGGTTAGTTAACTCAACAGCTAGTAAAGCACATATACCAGTCCATCTCAGATTTAGAGACTGAAGGAAAGTTGAAAGCCTAATGTATGGAGAAGTCAGTCATCTTCACAATAGAGAAATGGAGATTGCTAGACACAGATCTTAGTAGATTATGAGAGAAATTAATGAATGTGGATTGATTGGGAGAAGAGACACCAGATTCCTGGCAAAGAGTGGTGGTCATTGTGATCCCAAAATAGGGAAATTACTCCTGTTTTCTTTCTATTATAGGCCCATTTCTGTACAGAACCATGGCTACAAAGAGTGTATTGCTATATTGTCTAATAGAGTATCACCTTTAACAGCAGGGTTGATACTCCAGGAACATTATAGATTTGTGGGGAAATGGAGAATCTTTGATAACATTATTAGAATGCAGACATTAATAATGAAGGAAGCCTCCACTCGTGATCATCTTATCAGTCTGGATGCTGAAAAAGCATTAAATTATAGTGGGAATTCTGTATGTTGTGATAATGGCTTAAGGATTTGCTACAAGGAATATATTCTGCTTCTACAGCTGAGGTAAAGGTGATGGCCAAGTTGTCTAAATGATTTCAGCTACACATGGACATCAAACAAGGGTACCTGCTTTTTCTGTTGTTGTTTGTGTAATATTTAGAACCCGTAGTAGAGTTTTATAAGGAAGACTAAGACTAGGGTATGGAGCAGAGAACATTGCATGTGAAAGTAATTCTCTTTTCCACATCATATTTTATTAACACCTACTTTTTTCCATGACGAGATCTTGGAATTGTTGCACACCCTCAGGAACATTGGACAGCATTCAGGATATTAGATAATCATAGCTAAAATTAAAAGAGTAATGTTGAATTATACCCTAAAGAAGAACTTAGAAGATGGCATCGCTGAGGACGTGAGTAGTTTAAATATCTGGGGATGAGGCTCTCAGACATGCTACAGAAGTCAAGAGATCTAATGTTTGAATAGATGGGAGGAAAAATATAAAAAAAAAAATCCAGACTAAGAAAAAGATTATATTACAGCTGGATTAGAGGATTCTGGCAATTCAGTTGCTTACATTATGCTAAAACTGAATGTGGCTCTTTTTTTGGGGGGAAGGGGTTTATGTGCCTGAGACAGTTAATAAATAACATTATTGAATGGATGAGGAATTGCCTCTGAGATGGGCAGTGACATAGGATATCCTAAGACAGAGTTTTACTACCATCCAAGATGGGAGGATTGAGGTTTCTGACTTATCTTTCTGTTGGATGGCAGCTATACTTTTATACTTTCTAAGGAGAAGCTGCTGACCTATCAATTGGTTTGGAAATCTGTAGTCAGCAAGGGGGTGAAATATTCAAATCAAACTGGTTGCATAATTTTTGTGAGTCCACTTGCATGGACAGTGTTTTTAAGGCAATGGATGCTATCAGAAATAGTCTGAAGGGTGTTATCAGGGGCAGAATTAAACTTTTAGTGAAATCAGCTAATATTAGTAGGAACCATGAAAGGGGACAGACAAGTTCATAATGTCTTTTTAAAATGGAGAAAGGCAAAGTTCCATTTGGAATATTGGTGCCAGATGACACCCAAGAATAAGATAATGGCATGGGAATAGATCCAAGTTTAATAACAATTCCCTGAATTACAGTTGAGTTATAGGATACTGCTACCCAAAGCACGTGGTTCCAAACTGATGATGGGAGGCTCGGAACCTATGTAAGAGGTAGTCAGGATTTTGAAAGAGGTGATGCTTGTGGAAAAGAAAGAAAAGGCATTGTAAGGTCTCTGGTGATTTTAAAGCTAGAGGCAGTGCAGAAACTTAAAAGATACTGGGAGGAACTGTTAAACATGGAAATTACAATTAAGAGGAGCCTATTGGCATTATCCTTGCTAAAAGCACTTACAAGGGCAAAGTGAGTCAAGATATTTGCATGGAAATATCTCTACAAATGTTATTACACAACAGTGAGGTTGTGTAGAGTATTTCTAGTAGTAAGTGCTATATTTCTGAGGTGTGACAAATGAGGACTGGATCTATAACTTCTGGTCCCATAAAGAATTGGTTGGTATAAACAGAGGAAAGTGTTTTTCTTTTTAGGCTTAACAGATGAACAGGAATGGAAAAAGCAAGGTGAAGAGTTGATGTCACTAATTGTATTGCTAGCAAAAAATGCATGGTACTACAGATGCTCCAGTCTGCTCTAGTACTATGAAACCATGGCATTGGAGCAGCAACTAAAGGCTCTACAAACAGAACTGATGGAAACAAAGACATTTTGTCAGCAAACGTAGCACGATTGTTGGTACAATGTTTAAATCAAAAGTGAAAGGACAAGAAGTGAGACATAGAATAATTAAGTGGGAGAACTACTATTGCCTGGCGTGTGCGTGTTGATTGCTAAATGTTAATAAAGGGATAATCTTAAGATAAATTGTTTGAAGGCATGAGATGAAGGAAGTGGTTCATGAGGATTGTTCTGAGTGTTGCAGTTGTTAAATGTCATGTTATCTGAAAATGAGTACTGCTGTCAGTGGTTATTATTTTAGTTGTCTTGTTTTGACAAGTTGAAAGTGTTTAAAAAAGTGTTCAATGGTAATTGTACTATGTATGTGCATATCAAAGTTCAGTAAAGTTTCTGTTAAACAAAAAATAAAAACTAAAGTGTCTGCCCAGTTAATGCATTGTAATCAGTTGTTTTATGGTGACCACTAGAGTGTAGTGCATTATAATGCAAGATTTATCAAAATTCAGTTCTTCTGAGAAAAAAAAACTCAAGTTCTTTTGAATTTACAATCCATTTTTTCAAGTGTTTTTAATTCCTCTTTTTTTTATAGCAGTACATTTAAAAACTTTTGTAGAATCTTGATGTACCATGTGAAAGTACTTGATGACTCTATTTTAATTTTATTTTATTAAATGGCATCAGGATGTTCTGAAATTCTAAGTGTGAGAATGTGGTTAACTCAACATAAATCTGTACAGAGCAGTACCAATCCAATTGCATAACATAAACACTGCTGCAAATGGAAAACCTGACTTACAGAAATATAGAAGTCATTAGTCTGATGATGTCTTCCATTTATTTGTATTAATCATTGTTCATAAAGGAAATGGTTTGTAATATTACAAGCACTTTATTTTTTTTCTATAAGCAGCTCAGAGATAAATCACCTTAAATCAACAAAGCATCATTTATCATTTGTAAAATTATAACAATGCAGCCATAAAAAGATTTTTATACTCGGATAAAAACCTGGTTCCTTGGCATCATAGCCTTTAAGATGAATGAAAACAAGAGGGAAAGTAAGTTGATAAGTAAAAATCCATATAGTGTTGAGAAAAAAGTTTAGTAGTTGATTAGTTATCCTACCAAATGCTTACAAATAGTCATTTTATGGATTCAAAGACTCCATAAGGATTGCTGACCATCAATTAGCTCCATGACTTAGCCCTCATGTTGAGGTTATGGTTGTTCATGTTGTCTTCCAATTTCTCCAAAGACCAAACAAGAATCAAACTGAAAAAAACATAAAATTCAGCTTCGCCACATGGATCTGTATTATAACTTTATTCTGGTACCATGTGGTGAAGCTAAATTTTTCTGTCTTCCAATTGCTACCTGAGGCATGAAATGATGGACTGAGTTTAACTAGGGGTGGTATTTTATTCCATAATCATGGACATCTTTGAGATGTAAAGTTGTTACATAACTGTTTTTATGGATATATAATATTGTAAACAAAGCATTTCAAATAAGAAGGTACCCTAACATGCTCTGTATCTTAGACGTTTGTTTGCTATAATAAAGCAGTAAAATATAAAGAAGATAGAGTTGCTGTAGACTTTTCTATATTTCTGTAAATCAGGTTTTCCATTTGAAGTCCTTTGAATCATATTTCTCAACCTGCAGACACTTAAAATGGGAAGAATGGGCCTTGAAAAGTAGGAACATCCAACTAAATATCTGAGCATCTAATAGCATAAATTTGAATACCAAATAGCACACGACATTTAGTATGTACACCATTTACAGTATTTGAGCTCTGGACCTGTCTTAGCAGAGTGATACCTACATGTAGAACTGTTAAATCCTCCTGATAAAGTAGTTTATAAACCTCCAACAACTGATCCAGTGTCACTAAAGCAATTACAGGCATTTTGTTCTAATCAGAGTTCATTTAGCTTAGCCTTAAAGCCACTCAATGTTACTTGAGAACATATTTGTCCAGCATATTTGGCCTGCACTTAATGAAGGTCCTTTCGCCATGACAATGCCAAAATGTAATCATATTAAAAAAATGTTGTCATGTTGACATCCTCTCAATGAGTATCATTGTTGTCTTATTTGTAAGGTTAAGTTTAATGGCTTGCATTGACTCAGCATGAGAGTTTTGAACAACTGAGAATCATAATAACTTGGTTCATACCTTGCAAACTCAAGGGACAGATTTTAAATATTGTTCCTTTAAATTTTGAAAGTTGGTAGAATCATAGATTTGGTGTTGGTATGCATTTTCTGAATTATATAAAACCTGAAACTCATATGTGTGTTATTATTTAGTGATTTCCAAAATCTGGACAGTTTGAGTAAAATGGCTTGACTAATAACCAGTAGCTAAAGAAATGTCTTTTAGAGATCATAGTGGTGGGTATGCTTCTCAACAAGAAGTACATAATCCCAGGTTTTGTTTTCCAATAGTTATAGTTTTTTGTGTGTTGGTGTTAGTGCATTGGTAATAAATGCAGGGTATAATCAGTTTTGGGAATGAGAGCTTTCTTATAGACTGCCTTGCAATTTGTGATAAATAGGTGTGAAATTCTGGTGCAAGGTTTCAGTTGTGAAAGTGTTTTGTTGAATGCATTGTTTGCATGCCTTGACAAAGTTAAGTCAGGGTCAAGTAGGACTCCTGGATATGCAGATGCACTAGTAATAGTTTTGCATGTCTATTAGTACAGATTCACTGCTCTGCACTACTGTTATTACAGATGCACTATTCTGCTCTAGTACTACATAGGTTCTAATCTGCTGTAGTACTACAGATGCACTGCTCTGCAGTACTATTTGTACAAATGCAGTACTCTGTTCTAGTACTACAGATGCTGTAATCTGCTGTGGTACTATAGATAAACTGCTTTACACTGCTATTACATTAGATGCACTACATTGATTCCACAGTTACATTTCTAACCTCCACTTATGCGTAAAAGTAATCTCATCTTTTTCACATCTAGCAAAAATAAACAAGGAGTATTTATTATTTATTCACTTTTATTTACATGGATTATCCAACTAGGACAAGTTGCCTATTTTCTGTGGGGGCCTGGGGAGAAATGCTCCCAAAAATATAAACATTTGTACATAAAACTTAGAGAAGAAGGTAAAGAGTGTCATAAACTTTGAAAATATTCACATTTAAATAAAGAGAGATGGACATGTGAAGTTTATTACAAGCTGCACATAGAAGAGAAATGGAGTCATATTATTTAAAATGTTTGTAAAATAGTCAAGTTTAAGAAAGGAAATATAAATTATCCAGTGTTTAACAGAAAGTGTAATCATATATTGGTGCAATAATCATTTGGTAAAATTTTATAGTTGCTTATTATCTAAAAGTTGATAAGTGGCATCATGTAGTGGATATTACACACTTCAGATTTCATCAGATGTTTATTTTAGTGCAGTTACATAGTTTAGATTTCTTCAGGTGTTTTTCTAATGTCATTTTAACTTATTTTAAGTTGTTTATGAATTGAGTATGATTTGGAAGGTTGCTTCAAAAATTGTGGCTACTTACTGAGAAAAGAGAGATGTCCTTACATTCACTGATGAATGCATTCGTATTCGTATTCCTTGCGAATGGGATTCCCTGCCAATAAGTCCTCTGTCCGGCCAGTTTACAAAAGTCTGCTGTTGATTTAAGGTATGCTAAATGTCACCTGCTCACTCTATTCATAAGGTAGGGCATAAAGGTGACATTCAGGAGTACCACCTCAGAACTTCTTTTCCACCAGTCTGAATGCTGTTTTAACCATCAGTCTGTTGCATACATCCATTTTTCTTACCGTATTTCTGTTTGTTGTTTTTTCTGTGCTTACTCCTGTTTGCTGAAGTCCTCACAGTTGCAGATAAGTAACCAGTTGGATTTTTATTTACTTTTTCTGTTTGTTTTGTGCTGTTTGGGGTTAATGTCATCCAGGAAGGGTAATCCCCATAAAGACCACCATGATAAGTGTCTTTTTTGGCTTGGTGTTGCTCACGACCACACATCTTGCTCAATTTGTCAGGCGTTTGTCCACAAAACTCTTCATAGTAGGCTTTCTTCCTTTCCCTTGTACCTTGAGAACCAGTGACTTAAGTTTCTTGCTGCTTGTACTATGGCTGGAACTTTCTGTCCCAAGGGTCAGCCCTCTGGGAAGAAGAAGGTGCATAGGGTAAGACTGGAATCTTCCACTGCCCAGTCTCTGCTGGGAGTTTCTCCTGAGGTTATTATGCACCCAGAGGCTCACCCAGTTGTTTTGTCAGAATCTTCTACCAGGTCTGAGTTGGCAGCTGGTGAAGATCTGGTGGGCAGCATGTCCGATGAGGCTTTGCAGGCATTTGTTTTGAGTGTTCAGAGGTAACCACAGTTGACTGTTTGCCAGGGGTCTTGTGGGGTTCTGCAGTTTCTCTTTAAGGAAGAGGTTCCTACTGCAGTTGTGGAATGCTGTCCTGAGTCTGGGTCTTCTCAGGTTTCTAGGATGGCTGTCCCTTTAAAAATAAAACAGAAAACTAACCATGTTTCCTCTGCTCCTAGCAATCCACAAAGTGACTGGCAGGCCTTTACTCAGGAGTTATTTAATGTTTTACTGTCATTGTGGCCTTCTCAAGGGGTTTCAGTTCCTGCTCCTCCTTGGTCTGCCCCTCCTCTAAAAGGCCCAGAGAAAGGTATTCTTCTGAGGTGGATTCTGATGAAGATTCCCTTGCTTATTCTACCCAGATTCCTTCTGCTTTAGACTACAGGTCTAAGGAAGAGTATTCTCATACTCTAGATAATCCTTCTGTGGATATTTCCTTTGGGGACATGGTTTGTATGATGATGGAATTTTTTAAGTGGGACTGTGTCCAGGGTTCGGATATCCATAAGAGGTACTATGAGTTATTGCAGATGGAATCTCCTAAACCTGCAGCAGTTCCTCCTGTCTTGCCCACTTTATTGGATGTTTTTTCCACTGACACTAAAGTGCCAGATTCTTTGCCTCCTGCTCCCAGAAAATCTGATAGGTTTTATAGGGTGCCTGAGAATTGTTCCTTTTTGTTTAAATGACCTGCTGCTGACCCCTTTATGGTGTCTGTAGCCTCTGATAAGCCACCCTAATTGCGTCCTTCGTCCAAGTTACTGCCTTCTGACAAGGACAGTAGGGCCATGTATAGGTTGGGTAAGAAAGTTTATACTTCATCTACCCTAGCTTTTAGGGCTATTAATTATCAAACTCATATCTCTAGGTATGTCTTGGCTCTTCTTTCTCAGGCTTGTCAGGTTTGTTCTGATCTTCCAGACTCTGAGGGTAAATCTTCTGTTCTTTCCTTGCTTGTGACTTCCTCTCGGGTAGTTCATCATTCTGTCAAATGTAGTTATGATGCAGCAGATGCCTCTTCAAGGGCTGCTGCTTCTGGTTCATTCTGAGGAGATATTTGTGGCTTCAGCTTCAACCTTTGCCTGATGATATTAAGGCTAAGTTGCTGGATGCTCCTCTGGATAATACTCTTTTGTTCAGTGAAGCAGCTGCTGGTTTATTTGAGTCTTTTCAGGACAAGGGGATGGCTTTTCAGGAGCTTAAGCATGTCTTCATTTCTCCTGTGCCTAAATTTCAGCAGAACTATCCTTCTATGCCATCCTTTATTCATAGGCAGTCTCGCCTTCCTTCTAAAAGTAAAAAGGGTTGTAAATGGGCTCCTCCTGCTAAGGCCACTCAGACTGCAGGGATTCTTAAGCCTTCCTTTCCTGACAAACCAGCAAGTTGAGGGTATCTAGTGCTGAGTAGTGATGGGCAGGATTTGGGAGATTACATGCAAATTTACTGATTTTATTGTAGTACTGCTCAGTTTTGAGCCAGGTTGAAGACATGAGGTTTGTAAAAATGGGTAAGACATATAGGAAGCTGTGGAGGGGTAGAGGGGAAGTTTTTTCCTGCTGAGGACATTTTGGACATGTTTGCTGCATATAGTGATCCTAACCTAACATATGCTTTTTGAGTGCAGAATCACTATGAAGATCAAACTTCAACCTGTTATCAATGATGAAAATTGAAACCTTTTAGTTTGACATGAGTGATTTGTTCAATTTATGTGTTGTTTTTTGGGCTATTATTCTATGTGGACCAGTCTAAGTTTAGGTCTCTGAATAAAATGGTGTCTTGGATGATGCTTTTAGATAACTAGCTTAGTATATTTCAGTAGCTTTGTCATTCATTACAGATAGAGATGTAGGCAGCTATGAAGAATAAAGTTTTTGGTTGTTTAATTTAAATTTTGCTTTTATTATAGGTTCATAGGTTCATACTAGGCTATCTGCCCTAGGGCATTTATAAACCTAGACAGAGTATGTTTGGCTTTCGCCACCCATTTTAAATTAATTTTGCTATACCCTTTTTCGAAGTTAGTATACTGTGCCTCTGTCTAACAGTGACACAGAAGTGATACCCGGGGTAAACCTACCATCTCCCATCCACTCATCAAGATTCCTCTTGAAGAGAGTAAATGAGGGACTCTGCCTAACCTGGACTGGGATTTTATTCCAGAGTGAAAGGAGCCTCTGGGTTATGAATCTGTCCCTCCAGCATGTCCTATTTATTTCAGTGCTGAGGTTCAAGTCTCTTGAGTGCGTAGCTCGATGGGATTTGGATTTTCTGAGGTGCAGCATGTCCATTAATTCCGGGTTGGACATGGCTTTATACGTCAGGCACAGATCACCTCTGAGCAGGCGGTATGCCACTGGTAGAGCTGGAGTTTCTTTAACCAGGCAGCATATGGCATCTATTTGAGCTCTTTGATCCTCTTGGTGAGGTACTTTTGGGGTCTTTCCAGTTGCTGCAGGTGTCTGGTAAGGTACATCCCAAAAGGGGCATTGTACTCAATTATGGGCCTGATGAAGGATGAGTAAAGAGGCACGATGACCTCCCCTGATCTAGATGTGAATCCCTTCATGATTAGGTGGGCTATATAAAATGTTTTTCTAACCACTTTGGCCACGTGGTTGTCAAATGAGAGATTGCTATCAACTTGGGTCCCCAGGTCCCTAATTACTTCTCCTGTACTTAATGGATTACCACCTATGTGGTAATTTGTGGGCACTTTGTTTTTGCCAAAGGGGATGACTGTACACTTTTTGGCGTTTAGCTTGAGGCCATGGCTCTGGCACCAGTTGTCTATTTCTATGAGGCCCTTTTGGGGGATGCTTGTGTCGGCTGGAGAGTCGATTATGGTGCCCAGTTTGCAGTCATCTGCGAACTTGGTCAGCCACAGTCCTTCCGTGTTGGCCTGTGCCTCCGAGAAATATATACTGAACAAGAGAGGTCCCAGGACTGAGCCTTGTGGGACGCCACTTGTAACTGGTTTGGAGTCTGACATGGCTCCAGCAATTCTAACCATGTGGGTTCTGTCCTTGAGCCAGTTTGCAACCCATCTAGTGACATAGGGGTTTATATTTAAGCTGGTGAGTTTATCTATAATGCCAGAGTGGGGTATTGTATCGAAGGCTTTTGCGAGGTCCAGGTAGGCTGTGTGGACCACCTTCCCCTCATCAATGGCCTTGGTATCTGTTTCAAAGAAATCAACCAGGTTTAAGAGGCAGGATCTGCCCTTAAAAAAGCTGAACTGGGCAGGATCCAGTGTCTATAGGTCCCCAATATCTTTATTTATGAGGTCCATGATGATCCTTTCCATAGCTTTGCAGACCAAGTTAGTCAGGCTTATGGGAAGATAGTTTCCAGGATCCATTGAGGCACCACCTTTGTGGAGAGGGACCACTGTTGCTGTATGCCACTCTTTGGGTACATATCCTGTAGTAAGGCTGAGATTGAACAGTAGTTTTATGTTTGGGTTTAGCTCTTCTTGGAGTTCATGTAGGACGCAGCCCGGGACACTGTCTGGTCCCATTGATGCTGTGTTTTTTGCTTTGGAGAGGGCAGCTCTTACCTGAGCGTCTGAGATGTCAGGGGGGCAGCACTCTGCTGGGATAGATTTGTGCCATTTTGGTGGTGGGGGGAGTTTGCGCTGAACCTGTCAGCTAGGATGTTGGCAATGTCTGTGGGTTTGGTGTATTTTTTGTCATTTTGGACTATTTCTGGGCATATCTGGGAATTCCCACCCAGGTTCCTAACATAACTAAAGAAAGCCTTGTGATTATCCTTAGTGTCCTGTGCAATTTTTCACTTGAAGCTGGCCTTAGACGATTTTATGACTGCCCGTAGTTTTTTGCTAATACTGATCAGAGATGCCTTTCCTTTTTGGGATTTTGCTCTATCATGTAGTAGCTTCCTCCTTCTATTGTATAGTTTGTTTATGGCTGGGGTCCACCAGACAGGACGTCTGCCTTTGGAGGATTGGGTCTTGGTTTTATTTGGGATTGCATGATCCATGCATTCCTGAAGGTGTTCATAGAATGCATTTATAAAGGATTCTGCGGTCTGGGCCATATTTTCCACAGGCCCAGGTGCTTTGAAGGATTCCACCTCGGTTTTGAGGAGTGTGAAATTTGTTTTAGAGAAGTTTTTCACTGTGGTTTCAGGGCAGGGGGTGGAGTCGGGATGTGAATATCCAGTGAGATTAGTTTATGGTCTGATCTTACCAGTGAGGGATACACTTCTGGTCTGGAGCATAGAGTCCCCATGTTGGTGATGATCAGGTCCAGTATGTTTTCCCCTCTTGTGGGAGTGGTAACAAGTTGTTCCATAGCATTTGAGTTTATAAATTCTAGGAACCTTTGGGCTAGGGTGTTGGAGCTAGAGTAATGCTCCCAGTCTATGTTTGGGTAGTTGAAGTCGCCCAATATAATGGTGTTTGGAGAGACCTTCATATTTTCCAGTGTTCTCAGGAAGGCCGAGTGGGGTTCCTGGGTTTGGGAGGGTGGTCTGTAGCAGGCTATAAACTGGAAGGCAGTTTTACCCACTGTTAGTTGCACATGGATAGTCTCTGATGCTTCATGCTATGCCACCAACCTGGAGGTGTGGGTATCTTTGATGAATATTGATACTCCCCCTCCTTTTGTGGTTCGGTCCATGTTTTGGGGCCGAAAAGCATGGTATGAGGTATAACCTGGTAGTGCTGGGGTGCTCTCGGGAGCCTTGAACCAGGTTTCTGTTACTGCACAGATATCGATGTTCTCCATGCTAAGGAGAGTTTTGAGTGTGTACATCTTGAGGTTTAGACTTCTGGCATTGAGTAGCATTACTCTTAGTTTCTTATCCCTTGTGATACCTATGGAGGTGGGTTTGTCTTTTGAGCCTTGCCTAAAAAAGGCACTATGGGGGTAGCAAGAGCCTTTGCCAATATCCGAAAGCCCAGGGGTGACAGGTGCAAGCCATCCCTAGAGAAGCATCGTGGCTTGTCGAGCATGTCATCCCAGGCTGACAGGCATTGGATCCGCTTTGAATGACACCAATACTTAAGCCAATTTTTGAAATTGATCATCTTGTCTTCATATTGTGGCATCATTCTGGGTGAGGGTAAGATGCTACTCAGGGCCAGGGTCATACCGGCCTGGGCTACATGCTCAGAGAGCTCCTCTATGTCTCTTTTCATGTAGTCCAGGGAGGTACATCTCAGGTCATTCACACCAGCATGGACAATGACTGAGTCATATTTGTACTTGCCTTGGAGTGACCTGAGTGCTTGTGTTATGTGACGGATCCTAGCGCCCGACAGGCAGGTCACCGTGACCTTCTCCTTGTTCAGCCTGGTGAGCGGGACGTCATTGTGCCTGACGATAGAGTCACCTATTACAAGTGTATCAGATGTGTTGTTTAGCCTTAAGGGCTGTGACTGTTCAGCACACTGGCTTTGTGAGCTATGTGTTGCAAGTGTTTTGTTTTGGGGTAGTGGTTGCTTGGGTGTCTGCTTTGGAGGTCTCTGCTGCTTAGGCAGATTTTTATTTAGAGCCTCCGAGTATGTTTTTGTGTGTTTATGTGTTTGGTTTGCTGTCATGGTAGGTCTATGTGAGATTGGAATTGTAGTGAGTGTGGTTTCCTTCTCCTCCTTACTGGTTTTGTCAGTACTGAGTTGAGAGAGCTTAGCTTCCAGTATGGCTATATGGTTGCATCTCTCACATGTGTTGGAATTTGTTGGGAGGAGGAGAGGATTGTCTGTGTACATGAGGCAGTTGTAACATTGCCTCAAGATTCCCAGATTCACCAGCTGGACCGGAGAGGAGATTGACAACTGACCTTTGGACATGCTAGAATAGTATTGGGAATTCCTTTATAATTGAAAAAAAAGGCCAATGGGGAACAAGGTACTCAAGGGGAGTTTTTTGAGGGTGTAGTGCTTTTAATTTTTTAGTGCTGACTTATATAATTGCTTTAGTGAGCAAGTACCAGGTATCTTAAATGCAATGTGTTACAGGTAACTTAAATGCAAAAATGACAACCAGTAACTTTCTTTCAAGTGAAACAAGGAAATAAGTACAGTAAGCAATGCAGATATCACTAGGGATCCACAGAAGCACTGAAAAGCCGTGTTTTAGGTGGAATTAGCATTTCAGGGAAATAACAAGCAAACAAACAACAAGCATACAAACAAAGCTAGATTCAGCAGGCCTGGATCTAGTCTATGCTACAGCAAACAAGGTGTACCAATTTCAGTAAGAAACAGTTCAAATATGCAGGCACTATAAGCCTTTAACCAGAAATTCCCAGCTCAGAAGGGCAGAGTCCAGCCTCTCCTCCCACAAGAGTGCAGACCACGAACCTTCTTAATGTAAAATAACTGGCCTGAAGCCCAAGTGCTTAAACCAGAACTAATACACTTTTAGAATAACAGACACTGAGCCCTCAATCAGCAGTTCCCAACTTAGAAGGATGTAAGCTACCTTTTCTGCCACTACAGTGCAGACCACAAACTTTCTTAATGTAAACAACTGGCCTGAAGCCCAAGTGCTTAAACCAGAATTAATATACTTTTAGAATAACAGACACTGAGCCCTCAATCAGCAGTTCCCAACTTAGAAGGATGTAAGCTACCTGTCCTGCCACCACAGTGCAGGCCACAAGCCTTCCTAATGTAAAACAACTGGTCTGAAGCCCAAGTGGTTAATCCAAAAGACTTAGAATGATAGCTACACTTTAATCAAGTTACTACCAAGCAGTAATAAATACAATTGAATACTTTAAAGAATGCCTGGATTAGTGCTCAAGTTATACAAACAAAGCTAGATTCAGCAGGCCTGGATCTAGTCTATGCTACAGCAAACAAGGTGTACCAATTTCAGTAAGAAGCAGTTTAAATATGCAGGCACTATAAGCCTTTAACCAGAAATTCCCAGCTCAGAAGGGCAGAGTCCAGCCTCTCCTCCCACAAGAGTGCAGACCATGAACCCTTTTAATGTAAAATAACTGGCCTGAAGCCCAAGTGCTTAAACCAGAATTAATACACTTTTAAAATAACAGACACTGAGCCCTCAATCAGCAGTTCCCTACTTAGAAGGATGTAAGCGACCTGTTCTGCCACTACAGTGCAGACCACAAACCTTCTTAATGTAAAACAACTGGTCTGAAGCCCAAGTGCTTAAACTAAAAGGCTTAGAATGAGTTACACCAAGCAGTAATAAATACAATTGAGTACTTTTAAGATGACACAAAAGCAAAATAAAGTAGGAAGAAGCACAAATACAGTAAAAGCAGATACATTTTTTTTGAGTGAGCAAATGAGATGGGCCCAGGAGTTACAGGACAGAAACAAGTGCAAATGCAGGCCTTCAAATCAGAAAGTTGAGAGAGATGGAAGACTGCCCAAATGGCCAATAACTACAAATTCTGGGCCAGAACCACTCCTTATGTGGTAGACAGGTTACCTAATGCTTACCACTCCCACTGATAAGCTAGAAGGCTTCCCTCCAACACAGAAAGGCTTGGGGGGCTCAGAAGCTTACAAATAGCCCTGGATACAGCAAATCTGTATCTGGAACGCTTATTACAGGAAAGGTAGGAAACAGGCTTACAATTTTTATTTTTTTTTTTTTTCAGGAAAGTAGCAAAAACAGTAGTAAAAACAATTCACATGCAGTGCAAGCTGGCACACTTGAGTATGTAGCAATATTAGTCCACACACAGTTTGAAAAAAGGTAATTAAATTAAAAAGAACTAAAAGCAAGTGCAGAAAGGGTTTATTAGGTAGAATGCGGTAAAGAGATGGGACTGGGGGAGTGTCCTAGATAAAATTTACAGTGGGGCGGGCACTGCAAAAGCCACCAAATTTAAACTACAACCAAGAACAGGGTGGGGAAGACAGTTTCAACAGAGATGTGAGGAATCAGAGTGCAAATTATAAAACCAAAAAAATATATACTGATCTCTGTATATTTGCAGAACAGTAAGACAACAGATATCTAAGCAACAATTAGTTTTTCATTTCTGATTTTATGTATGTTGGTGTGATAGGTGTGCCGTTTTAATGTGGCTTTGAAGATAATGGCTACCCCTGCATGGAATCCCTGCATGTAACCCCTGCATTTAACCCCTGCATGTTTACTTATCCCATCTTTTTATATGATACTATAGTCTGAATCCATTATTTTTTCATCTCACACATCTGGTTTTAGCCAGATTTCAGTGATGACTAAGATGTGTGTATGGGGGGTTCTGTTATTTCATCTCAGATGTGTCGAGCATTCAGTTTGTATATTAGTAATCAACTTGATGGTCTTGGGGTTTGATGAGATTGCAGAAAAGAGTGAGTAGAGTTAGCAGTCAGGTGGGGGAACTGGGGAATGAGAGTTTTATGTGAGTTAGGACCTGGATTTGGGATAATATCATCACAGTATGCAAGTTTTTGCAGACTGATGTGGGTATGCTAACATGATAATAGTAGTAGCAGTTGGGCCGTGATGTTTTGTAATCTGTGTTTTTTAATTGTAGGTAGTAAAATGTGTGCTTTAGAAGCAGAGTGTTAACAACTAAAAGGAATAATGAGCTAGAGAGGGCACAGCTAGGGAGGGGAAGTTCTGGTGTAGTTTTATGGAGTACAGTTGGTAAGAGAAAGGTTTCATCAGAGGTTATATGAGAGATAAACATTATGGTTCAAGCTAGAAAAAGTAAATAGTGAGATGTGGTTAGCTGATAATGGCTGAGGCTAGATACTGTAATATGTTTTAGGAAGGGAAAAGAATGTAGGGTTGAGTATGGAGATAACTACAGGGTGATTTAGTGTGGATGGAGAGATAAGTGATGACTTACTGATGGAGTGTGTGAAGAAAGATAGGGTGATTTGAACTGGGTATAAGGTTTTAACCAGGTTGTGGTTTCAGGCTAGCAGTGTCAGTTGCTTGTTGTAGGCTATGCTGGATTAGTTCAGAGTTTGAATCTGAGACTAGTTTGTTAGGCTATTGCTTAACTTTGAAATAGTTTGTAGAGTTTGTGTATGGGAGTGATTTTGTGGATGCATGCTGTGCATACGTCATGTGACTGGATGGGTTTTATTGGCTAGCTATACATTTGATGGTGTTGGGCAGGGTGAAAACTGGGATCAGGCAGAAAATGAAGAAAAAACATGTACAGCACGGCTGGGTGGAGTGGGGATACTCCCTCAAGGCCTCTCCAATTAAAAAATCAGTGAGCCATGAAAAGGAACTTCTGAAAGTTACATTTAACATAACAGAGAATGGCACAGGACCCCAGCTCAACTGAGGGAATAATAATTAAGTACAGATTTGGTTGTAGACAAAGAAGGCATGGGTGTTAAAGGTAAGGGTAAACTACAGCTGGGTCTTCTTGACTTCTCACCCAAATGTAACTCAGCTGACTGTCCTACAGGATTTAATACTGTAAACTGAGCTGTGGGCTGACTGCTTAAAATGAAAGAACTTGCAATGAGCAATAGAGATTTGGGATTTAAAATAATTATATGTATTATTTTCTGTAAACTGAGCTGTGGGCTACAGTATGTAGCAATTAGTGGAATGCTAGATATGAAAGGATGTATGTACATCCTTCAAACAAGGTATATGTTCACATCCCTCAAACAAGGTATCTCTTGAAGTAAGCCTGTGAAGCTTGTACTCCATATGTTTCCTTACAAGTTAAAAGTTCATTTTACAGTCAAACTCTCTTTGATATTTAAAATTTAGGTCCATTTACACTTGACCTGAACTTATTTAAAGCAGTGAAGATATGTGTGGCTATACTTCTGTTGTTTTTATTTTCATTATTCAGTGGGGCAGGGCTGTATTTTTCTAATAGCTGACTGCAGTTTTGTTGCTGTGGGGGGAGGGGTGCTTGCTTCTCTGACTGCTTAAAATGAAAGAACTTGCAATGAGCAATAAAGATTTGGGATTTAAAATAATTATATGTATTATTTTCTGAAAATATAGTATAATATGTTGTTACATCAATAATTACTGTCATAAGCTTTGCATCTTATAGTACTAGTATAGCGTCTTCAGTGTTATTATAATGGTGACTGCCTAGGCCTTTAAATGCTGCTGTAGTATACATATCATTATATGTTGCTAGATTACTGGAACCTGGCTTCACAGTCATTTTAGCTGTTAGTCATGCTAGCACTTTCTGATTTTTGCAGTGGTTCTTGACATTATCTCTGTGGAGTAATAACGATCAATTCTGTGCCAAAAGGAGATGGTCATTTTTTTACTAGGAACCACTACCTAGCTTTGCATAATAGCACTAGACCAATATTGTAACATGGAACATTTTATTAAGATCTAGCACAAAACTGATTTTATTGGTGGTTACAACTCTTAGGCTATAGGCATCTGATACATGCTGACTACATTTGTTACTTGGAGGTATTCAAAATGTCTACATTAACAGGGAAATACTGGACATGCTCCACCTCAAAAAATCCAAATCCACCAAAACCACTACAGCAAGCGAATTAAACCTTAGCACGGATATAAATAGGACGTGCTGGAGGGATAGATTTATCACTCAGAGACTCCCTATGCTGTGGAATAAAATCCCGGTCCACGTGAGGCAGAGCACCTCGCTGGCTCTGTTCAAGAGAAATCTTGACCTGTGGATGGGAGATCGTAGGTTTACCCCGGGAATCATCTCTTTGTCACTGCTGGACAGAGGCACAACAAACTAATGGGCACAGTATTTTTTCATATAAGGGGTGGCGTAAGCCACACAAATTTGGGCTAGGCTTATAAATGCCTCAGGGCAGATAGCCTAGTATAAACCTATGAACCTATAAATGCAACTGCTGCTCAGCATTTTACCATATGACATGCAGACAAGTTCTAGGATGGTTTTTAAAAATAGTAATATCCTTGGACAGACAGAGAACAGCAATTTTAGTAAATATTTGCTGTGTCTAGCTATTTCTGCTGAGTACTGTGGATATCCGCGGTGGTGGTCCTGCGGTAGCGTTGTCACCTCACAGTAAGACGCTGTCCGGTTCGACTCTCAGTTAGAGCGTCTTCTGCATGGAGACATGCGTGAATGGGTGTACCTTCATTGAAGGTTGTGCATCAGGGCTGGCAACATGGTACGTAAAAAATCAACTGCCAATCATTAGCGGACCGAAGTTCCGCTGTGGCGACCCATAACCGGGAAAAGCCAAAAGTCACAAACAAACAAACTGTGGATATTAGATAAAATTACCTGTTGTGGCTATTTTAGCATCTGCTGCCCCAACAGCCACCACAATAGTAACCATTGTAGCAGTTGAGTGGGCAAAAAACATGGCACAAAGGAAGCTATCTCTACTCCATTCCCTTGCACCTAATTGTGTCATCTCACTTAAACAATGATTACATGTATTAATAATGCCAGTTACAACTGCAATTCTAAAGCAGTATACAAATTTTAAAATAGCCTGTTTACACGATTGCTGTGTGCATTTGCTATAGAGGCTGTAGCCCAGCTATCTGACTTCATGCACTACTTATGAATATTATATGGACTCATACTTTTTCACAGCACAACTTTAAATATTATAGATCAAATTATAATTTGTTCTTTTTGTAGATGTACTACAAGACTCCAGCCTTGCTCTCCTTATTTTACCCATCTGCATAGACACGGCCCTATTCTATCCATCCACCCACAACAGCCTTTTTACCATTTTCCACATGGGGTCAAGGTGTGACCGTCATCTAGAGTCAAGGTTCACAACATCAGGTGGCTAGCTCTGCCATGCTTCCATACCACTCGCACTTATGCACACTCACACCTACAGCCAAATTAGAGTGCCCAGTCCACCTAATGCAAGTCTTTGTTTTGCGGGAGGAATCTGGAGTACACAGCGAAAATCTATACAAACACAGAAGGCACTCCAGCCAAGAAGTGAACCCGAGAACCTCTTGATATGTGGCAACAACACTAGCCACTGTGCCAGCATAATCACATGGCCCTATTCTGATCTAACAAATCCTTAATTCCTTTGAAAGAACTAGAGGATGACTTTCTTCTTCTTAAAAATTGGATCAGCAACAAAAACAGTGGAACAAGTTAGAGCTAAACAAAGGACCCTCACCACTATTAGTCTCTGATCACAGTAACACTGAATTAGAAATGTGCTCTTCATTTCAATACCTGGGGAACTGGAGGGTCTATATCAGAGCATCAAAGTTTTAAAACTTCAAATGTTCTAATGTCAACCCGTTTTGAGCATAAAAATAGCGAAGCTGCAGAACACCAAATTCCTTCCTATGGAAAGAATTTGGTTGGCCGGTTCTGTGGCTTTGCTATTTTCAGAGCTGTGGTGGAAATTTACTGGTCGGGTTCAGGTAAGTGTGCGATTGTGTGGTTGTTAGGATTAGGGCGCGGGTTAGGTGAGTTAGGGTTAGAGGTGGGTTAAGTGAGTTATGGTTAGGGCGTGGGTTAGGTGAATTAGGGTTAGGGGCAGGTTAAGTTAATTAGGGTTAGTGTGTGGGTTAGGCGAGGGTGCGGTAGTGACAGATCTTAGGGTTAGGGTTTGGGTTAAGATAAGTGGATAGATAGTAGAGTCTGGATAGTTTAGTGTATGTGTGTATTGATGTTTTTTAGGTGTGCTTGTGTTGTGTGTATGTGTTTCGGAATAGCAAATTTTTTTCCCAAGAAAAAAATTTGCTGTTCTGAATGTTCGATATTATGTGGTTTACATATTTTAGGTTCGATGAAATAACGTTCGTTATTTTCATCTTTCGATAATGTGATATAAACGCGAATTGGATAGACCATCCCTTTACCCCAGGAAAACGTTACTCCACTATTCTTCTAGGCCAACAAAATCCATCCTTTCTTTCCAAATACTCAAGGAATAGCAATAGGGAAATGCATTCTACTTGCCCAAGGAGAATGTTGACTCCCACTAACAGCATATGCATTAAAAAGAAACTCCAGAATGATTCAGACAATCACCAAAAGGATTTGCAGCTTCATTACAAACTCCTCAAACTAATGAACAACACTGGCCAGCAATATAAAAAAGTAACATGGCTCTCAGTCCAACAAAGATGTGGTCTGCTCTTATCCTCTCAAATTTGCAAACTCCTATAGAACCAGAAAATTTCCACTCTGGCAGACAAACTTATAGGGGAGCTTTTATTATGCAGTCACAGAAATCAGAGCAACTTTTGTCCTGTCCTACAGTCTCCTTAAACTAAACTACAATGCACAGATTATGGCTTCTCCTTACTTAGCCCTAAAGTATGGAAGCCTATCCCTGCTAAACTCAAATATTTTCTCACTGAAAATTCCAAGCACAAGTTCATGATAATGCTTCATGCAGATGAGATCACTTTGGGCACAGTGCCTAGTAGAACCTTACTCTTCTGCATCAGTATACATTCTACAAGGTTTGTATATCATCACTTGTAAATGCAGCTAACTCAAGTCTCACTATATTGTACATAACTCTGTGTGTGTGTGTGTGTGTGTGTGTGTGTGTGTGTGTGTGTGTGTGTGTGTGTGTGTGTGTGTGTGTGTGTGTGTGCGTGCGTGTGTGTATTTTTTTCACTTTTGTACGTTCATACACTTGTGTGACTGCACCTGTCAGAGTTGTGTATAGTGATTGCTTCCACTGCTTCTGTTTGTATTGTGTAATCATAATTATGTTACCATACTGTGATGTATATAAATGATTTGGTTGTTTGCATTTCTCATTTACTTCTCTCTGGACTGAGACTGAAATTATTTTTTTATGACCAGCGATCTATCCCACTTAACAAAGTAAAGTAAAGAAAATAGTAAATAGCCTGTCAAATGTGTTCAACATGTCAGTATTTAATCCATTTAAAAGAGTATGTCACTCATTAAAATGAACCTAGCATCTTAATTTCTAAATCCAGGCTTTGTATCCGTCTGAGTCTGTAATGCCAAACAATACTGCTGCTCATTAAGACGCACAGGATGCATTTTTGCACACTCAAAAATGTTGAACCACAGGGCTGTGAATGTTCATTAATTCTTTTTTAAATATTTTCCCTCCCACCCACTGCACTCCTTCCGACTGCCCACCTGCTGCTTTCTGCTGCAATTGCTCCTAACTTTGAGTGTCTCTGTTACTACCACAGGGGCTGAGTTTTACATTTTCCTGTAGCAGCAAGGAGTAATTGTCTGCAAAAGAAGAAACCAATGATGAGAGAATAAACATTAAACATGAATATCAATACTCTTTTGATTCTTTTAAGGATGTGCTCCCTTCAAGATACACCCGAGGAATGACCCCACCACAGCAGAAATGTTAGCAAGTCAATAGTTTTATGATGTAATAATGTTAACAATTCCCATTCTTTATTTGTCATGTTCATATTCAAAAATGAATCAGGCATTTATCTGTGTGCACTTTCTAATTCTCTACAGCCTGTGACTTGTTTCCAGTACAAATAAAAAATGTATATCTGTCAAATGTTCAGACTTCTAAATATATCATGAATGAATGTAAAACTGAAGAAAATACATACACATTACCAGACCCTGACAAAAACAAGATGTGATAAGTAGTTTAAACCCTACAAAAACAATCTGCACAGGAGGGTAGTAAAGTAATAGATGTCACATTAATAATAGTACGTTTCACTATTAAAGAAAATGCCATTTTAGTCTAATGTCCTTCAAATCACAACTGAAACAACACCTAATGGACTCTTGGATGTACTCTTGTACCTTCCTGGGCTAAACTGTACCATTACCCACCAATTTTCTGATTTTAAACTATACACTACCATAGCCTCCTATTTTTTTACATCTCTTTTCATCTTCACTATTAGCTTATTTCTGCATATGCCACCCACAAACATGCATAGTAAAACTATTCATGCAATAGTTTGAAAGGATCAGCATGTCCTGTGAAGTCATTTTGTTAAACACATGCACTTAATTGCTGGCCTGTAGCTGTAGCAGTTCTCCCTGTGGATGAGTCTGTAAACCTGCTGCTCTTTCTTAGAGCACAGATAGACCATATGGATTTTAAAGCAGGCAGTCACTCTATCAACCTCATGGCCTACTGCAGAGCTTTTCCTATTGGTAGTTTATTTTTGTCACCTGATCATGAAATGGCCCTTCTGGAGGGAAAAAGGTACAATACTAATATGTTACAGAGCTTTCTAGCATGCAAACAGTCTGCAGATCCCCGTGGTAATGATTATGCACTTCGGTGCTCAAACTTTTTGGTATCACATACAGTCTTGGATTTGACAGAGCAGACACCTTTTTGTTGCAGTATTAATGCGTGTCACTACTATGTGGTGCAGTAAATGACACAAGACAAATGTTCATGTTGTGATGCAATCTCAAGTGCTTTCATATGCACCACTTTCTTAGGCAGCATGTAGTGTGTATGATCCATTTAGTTGCTAATGGCTGTACTATGTTGTAAAACTGTTGTAATGGGCATGCATGGATAAGTAGGCCGCATGACGCATATTCCTATAGGAGTCCTACTTTTTGTGTTCTGTTTGTAAACATGAGAGGAGTTTATTAAGTGACCACATGAATGCCATTTCCAAATCATCCTCCTGTTTCAGTCCTCAGAATTTTGATGTTATAGAAAGAAGCAATATCTCCCCACATGCTGTTCTGATATTAAAAATGTACTTTTACTTTGTAAGTTTATCTTCTGAAAATGAAAAACTATTTCCTTCTGTGTGTGTTTTTGATTTTAGCATAGCATAACCACTGTGGCCAAAGATGTTTCCCAATATACTGCAAATGATGTAGTTTCAGTATGGCTTGTATATTTTTTTGCAGGCAACCTGAGGGTGGCTTGAAATACCGGTGTCAGTCTAGTAATGTCACATAAATAGTTTTATTTGCTGGAATCTCTTCTGAAAGCACTGCCTACCCTCTTTTCCTGTGCAGGCATTAGCCCATTTTATTTGTTTCATGTGAGTGTATTTTGGGGGGATTATGATACTGAAGGATAAATGTCCCAGTGATACAGCTGTATGCTTTGTAGCCTCAGTAGTTTGCTGTCATTCTTAACTGGGGTACCTTCTCTTTGGAAAAAAAAAAAAAAAAATATATATATATATATATATATATATATATATATACCCTTTGTCTGAGTGGATTTTTGATGCATGCTCCTAATTTCTCCAACATCCTAAAGACATGCCTTACATGGATTTGTGATCATCCAAATTGATAACTGGTGCTTGTTTTATCCTTCAATAGACTACCACCCTATCCATAGATATATTTTTTATCTTGTACTTCTTGAGTAGTGGCAGAGGTTCTGGCTTCTCTGGCACTCTGCAGGCAATCAAATAACCATTAATATGTAATATGTTATTGAAAGCTAAAACCAATCACTGTCTGCAATATGCCCAAGACAAATCTTTAACTAAAGCAAAACAGTAAAGACAGCCTTGTCAACTCTTTATGTGGAATAGTGTACAAATGCTATAAAAAATGCATCCCCATAGCTGCAACTATCGACAGCCCACACATACACATATATTGTTGTAGTGTAGTGCAATTGCTTTCCCTCCACACAAATATTAGTGACAATATCATTACATCGTACCCAAAACTACAGCTGGATTTTGTTGCTGATGCCATTAAATGACATAGCTCTGGGTTCTGACTGAATCACCAATTGAAGGTGTGACATTTTATTCACAGTACAAGGTTGGGTCTGCTTTACAGTAAAGAAAAAAAGACTAGAAATATACAATAGTTAAAAGGTTACTGGAAGATGCATTCTGTCAAAGGTTTTCAGACTGTGTTGCCCGCTTTTCATATCAAAGAAAGGTCATTAAGCCTCCCATCCATATAATAAAAGTTGACTTTCTATCTGGCTGTGATGGCAACTAAAGGATACAGAAAGCTGCAAGGAAAGCACATATGCTGAGAAGAAAACAACTGGCTACTGAAATTTAGACCATGAAAAAGGCAGGGAAGTATCTGTTTTCTCTTCCACTAGACATCACATAGTAAGTACTGCTATTTAAAGTATGCTTAATGTGCATAGTAAATTTGACTATTTAAAGTGTGCTTTAAGTGAATTCTTATTATTTTTTCAATCTATTTGGTTAAGATTGCCAGGCTATTACTAATTAGCACCCTAGTATTAAGATGATTATTTTATTTTTGTATTGTCATTTTCAACCTTATCTGCAGTTTTCCAGCTGGTTTTGTTCAGGGAGCTAGCTAGATTTCCCCGAGGCCAGTAATGATCGTTCTTTGGCAGGGAATATATTGCTGCTATTTTTGAGAGTTAGACATTATTAGCTAAATACTGTTTTTCAGTCAGTTCTTTCTTTTTTTAATTCTCAGTTTAACTGGTCTGGGTGTCACTTATCTGGTGTCTTTTATAAAGGCTGCAGAGAGCTGCAGTAGAAGCATATGTGCTGAAAATAGGATTATTGGCTTTTTAAACCCAGACCTCAAGACAGGAAAGTAGCTCTTTTCAATCGCATTTGAACTAACCTAGTAATTTCTGCAACTTAGTGTGTTTTATCTATTCTTTTAAAATGTTTTCACTCTGTTTGGTAAATTTGTTTTACCATGTATTTGCAGTTTTCTAGCCAGTTTTGGTCAAGGTGTTTAATTTGTGCACGAGGTCATTTGCATCCAAATGGATCAGCACAATTTCATATTCATAAAGTGTTGAGGGCCAGTAGTGATCAGTCTTTGGCAGGGAATATATTCTTCTGCTGTTTCTGCAAAGTTGACAATGTTAGTTAAAGCCCTAGCTGTTTTCTTTTGGTTCTTTCAGTTTCTCTTCTCAGTTTACCTCTTTTGGATGCCTCTCCTTAAACAGCATGCCACAATTTATTTGACAAATGCAGTTCTTTCCATTTCATTTTCTGTCCTACAAATCTTTAAAGCGTGTTGATAAGCCAACTATAGTGGAGTATTACAACATAATGTTTTCCTACTTAATTTGAATTCTACTATTAAATAATTGTAAGCAATTATAGCAATAACTGCAGCTTTTAATGCAAAATAATATCTACTTTATTCATTAATACTATATTTAAATAGTACAAACCAGGAACTATTTCTCCAGATTTAACTATTTAATTGTTTTAAGAAATTATAATAGCAGTACCAGTGTGTAATAGAATTTTTCTCCATCGATTTATATTTTTTATATTAAATATTTTAAACCAGGAGCTATTTAGTGCTCACTTTGTCTTGTACATTGAACTAAAATAGATATTTAACAAGCCAGTATTACATAATTTGCTGTCCTTATAACACTTGGTATATAAAGGCAGTGTAATAATTACATGATACTCACAGACAATGAATTATTGCTTAGCTCAACACTATTTATGAGAGATGGATGTTCTTAACTAAACCAGACACCACCCTCTCACTATGTAATGCATCCTGTGAGAGAGACTAGCATAGCATTGCAGACAAGCTCACTCTAAGTTATAAGCTGAGGCTGGCAAAAAGTCCATGGCCAAACCTGCAAGGCCCATTAGAAACAGGAACCATTCAGCATGTGTTGGTACAATCACAACTAAGAGCTACCATGTGGTAGATTATCAGAAACCCAGCACAAAATACACCCAGCAGGCAAAAATAAAAATGGTCTACTTATTGGTGATTCCATAGTTAGGCACACCAATTTTACTCTCACAAGGTTGAATAAATACAGGGTGACAGTGTGTTGTCTTTCATGAGCCAGTTTTTCTGATATTTCAAGGGCTCTCAAGGACCTTAAACCTGACAAATATTTATATAACACAAGGTGGACCATAGGGGTGTAAATGGCCTGGTGCACTAACCAATGAGGGATATGCAGAGAAACATGTCAGAATTGTGCATGTCACAAATGCAGGAAAGACTGTAATATTGAGTGGAATTCTTTCATCACAAAGAATTGTTGAAATACAAAGAAAAGATGATTGCCGTTAATAATTGGCTAAATAACTGGTGTCATTACAGGGGAATCCAGAATGTGTCAGTATGGAATGAGATGACTGAGAATTGAAACTGTTTTACAGGGACAGTTTGCTCTTATAACCAAAACTTTTGCATACTGGGGAAAGCTCTTGCTGCCACCCCCCCCCCCCCCATGGTTATATTTTTAGGCAAGGTCCACCTAATAGACCTCCCAACCCAGTTAGTAAAACAAATGAAGCAGAAGACTCAATGCTGAATGCCTGGAGTCTAAATAACAAGTTAGGGGACCTCAAGGCCTCCTGCATTTGAAGCACGTTCACATGTGTATTATTACCAAAACTCAATTTAAATGCTTGGAGATCATTCCCTCTCTACCTGGGTTTTGAACATGCCATACCTTTAGACCCAAGAGACACTGTGATGGTGTATCCATATTTGTTAGTGACCATTTTATCTCAAGACAGCTTCAAAGAGACCCCAAAATAGAACTTATTGAGATGTAAATCACATTAAATAGGATCGATTAACAGATCATAGCTTACTAGAAGACCTCCTCTATCTCCTCTGAACACCATGCTAGATTCCTAAATATTCTGGATGAGCTTTCCATAAACAGAAATTCCATCATTCTGGGAGATTATAATTACATGATAATTAAATGGGAAACCTATATCTCAAACGTAGGATATGACCCAAACTACTTAGACGTCAAACACGAGAATTACCTGGACCAGATTTTCAAAGAACCCAGTAGAGGACAAAATACAATCATAAGTCCAATCACAAACTAGCAGCTTTCTCTGTCAAAAGCTCTAAAACTTCAAATGCAAATATCACTGACTTCAGGGATTTCAAATGTACAAACCTTCTTAGATTCTACGACAAAGTCTTCAAAATCACATATAGTTTTATTACCTAACATGTTGAAGCAGCAGGTGCTTATGTAGACAGATTGTATTCTCAAAAGAATAATAAATGCATTAACTTAACTGTTCCAGTTAAAGCAAAACTAAATGAGCACTCAAGATTAAACTGATATGATGCACCACAAGCAGAAGTAAACTATACAGTAAAAAAAACTAATTAAAATAAACAGCAAAACTAAAGTCCCCCATATCAAGGATATACCAATAAATTATCAGTGGAACTGAAAAATGCTATTTGGAAAACAAAGTCATCCCATGAACTCATACTGGCATCAGAAGTTAAAGACAACTAAAATCCTTCATTTGTTACAGCGGGAAGATAGGAATAACACTCAGCATAATGTTAACTTTATTATAGTGAGGATTGCCTGGCATAATATTTTTAAAATCGTGCTATTGCCTAAAGAGTAGAAAGAAGTTGCATTATGCTTCAGCCCTTGTATTGCTTGAAAATGAAAAGAAATTTAACAGGGTTGCATGAACATATTTGTTTTATGTACTCAGGGTTATTATAATGGACTCAATGGAAAACCATTTTCAGTCCATTATCATGGCTTTACAGCAGTTGTATAAGTGGAATCTTTCCAATGAAAAACTGTAACTATTTCAAGAGTGGTGAACCAGAGGTGCCTTTTTTTTTTTGCCTATGACCAAGAGGGGTTGAATTCTAGATTTTAGGATTTTGGAAATGTAATTTGAGCACAGGGAGCCACTTACACAATTATTAGATTTGTTGATAGTAACATTTTTGTCAGCTGATCAAAGTTTCCAAACAGGTATTTAGTGATGAAGATGTTTTAGGCTTGGGCACTTATCGGGATTTTATACCAGATTGTGGGTAGTGAATGAGAGTAGCGTTAGGTAGATCTTACATTCTATTCAGAATAGTTGGCTTGGAGTTTGGCAATAGTGGGATCTGTAGTGGCGATCAGAGGCAAATGTTGTTACTTTGTTGGAACATTGCTCAGGGATATATATTTGGGTATATTGTAAGTTTATGGGTATAGAGAATGCATAGAGAAGGCTTGGCATTGCCTGTAAGAGATGATTTGATCCTGTAGATGACAGGTTTTTGATATGTCTTCTTTGCAGCTTGTTTTATATGCTGGTTGAATTTTAGATTTTCATCTAATGTGACAACAAATAGTTTAATATGGGTACTAATTCAATATTGGTTAAGTAGGAAGAGGTTATTGTGAAGGGAGTATTTTGTTTTGGCTAGTTGTTTGAGGATAAATAGAATAAACTTGGTCTTTATGTGGTTAAAAAGTAGTTGAGAGTCGATCATGTTTCAGTAGTAGAGACAGAACACTGTAATGTGTGAGCAAAACCTTAACATATTGAGACACTTGTCCAAGTATATGGTAGGATATATGTCAATGTGCATACACAGATATACAGTATGCACACACACACACACACACACACACACACACACACACACACACACACACACACACACACACACTAAAAACATTAAACTGCAATACTGTTTGTTGCCTTTGAACTATCACAGATGTGGCAGTGATTTATGAAAGGTATCCAATATGAAACTGAGTCTGTAGTATTACTATTAAAATCTGTACATTCTGAATCAAATATACTTACTCCAGCTCTCTTTTATGTGCATCAGTCTCCTTCTGTGTAGCTACCCATTAGCTAAAATGTCTCCATGGGCTATGGATAGAAAAAGGCCACTGAGTGATATGTATGGATAACCTGCAGTGGCAGGTTATGTGTGACAATAACATGTTTGACTTATAGTAAATGGGTGTTAACAGCTGTTTAACTTCATCATCTCTTCAGCCTAGGAGGATAGCATTCCAGAGCTTCATGTCACTTTAATGGTGATAGCACTGCTCCCCATGTGTTGGATGCCAATGGCATGGGCAGAACCTCATGTCACTGTAATGGTGATAGTAATGTCCATCATGTGTTGGATACCAGTGGCATGGGCAGAACCACATGTCACTGTAATGGTGATGGCACTGTCCCTCATGTGTTGGATGGCAGTGGCACAGGCAGAGCCTTATGTCACTGTAATGGTGATAGTACTGTCCCTCATGTGTTGGATGCCAGTGGGATGGGCAGAGCCTCATGTCACTGTAATGGTAATAGTACTGTCCCTCATATTGGATGCCAGTGGGATTGGCAGAGCTTCATGTCACTGTAATGGTGATAGTACTGTCCCTCATGTTGGATGCTAGTGGCATGGGCAGAGCCTCATGTCACTGTAATGGTGATGGCACTGTCCCTCATGTGTTGACTGGCAGTGGCACAGGCAGAGCCTCTTGTCACTGTAATGGTGATGGTATTGTCCCTCATGTGTTGGATGGCAGTGGCACAGGCAGAGCCTCATGTCACTGTAATGGTGATAGTACTGTCCCTCATGTGTTGGGTGCCAGTGGGATGGGCAGAGCCTCATGTCACTGTAATGGTGATAGTACTGTCCCTCATGTTGGATATCAGTGGCATGGGCAGAGCTTCATGTCACTGTAATGGTGATAGTACTGTCCCTCATGTTGGATGCTAGTGGCATGGGCAGAGCCTCATGTCACTGTAATGGTGATGGCACTGTCCCTCATATGTTGACTGGCAGTGGCACAGGCAGAGCCTCTTGTCACTGTAATGGTGATGGTATTGTCCCTCATGTGTTGGATGGCAGTGGCACAGGCAGAGCCTCATGTCACTGTAATGGTGATAGTACTGTCCCTCATGTGTTGGGTGCCAGTGGGATGGGCAGAGCCTCATGTCACTGTAATGGTGATAGTACTGTCCCTCATGTTGGATATCAGTGGCATGGGCAGAGCTTCATGTCACTGTAATGGTGATAGTACTGTCCCTCATGTTGGATGCTAGTGGCATGGGCAGAGCCTCATGTCACTGTAATGGTGATGGCACTGTTCCTCAAGTGTTGACTGGCAGTGGCACAGGCAGAGCCTCTTTTCACTGTAATGGTGATGGCATTGTCCCTCATGTGTTGGATGGCAGTGGCACAGGCAGAGCCTCATGTCACTGTAACGGTGATAGTACTGTCCCTCATGTGTTGGGTGCCAGTGGGATGGGCAGAGCCTCATGTCACTGTAATGGTGATAGTATTGTCCCTTGTGTTGTATGCCAGTGGCATGGGCAGAGCCTCATGTCACTGTAATGGTGATGGCATTGTCCCTCGTGTAGGATGCCAGTGGCATGGGCAGAACCTCATGTCACTGTAATGGTGATGACACTGTCCCTCATGTGGTGGATGGCAATGCACAGGCAGAGCCTCATGTCACTGTAATGGTGATGGCACTGATCCTCATATGTTGGGCACCAGTGGCAGGGTTGTTATCCTGGGCTAAACTATTCAATGATTCATTAATAGACTGAGGACCATGTTAGCCCACCTGCAAGAAAATCTCACTGTAATCCTTAGGGAGGAAGCAAAGAGAGATTTTTGTCTCCTCCACACACTGCGTCTGTGCTCTAAAAGGAGCAGTACCATCTCCTTCTCCAGTCATGATATCTCTCCTTGACAAATTGCAGACAAAAATGTCAGAAAAGTTGACACTCAAACCAGTTCTTGTGTGTGCCATCTGTTGCACACAAACAGGTGCTGACAGGCACCTATCTGTGTGATGGATGATGGGCTAAGTTAATATAGGCACTGTATTATTATGGTTCACAATGTTGCTTTAATGTGTGAAACATGGTGGTACTGTATCACTGTTTATGCTGTTAAGAAGGCAAACACTACAGTAATTGCATTTACATAAGGTTAGATGTGGGATTATATTTCCTTTCCCAGAGGCATGGCCTGCACCACATGCATGTATGTATGCACAGTGATGCTTGCTGCGAACCAGGCATGTGTACAGTGTTGAGGATAACTGAGTGTGATACATACCAAGTGTTCTTGTATTACAAACTGAGCAGTTCAGAAATAATAATAATTTGAGGCCAGTTACTTTAATTGTTGCATACAGCCAGGTATCTCTGCACCATATAAACATGACATGAGTCACAGAACCTCATTGTGCTGTGGAAGATGATGGAGGGAAGTGACTTCTTAACTTGGCAACAGCTTACACTCAGAGGAATTGTTAAGGCAAAGTAAAATTTTGCTTGCATAAGGTGAGTACTTCTTTCTATAAGTCCATTTTATCAAGAATGGATGCCTTTAACTACTGGTGAAGTTGTAGACCTAATATGAAATACATTTATCATATTGAGAGGGGGACTCCAAGAGGAAAGCAATGGTTGGACTGATGGATTGCAAAGCATAATGGGAGACACATCAGTCAGCATTTCCACAGAACATAGTTTGACTCTTTCTCCCTGTGCTTATGATACCAGTTTCAGTAAAAAATTCCACTGTTGTACACATCACTCATAAATGTCATTTTCAAAACTCTTGTTAGCACTGAGAGAAAACAGTCATGTCAGCATAGTCAGTTGGAATGGTACAGGAATTTTTTTATACAAGACATTGGCTCAGTAAAAGTATGTGCCTGACATTAATTAAAGAGTGTAGATACACACACACACACACACACACACACACACACACATATATATATATATATATATATATATATATATATATAGATATGGATCTACTTTAGAAATTCGACACTTCAGAAGATCGACACTCAGAACGACGAGACCAGAACAAAGACAGCTTACATAAACTAAACATCACCTGACGTTTCAGAATTATGTTATCATCATACTAGTATTTTATTTTTATTTTTTATTTTTATATATATATATATATATATATATCTATCTATATATATATATATATATATATATATATATATATATATATATATATATATATATATATATATATATATATATATATATATATACATTTGTATATTTATATATTTAAATATTTAAATACTTGTATATTAGTATTATTTATATAGGTATAAACATTAGATTCAATGAGAGTTTTTTAGTATACAATGGTATTTTTCATATAGTTCATATTTATAGAATATTTCAATAGAATGAATTAATTGATTTATTACTAATTTTGGTGCCAAATTGTGATATAAATGGAGTGATTTACTTGGAATTAATTGGTTCTGAGGAAGTCTGTTATTATCAGATGAAAGCGCTTAACCTGGTTATCTACTTTGCTTCACGTTGTACATGTTTGGAATAAAGTAAGATTGTCGCTACATTCCAGTGGTTTACATTTCTGTTCGGGCTACGTGGATTGGTGTCTGTTTTTTGATACTGACATTTCAGAATGACAATACACAGGGGAAAAGGCAATGTAAAGTGTACACACAGTGTTAAACAGGGATTGTAGGGATTCCTGTGTGAACATGTTTTGTAATTGCTTAACATAAGGAATGACTCTACACTTTAAGAAGTCTACCCACGGCTTTCACAAATTCCACAGCCGTATAATCATCTCTGTTAGTTAACACAGTCTGAAACTTGTTATGCCTCTCTATGAGTTTCCTCTTTTTAGGGGAAGGCACATAACCAGTGGAATACCGGGAAGGCACATAACCAGTGGAATACCTGACCTGTAGCTCATCTACTCTGTTTTGCTCATGAGTAAGACTGGATAGTACTAAATACAAATTGGTACCTCTTTCCCCAATGAGACACTTTAGTCTCCTATGCCACGCCTCAACTGTGTTCTGAGTGCGTGGTAAGGACAATTCATTTAGCTCACTAATGTTCCAGAATGTAATAGGGAGCAATGGTGGGAAATGTAGTTTAGAGGAAGTCCTTGTATTAAATTTCTGTGCCGTGCCATGAACGTACCAATCTGAAAAGTATTTCAAGACATCTAGCCCTTCCTGTGGAAAACCCTCTTTCAATGCATCATATGTTGTCTCCACCTCATCCTCTTTCAAAAATGTGAGAGCTACTAGGCTCTTCACTGCCAGTTGGAATGCCTGTGATGTATTATACTGATGGGTCAAGCCTAACTCTTGTATTTTCCGCCAAACATTCTGAGAGAAGTGGAAGAGACAACCCTTAGATTTAGCATTGGGGATATTTGCTCGTATACTCTTAACAGCTGCTGTTTCAAAATCACATAAAACAAATCGCACAGCCACTTCTAGGTTTTGTTCTGACAATAGATGAAACACACAGTGCCACAAATAATTGTAGCATTTTAAAGACTTCTTGGAATAGGAATGCATACAGTAAAGGAATGGACTTACTGTACCTGCCATATTTCACAAAACCGTGAATTGAGTACAGCTGTCTAATCTTTACACCTTTACCAAAGAATGTACCATCCATCATCCAGATAGTGGCACAGCTCAAGTCCCGTAGATTAACTGTATTAAATACTATCACTTTAGTATCTGTACTGCTGTCAGACATTTCCTTATTGACAAATGAGCCATTCTTTAATGGGAATTTGGTGAAATCAATGTTGTCTATGGTCAGTTCCTCGCCTCCATGATACGGAATCTGTTTACGGTGAACACGCCCAACCTGTTGCAGCAGAGCTTTTCTATGGGGAACATAACAAACTGTGTCTAGGGACGTGGAAGTTACAGCATCCTCAAGAATTAGACACGGGGTATCCCGACTAAACTGTGCTCGTGTTTTCATGGCACACCTTGTATCTCTCCACTTCTCCTGGCTCAGCGGTATGATTGTGAGGTACTGATTTCTGTAGAATATCACCAGCAGGCATTAATAAGGTTGTCGCCCTGCCTCTACAATCTTCAGTGATTTTATACCTACAACCCCAGTACCTTCTATTTTACCTGCATCTATCTAGGTAGTAGATGTAATTATCTATTACTAGTAACTCTTTTCCTTTCTGGGACTTAATAGTACTATGCGCACTACCAACTACTCCTGGAGCTTCCATGTGTACAGCTAGTCTAACTGAAATGGTGCATAGCACAGCGGTAGTAGCTTAGCTGCTTTATTTATACTTCATAATGGTGCATTTGCATCTTATTTTTAAAACTTTTTCACAATGATTGCAATGTGCACACAGGACATTGTCGTTGTTTTGAAACGTCAGTTATGTGATGTTTAGTTTATGTAAGCTGTCATTCTTCTGGTCTTGTCGTTCTGAGTGTTGATCTTCTGAAGTGTTGAATTTCTAAAGTAGATCCATATATATATATATATATATATATATATATATATATATATATATGTATATATATATATATATATGTATATAAAATTGTCAGAAACACAAACTATGCTATTTAGACAAGGGAAGGCATAGTGTAAGGGTTTTGCAGGGCCACTTAGGAAAAAGGCTGGTGATTTTACTGTGTTCCATACCTACAGAGCAATGCCTAAAAAGGAAGAAGAAACACACTGCAGACTGTGGCAGTAAATCCACATGTAAACTGAAATTCTCTAATGTGGAGAATGAAGTGCTACTGCATGCCCTGCCTTGCCATGGATGGTGGCTGTTTTACCTACATGCAGCGAAGAAGGCCTACCACAACTGTGATGTGGTGGCAGATGTTAATGTGGTTGCTGGTCAAAACTGCAGTTATGAGATGGTGCACTGCAGAGCCACTGATATTTTATCCAATAGCTGAAGACCTGGTACAAATAAGGTAGGTCGGTCAGTTGCAATGGTACAGGAATTGCTTTGTGCAGGACATTGGCATGGGATGCCATTGAGTGAACTACCTCCTGCATTAGTGGATGTTTTCTTGGCCTCTGTCAGAGGCAGTGGCTCCTTCACACAGTCCTTTAATGTTGTGCCAGATGTTGGGGCAGAACTGGAGTCCCAGCAAGATGTTCTGTTGGGGTTGCACGATGAATAAAGATCTATTTCTATATAACACTAGCTGTACATCCTCCATATCCCTTAGTCACTGTCCAAATTATTTAAGCAGGTCTGGGTCTGAGTTATAGTTTACAGGAACATCAGGGATTTGCCCCTCCATGATCATCTGCATAAGGTATGCAATTAAAATATTTATTTTTGAAATGTTAAACCTGAGTTTTATTTATACTTCTTGTCCTGGGTAGTACTTGCACAGGACACTGTGCTTAGTGTATTGATAGGTGTTAACTTTATTTGGCACCAGCATGTTAGAAATGCTCCCAACTGATGAGGGATCTGCAACCTATGTTGATGATGACAAGGATGAGCTGGCATAGTCAGGAAGTAGTTAGTGTGTTGGTTGGACACTGGGAATATGACCACTGCATATCCTTCACAGGCCATAGTCAGAGCATCTCTGCCTGCATATGCTCAGAGCATAGGTTAATGGGGACATAGCCAGAGAAGTCATAAAATCTAGTAGATATTTGTCAGAGTTTGCAACTAGCACCCACAGGCAGAGAAGTTCATACATGGGAGTGGGCAATGATGCTCACCAGAGACATGGATGCCATCCACCCCTTGAGGTCAGTGTGCCAGTGGTTGCAACCTAGTGTATATGCAGGGACATCATGGAGACACAGGTTAGTATTTACACCGCCAAAGAGTCAAGGAGGGTGATGCAGGGTGTGTGTCATCACCTATGGCAGTACATGACCTATATGTGTAACAGGATACACTCATGGAAATATTAGAATATGCCATGTCCTCCCAGGCTAACTTGCCAAGGTAAAGTGGTCATCCATGAGGGTGGTCCTCTGATTCATCTACAGATGGAAGCCATAATGAATATGGATGAGCAATATCTCTCTGTCCCACAATTCTAGCTTCCAATCACTGTCTTATCTACATTCAAGAAAACATTCAATTAAACGTCATTTTCCTCAGCCTCTTTCAGCCAACTGAAAAAAATTAGCTGTAATGCCTCAGAAACTAAAATATTCTGTCTGGAACCAAACAAAAACTTAAGTTCTACTAAGTACTTAATAATTAAACATAGAACAAGTTTCCTTATTCAAATACCATGGCCTCTATCTGGAATCCTCTCTTTCATTTAATGTACTTATGGAAAGGTGTAAAGAGATCAGCTCTGTTCTTTTATGGGCACAAAAATGATACTTGTTTCTATCCTACTCAACTAGATCAGCTGCTGAGAAAGGAATTCTCCTTCCCCAACTAGAATGTGGACTGTCTTTGGTTCTAGCAGATTCAGATAAAAACTCATCTACCTAGCAACCCGTCTCTAACCATATTTCCAGACTCATTATGTACTCCGTCAAATTTCAACACCATTGGATTACTCTGCACAAAGTTAAATGGCTTCCTAATAAAGTGTGCACCTCCTCCTTCTTCTGGCTTCACAGCTTCATGAACACTCTCTTCTACCTTTAAATTCCTAACCACCATGGTCTGTTCCCTTTTAAAACCTCAGGAACCTTGACACCTCCCCCCCCAACCCACTCATGTTATCCACCTCAATCAAAATTACAGTCCTCCAACTATGCATTCTATATTTTTGGCACTGAACTATGGGAATCCCTCTCCTCCCCTTTTTTCTAAGGATACATTCTCTTACCCCAGATTTTGTGACCACCTACATGCGCACATGATTATCCATTCTAAATGCTGCTGCTTTTCAGTAAGGCATGTACCATAATTCTTCCTCCATCTTTTTCTCACTTATCCTTTTCCATCTCTCATATCCTGTACCTGGAATTTCTTCCTTTCTCTGTCACACATATCCACCTTCCACTGTACGCAGCAAGCACTATACTCGATATCCTTGTAAACTATGTAAATATATCTCCTTTTTTTTGTAGCTTGTTAGGTTTTACACATTAATCCTATTATATGTACCTCAATATTTTCATGTACCATTGTTTGCATACTTATCTCAGGATGAAACTGAAAATGTTCAGAATTGCTTAGTATTTTACCCCTTGTAAACAAATTCAAATAAATAAACAAATAAACTGACACATACTGGCACAAGCTAATGCCCCTGAGTCAGATCAAGCTGTGTTGTGTGCATAAGAACAGAGTCCCTTGATTCAATTTGTAAATTCGGCAGCCTAACATGTTAGCAAAGACAGGCAGACAATATATGACTGATGATATTAACTATAAACTGTTTGAATTACTTTGATTATGTATGCATGGACGTGAAGAAGCAACGTTGTGAAAGGTCTGATATATTGCTTGTCTTTTAGTATTACCTATTTTGTGAAACAAAAAGAAAACAATTTTAGTGATTTTCTCAGTGTCTACCATACTGTGTTTTTTTTTTTTTACTTTTTCTTGGTGACTGCATGAGAGCTAGCGGGCATGACTCAGAGAACTTGCAGTATGTAGATACAGGAGAAATGCACTTGTGTGTGCAGTGGAGTCTAGGTCAATTATTCATGTATGTGGAGAAAGGCAACAGTACAACCATTCACAGAGGCAATGAACTGCATATTTGTGCATCACAGACAGTAGGACCTCAGGAACTTAGTGCTATTTGCAGTGATATGGGACCGCAAATTTCAAATCAAAAAGTGGAATGCAAAAATTTTTTAGTTGATATTCTTAAGCAGAATGCTGATTTCTTTCTGAACTAGAATCATATTAGGCAGCAACATACAACATTCTGTCCAGACGTACCACTTGTTAACAATGCATACAAAATTGCCAGTGGCACTGAGGCAAAGAATTATAAGCGTTCATTGTGCAGAAGAAGTTGAAATATAAGCAAAATAGACTGACTCTCAGCATGACTCAAAAGTATAATGACTGTAGTCAAACAGTACAAGGTTGTAAAACATTTGAATAAAACTATACTCAAAGAGCAGTTTCCTCTAAAAAACTGTAGAAATTATGCTCTCCCTAATGCCAAATTTAACATTTTGATCCTAGATGTTATGAGAGGATTTTGGTGCTAAAATTAGATCCAGACAAATCCAAATTGTGTATTGTCAGCACCCCACCTGAAAAAAAAAATCAGCAGGATGCGTTTTAGAATTTCATCTGCTGAAAAGAAGTATTTCAGTGGGCAGTGACCCAAATCATTGATGGCTTTCAGAGCATTGTAAGCATTATTAATGATATTGTAGCCTGAGGTGAAATACTTTCAGAGCAATACAAAACTCATGTAATTAGCAGACCTTTCATGACTCAATAACTTGAAACCCAACAAGGACAGCTGTTCAATATGTCTCAGTTGTATTACATATATATGACATGGCATGGAATTTAACTAGATATAAAGAAAGTAAGACCAATAGTGTAGATGCACAAAGTCACCGACAGTCACTCTTGGGAAATCTGAATATGATGCAGCATTTTGCATCATTTATTCTCAATCTGTCTGAAATAATTTTAGCACTGAGGCAACTCTTGAGATGGATATTATGTGACATAGACACTATCCATAGGAAAGGTTTTCTGCTCCTCAAATAGGTACTGATTGATCTTTCAACATTGCATTATAATTGCATAACCTGTGGTATTGCTATTTGATGCCAGCTAATTTTGCACTGGAGTTATCTGTGACAGGCTGCTATTAAAATGTCACTGCTTGAAATACTGACTGCCAACATGCCTAAAAAAAAAAAAAAAAGCCAGAAAACACAGGAGAAGAGTGAGACTCTAAAATTGTTCTTCTCCTTTAAACTTCTTTTTGCAGGGCAGCAAGACCCCACCCAAACTGATATCTACCTGTTCTGACATTACCACACCACTGAGAAAATGGAATATTCCAAAAAAAAAAAAAAAAACATCTTGGACTTCGTATATCTAAACCTGTTCTTTTGCCCATTCAGTGTACATGTTTCAGGACTCGCTTTAGTGGGTCCTGACATTTCAAAATGGTTACCATATGACATGAGTATCAAATATAGCCATCAGGTCAAGAGCTATGACAGATACTCAGACACAGTCTGAAAATTAAGAGAACACAAGTAATGCTAAATCCTTATGCTTCGTCATCACATTAGTCAGTGCTCCTTGTCTGACACATAAACTGCACAAGAATGTTGCACAGGCATTTACTCATTCTGCCCAGGTTTTCATTGGATAGTCAAGGCATACAAGCTGCTCTGTCTGGAGATACCCCTGACAAGGAAGACTGCAGTGACTACATTGATCTTGCAGACATAAAACTGGCTGTGCAAGCAGGCAAGCTCACTCTCTTAAGATAATGCCATGAGCAGGGCTCCAGGAAAGCACAGTTGCAGCATATCAACTTTATGAGTCATAAAGAGGATATGATGCAGATAATTAGACATGCGGAACTACAAGATGGAATTACATTACCAGTACCTACTGTGCTTGGACATCTAGTGACAAAGGCAGAATGGAATCTTGGTCTGCATTTCTTTCAAGCTTGTATGATGATATGATGTCATTAAAGGAGTAGATTATAAATAGTAAGGGCATTTTAAGTTAATATTGTCATGAATAAAGCAAACCAACAACAACAGCTTCAAATGTCATACTACATTTTGGTTTAAAGTAATGTAGCCTCAGTTGAAACTAGATTGAAAGATGGACACTCAGTTTTTTACCTTAAGTTGCTTTGACCTTATTAGGAAAGGCTGAGTTTCTACTTTTTAACCAAGTAATTGTTTCTGCTACTACTTTAGAACCACAGAAGTAAAAATCAGTTCTGCAAAAATATATATATTCCAATATGCTCCCTGTTCATAATACTTCAAAAGTGTATGCTACAGCTGTTTCAAAAGCTGCAGTCAACATATGTCCATTTTCTTGTGTAGAAATGATGATTCAATTGTTTGTTGCACAAGATCATCTGCTGCACATGTCAGCATTGTCCATTGTTTCAATCAATCAATTAATCAAGCAATCAGTCATTCATTTCATATCTGCTTGTCTTGTTCTAGCTTGCAGTGGAATAACCTTTCCTGGTAATCAGTTGGTTTAATGCATGATAACAGCCCATCACATATGTCAACGAATGTTTTATTTATTGAGTGTAAATTGCAGTAAACAAGATATTCAAGCAACTTTCCTTTCACTTTGGTCAGTTCCTCTTGTCTGTGACTTCAGCAGTTATACAGTAGGTTTAAAAAACTTTTTTCAGGTTAAAATAAGAAGAAATTCTTTTTCATCACCAAGCCAGTGATATGTCTGAAGTGCTGCAAGCTTTTTGTTGAAAGCATGGTCTATTGAAAGTGTGTTGTCCTCAAGTTATCTTGACATCTGACCTATATCTGCTTGAAGAGGCGTTTTATATCAGAACAGAATATTGACAGCCAAGGTACAAAAATACTTATCGGTAAAAGATTACTCAAAGGGAGAGGTAGAATGAGTGATTTCAGGTCCGCCCTCCTATTTCAGTTGCCCAGATATGTTATTTAGTGTTTATAGAGTTTCACACATAATATAGACTAGAAGCAATGTAACCATGTCATAAATTATTCTGCTTATCAAGAGACCATCAGTTGTCAAATGTTCCAGCAAGATAAATGTAATTGCTTGCCAGTTTTTCAAGCAGAGGATAAAGTAAATGTCATCATCACTTCTACAAAACAGATGTTAGATCAGGTTGTTTAATCAGCTAAATGGATTCTTCTTAGTGGTGGAAAACTGCAGTTCCCACCTCAAAGTGGGCCAGTACAATGAGCAGTGAGCAGTAATGAAACCAAACCAAAATTTTAGGTATGATATCATGTTGCTTTAAATGGCAACAGCTACACTAATTGACTGATAATTAATTGTAAAGAAAAAGCGGGAAATTAAGTAACTTAACAATTTAATTACATTATTGGTATTCCTATAAAAGTGTATGAATTTTTAAATTTGATTGTAACCTGAAGAAGCATACTTGGCTGTATGCGAAAGCGCTTGTTATTCTTTATAATAAAATAGCTTTTACTACATCGTGGTGATACTTGTTTGGTGTTCCTGAGACTACTTCGATTTTACAATCAAGATCCTTGGATGGTAATCATCTTTCTGTTGCTGATATTCTAAACACCAAAACATTTGTACATATCTCAGATGCCTTAGTGGTAAAGTCAGTGACTGTCGCGTTCATGGTCCCGGGTTCTAGGGCTGTTAATTTATTTTGAGGGCCAGAATAAAGACTGTTGGATGCAGGTCGATTAAGGTTTTAAGCAGTTGTACGCGGTTTTGCTCGGGTTTGCACGACAGTAAGCGGCGCTTAAACACGGTTAAACAGTTAAGCACTTCACAGGTGTAACCGTTGATTACCGTCAAGCAGACCACAGGCAAACTTGCTTACAACTACTTAAATGTGCATTAATCACACTTTCCCTACCAATGCCTGCTCTGAGAGGTAAAATAATAACCACTTCCAAGATTAGAACCTGCAATCATGTACACCATCCTCAGAGTAACCTACCAGTAAGCTACCTGAGATAAACCTATGCCAGTTGTGTATTCAGACAGGTTAAAACACAAAAGGGAGGATTGTGTGGAAATGGGACAAACTGCCATGTACCCAATGAAAGGTGCATGCTCTATGTCTCTCTCTCTCGATATATATATATATATATATATATATATATATATATATATATACAGAGAGAGAGAGAGAGATAGATACATGTTAATATATAGAGATATACATATATGTAGATATATAGATAGGTTAAAAGCATCTACACATCTATGGAGGTACATATAAACGTATGCAATAATATATATCTATATCTATATACATAAATTTATATATATATATATATATATATATATATATATATATACACACACATATATATATATATATATATATATATATATATATATATATATATATATATATATATATATATATATATATATATATATATATATATATATATATATATACACACACACATACATACATGTGCGTATACAGCATCTGAAGTGTTCAAATCTGAATATAACATGGACCACAGCAATCACACATTCTGCTGTCCCCAAACAATAAGAATATAACATATGAAGAGTATATGCCAATACACTATTACAAATATGTTCTATGGTCATGAGCCAAATAGGGTTAGTCACCAACACAACTACAATGACTGCAAATATCCATGACAGAAATACGCAGACATCTTTCATTTAGCAAAACTTTATTACATTCTGGTGTATTTCAAAAAAGATTCAAGGGCTAACATTACCTGCATGCTATACAAGAAGCATTTAATAGTGCCTTAATGAATCAGCCTGCAATTACCATAATATTAGTCCACTAAAGGATAGGTGTTCACATAGGGAAAAACACCCACACACATATAGAATATGTATAAAAGCAGTTCCTACGCACCTGCATTTGCTATGTACACCCAACAACATCTCCCCCACACCCAAACTAATTACAACAATACATACTGTCATACCATTACCAATTATTCACCCACTGTACGACATCTGCTGAAACCTTGACATACCTGGACAGAGACATATTAACATGGCCCTATGTGAAATAGTTGCTGTTATACAATGGAACAGCTGCTGATGTTACAGGGTTTGTTTGAACTAATCCTGTTTCAGAGGGTTGAACAGTAATTACACCAGGAAGTGTTACCAATTACTGATTATCAGCACAGTATGATACACATTTACACCAAACTAAAGATGTCTGGTGAGCACACTGTAAACCCCCTAACATAATATGCATAGCCATACAGCCTTGAGCTGGTCAAACATCCTGGCCAGACTGAAACATATGCAGAAGTATTAGATACAGACAAACTCTGCACAAATAGCAATGTTCAGATATATAACAGCAGTACTCACATTTAGACCAGATGATCTAGGCATTACGCACAATATATTCGTGTTTGTCGCCATACAGCTGTTAGATTGCAGACAGCACTTCCAGGCTGTCTTCCTCACAAGTATGGCAAAGGGAAAATGCCCAAGTGGAGTACTCAATTATACTCCACTGTTGCCATGGTATTGGCTAATGGAGTAGCTGTACAGCTGATGTGCATGTAATTAACTACACCGGAACACCAACTGGTGATCAGGATAGCACATTACTGATCTCGAACTATAAAAGGATGCCTTGTCACACATTCAAACAATCTGTATATACCTGCAGAACAGTACAAAATATGCAACAGAAAGTTGAAACACAAACCAAAAACGATTAAAATACCTGTCAATAATACCTCCATTTACCACGAAGGTATGTATAACATTTAGTATGTCTGTGTATGTAGTACCTGTTCTGTAATAATTACAGTGTAATCAATGCATATAGTGAAAATAGCTGTCTTGTAGTGATGGATTGTTGAGCAGTAGTAATGCTTGTAGTATTCTATGTGTGCACTGCTGTAGGTCACAAGGCAAACTCCTCATACACCACAAGGGATGATATATATGGGCTTGGAATTCACCAATTCTTTTCCAGCCACTGTCAGTGCCAGGGTTGGTCCAACAAGTATGTGCTATAACAGGGGATAGTATATGTTGATATTTTGTAACAGTAGACATATGTATGGGTGTATTAGTGAGATGAACATGTCAAAAGTGTGCTTACTGTGTAAATATGATTTGCATTGTGGGATATTGTGCCAATAACTGTGTAATGTACAGTATTTTAGGCAGATCAGTATTCCATTTTACATAGCAGTTATGTTATGCAAACATTAGTCATGTCTATTGGTGATTACAATACTCAGTAACAGGATACATATGACTTGTATTCGTCTGACAGTTTAGCAGCATGATAACAAAGAAAATTGGAAGAGCTAGGTAACTATCCATGCACATAACACGTAATATCCACCTCTCTAGTATCGTTTGCAAGCAATAACAGCTGTGCATGTGTACATGTATGCAAATGTGTAGTTACCCTTGTTACAAGGCTGGGCCAAATGGCTATGTGCACACCTGCATAGAGTGGATATTGAGAGTAAAGACACACTGGTTGAACATTCAGGTTTGTGTAGCTTAACCTCTCATTGCCAACCTAACCACCACCTGCAAATACCGTATGTAATGTTGTGCACAGTACTGGTAATGAAACAAGTTGCATATCATCTTTCACTCCAGTGTAACATCTGCAGTAGGAGTGTAAGATGTAGGAGACTGCTGCTCATGTGTAATAGCAGCTTTATAGGTGATGACTTACACTATCTGATTATATCCTGATCATGTTGATAGTGGCAGCAGAGTCTATTGATACTTGACTCTGTTTGGGGAGTGGGTGTCTGTGCCCAACAGAGCTCATGGTTCTGGTGGTTATGCAAGTATATACCCAGAAAAGGATACAGACCTGTTGACACTTGCATCATCTGTAATCAACTATCAGGATGTGATGTGCTCCTCAGATGAGGATTGCTGCTAAAGGTAGCTACTGTGTTTCTGTAATAGCCAGTGTTGTCACGTCCATAACACAGATATTTATGAGTGAGCATCACTGTCTAAAACATCTTCATAAGTAATAAGTAAACTAAATACAGTACTTGGTACTTGTAGTACTGAATGCTCATACAGGCATGTCCATAGTCAGCTACTGGTGTTTATTAATGTCAGCTTTGTGTACGTGGCCATCCTGCGGGAATGTAATCTCTATGCCATATACACTGCCAAACCCACCTGACACCACACCCCATACATTGTCTGGGATGCAGCTACAGGGGTAATCTGGAAGGCAATCCAGTCTACAGCCATGACTGGACTGGACAGTCATGAGGTGTAGGTTAACACATGCATCTCATCACCACAACCAACACATACCCTTACCAGAACACAGTAAGGACACCCACACATACCACAAGAAATCACACACATTCACAGAGACTTCTACGTATCTGGCCAAGCAAGAGACCTCCCAAGCTGGAATAGGCAGACAGCATAATACACAAACTGTATGACATAGTTTGACAAATTTTGCACCCCTCAGAACACGTGGCCAGAAACATATCCAACAGTACTCATTTGTAAATGCAAACTCTAGCACTATGTTACACACCAAGCTATACAAGGGCAAACATACTGTCAGCTGCCTGTCTGCCATGATTAGCCATGTACCCATACACTCAGAGCACCTTTTGAACTATATACATGGCTCCGGCATATTCCATGTTGTTGTGCAGGACCTGTGATGCAGTAGCCTGGACTGCATGGAAACACACATGTAAGAACTGTCAGGTCCTGTAACCCATGCAGGTATGTCCCAAGGCCTGGATAGCATTCTGCCATTGGCCAGAATGATACTGCAGTACAGGGACAAAAGAATTGTATTCCACAATTGTGTAATGTACTGGTGTAATTCAAAGGGTATCCAGTATCTATCTGCCTGGAATAACATGGTTGACAGACCATGATACTTTGCCAGACAGAGCCTGCACCTGTCATCCCTGGGAATCTGGATACTGGCTAGTGCCTTCATCATGCAAAGTTCAATTGAAAGTCCACTGCTGTAACAGGGACAGCCAAGCAATAAACCGTGGGTCTTGCTACTCAATGATACATTTAAAAAACACAATATGAACTCACTTACGTCAATCCTTAACATGGAGAACATATCTGTGCAGTGACTGTGATATGGTTCAACGCTCTGGAGAGCACCCCTGCATGACCATGTTATAACACATACCTCACCTCTTGGCCATTATCCTTTATTGGAACATACAGGCCACAGGTGTGTCCATATTCCTGAAGGATAGGTACACCCCCATGTTAGTTGCACTTGCATAACTTCAGATGCATTATGCTGAGCAACCACCTTTGTGCCAAAGTGGAATCCAATTTGCACCTTGTGACAGATCAGACATGATGCCTCAGAATTCCCAACTGTCATATTGTACTGCAATGGGGAATATTATGTTTAAGAACAGAAAAGCAAAGTAATGGCTACTCTCAACTATCCCATTATGAACTGGGAAGACTCCTCATGTACCAACACCTGTGCTCAATGCATGTTGGATTTCATTGACCCCAATGACCTGGATCACCATAGTCATACAAACAGGGCTAACAGTATACTACACATAGTCAGTCTCCAAAGCCAATGTTATGCTTCTTAAGAGCAACGTGGTGACTGTTATGGCACCCATGCAGATGGACAATGTGCAAATGGTAAATCCTACACAAATGCACTTTAAGCACCCACATAAGTGCAGTGATTGTGCCACTGAAACAGAACCAAGATTCAACCAAACACAAACAGGAAGGCAAACAGTTGGTACCCTGCCTTAAACTGTACCAGAGAAGGTAGTAACTGTTGCAAGAGTGAACACACATGAGTGGACGTGATCTCTGGTCAGCCTCAGTAAGATGTAGATACACCATATAAAACCACATAAAGCTACTGTGAAACTAATCAGGCACATATTATGAGGCCAACCACAAAGCATTCTATAGCTGTGTCATGAATCGTAATGGCAACAACAAGACCTGCCATGCTTCACAGCACTATGGCATGAGAAGTACTGCACCTACAGAAATAGCACTTGTTCATCCAGATAGGGTCTTGGATAACCTAAACCCACTCTCACCCCCCCCCCCAACAGGTACACATATTTATATATCCATGTACACTACAGAGTCCCTGTAATAACAACTATGTGGGTTACAAGCTGCACTCTCTAAAGCCATACATACAGCTTGCATGGGACCTGTCAACATCCCAGGGTGTATTTTACACAAATGTCAGAACAATTTGCTCTCCACATACACATCATGTTCAATCATAGCTTCATGTCAGGCTGTGTACACACTGAATGGTGCACAGCAGCAATTATCATACCTCACAAAGGGAGAGTCACCACTGATAATGGGGAATAGTGCACTATTACCTTGCTGAGTCTGGTCAATAAGGCCATGAACCTTGATCAACTTATTTGATGTAGTCAGTACAGATATATATGACAGTAAGGTTGATTCACACAGCATATCATGACCTTGCCAGGTCTTAGAACACCATCACCCATACTGTGTTCCAGCTACACTCAGTAAACTAGGTGTATATTCCTATGTCACAGGATTGGTTGGCAACTGGACTGCTGGCGGAACCAACACTACAGAAGGTGTCTGACTAATACACGCACATCAAACCAGTGCCAGCTACAGTGATACAGGGTTCATTCCTGGTACTCCCCCTCTTTGTTATCTATAACACAGACTAACACAGAAGGCATCTGCCTATTGAAGTTAGCAAATGACTATGAGCTAGGAGCAATAGTTGACTCAGGGTGCTGCGGGCAACATATAGAAGGGCCTTTGTGGGTCAGATGTGTGGTGTGTGATGTATGGCCACAATCTGACAGCTAAGTATTGCATTGACATCCCCTATGTTAAAATCCCTGTACCTGTGAACTACCACCTAGGCAGCGGTCAACATAATGGAAACTGTGTGTGTATGGGATGCAGATGGACAGTAGTCTTACCTTTGATAGTCACTTCACCACACCAGTCAAGTAGTCATAAGTGGCATCCCTAATTATGACAGGGTGCCATCCATGAATGTAGAGATCATTGTTCAGCCATACTAAACACTCAAGTGACCCCATAATAGATCACATATTTCCTTTAAGGGTTATTGGCCATGTTACCAAGCCCTAGCTCCACTATGTAGCATGATGCCTACCCTGAATAAAGCCATGTCCAACCCAGAGATGTTGGGCATGCTACACTCACACATCCTGATTTCAAATAAACACATACTTCATGGACATCCACATGTCTAGTACAAGGATCATAACATGCCTGACAGATCCCTGTCCCATACACTTTACATACACCTATCATACTATACATCCCTGTCCAGCAAAGCTGCACATTGCCCCTCTTTGAGACATTGTGTGATGACAGCATGGCAAATATATCAGTAACCCTGTGGATCAGTTCTGTGGCACTGCATGAACAGGCCACTGAAAGCTGCCTGTATGTTGGCTACAGCTAGGTAACCTTTCAGCCTAGGCTCATAAGTGGCCCAGGGTATATACCCTACTAGTTCATTATGACCATACATGCTATAGTTGATATCCAACCCTGAAAATACCATCAAGCTAGTTATTCTCCCATGTGTTTCACATGTGCAACACAGGTAATCAATGGCCTGATGCTATACTGCTATACAGTGCCATGTAGATGTATATGGCAAAACATATACATATAAAACTTTCCATGAGCATGTCTGCAGGGTCACAGGTCATGTCCCTTAAGGCTGTGTATGACTACATATGTGACATATACACAGCATTAAGGTGTCTTGCATTAATGTGAACACATACAGGCATGTGCTGATAGGTAAAGACACCAGTACAGGAAAACAGACATGCCCACATCAAGAAAACATCCATATGGAGTATAAACAATGTCAACACTTGAAACACACACATATATGGTGATAACATCAAATCACCAGTAAGTGTCAAATGTGTGTGAGTTAAACATATCAGTGGTGTTAGTGTCATGCGGATTTTCAAAGACATATTTGTAATCATAATAAATGTGATACACATGTATGTGCAGCTGTACTTCTCTGTGAGTTACTGTGACCTGTCTCCATCATTATGTCTTCCAGATATGCTGCGTGCCAGGCTCCCACCATACACCTGCTTGGAGGATGAGGTCCTCATTCCATACCTCCTTGACAACCATGAAACACTCTTCAGCCATGTGCCACAGGATGCCCAGCATGGGATGCCCAGTGGGAGGAACTTTGCAGGAGGGTAAATTATGTTGGTGGCCACAATCGCACCTATCAGCAGGTGTGCCAAAACTGCAACAACCTGATTAGATGAATGAAACAGCATGCAAATGCAATCACCAGGGAACAAGCTGCAACAGGTGGGGGGGGGGGCACTCACCCAGCCCCACTCCCACATACCGAGGAGCTATTGGACAACCTGGGGACACCTGCAGAGCTCCATCCCCAAGCTTTAGCTGGAATTCTGGAGGTGGGCATCTCGCAAACACTGAGCCGGGAGGTGCTGGTAAGTCACTACTGCACATATAACACAACTATAATTCATATAGTTACATGTGTTACTGTGCAATATTAACATAACATCATATGCAAGGCATGTATGCACACCTGCCACATACTAGAGTTTGCTACTCTATGTAAGTACAGATGTGCATATTCCATAGTATAGTCTATTGTATAGTATGGTCTTATGTGCTAACATGCACATTGCACCCTGTAGGTATGACACAGGTGTGGATAATGATCTTACTGCTGTGACACTCCTATTTAGGTACCTCTGGTATTTCACAGTGACAGCAGCCTGTTGCAGGTGAGATTGTTATTATTTACCAGGCTTGATAATGCACAGATCACATTAATTGCATGCTATCTGCCATGTGGCAATTTAACACACGTACACATAATGTATGGTGGTATGACTGTCGCAAAATGTCATGTGCTATCTGACACCATTACCTCACTGTATATTTGAAAGGACACCATTGTGTTAAACATGTATGCATGTAAGTCAACATGTCAGCAGAAGACATGTCATACTACATGTGATTGGCAAGGTCATATGCCACACATCAGGCTGGTGTACTGTTAACCTATGCTGGTCTGTGGCACCATTGCAAAGTAGGGACAGCCATGTCAAACATGTGTGTACAGCCACATGCACATTGTCTGTAGTCTCAGCTCAGGGGTAAGCAGAATAATGTTGAACAGACATGCACTGCTGTGGGGGAGATATGCAAGCTTGGACTCAGGCAAACATAGTATTCACTCAGCATACCCTTCTGCTCATGTCCTCATTACACATAGGGGCAGTGGCCAACACAAAGCATCAGTGGCAGATGTACACAGGTCAGTGATGGTCTGTTAAAATATGGGGTATGTTGCACAAAACATGGTAGTGCGGTGCAATGGTGCATAGTGCATGAATTGTGTTGCAGGTCTGGGCCATGACCTACTAACACAAATGGTGCAACACTGGGATGTATGCTAACTACTACGGTAATTGTGTAAGGTGCATGCCTTCTGCTATAACACATGCATGCTGTTGTGTGCAACACAGGGATGCATGATAACTACCACTATAATTGTCTAAGCTGAATGCCTTCTGCCATATCACATGCATGTTGCATGTCGTTGGTTGCCATATCATGTGTGTCTGTGTGTCTGTGTGTCAGTCTGTCTGTCTGCAATGTGCTGTATAACTTGTAATGTACGGTTCTTGTCTGCCCCTCACAGGTGTTGCTGTAGGTGCGTTGCCCTCCTGCAGTCCACCTGATGTTAGTGTCCCCACAGACTCTAGCAGTGATGATGAAAGTATGATTGAGGCACAGGCAGGGTTGTCAGGGGCTGAATCTCTGCCATTGGTTGCCATTTCACCTGTATCCCTCTCATCCCTGCACACAGTTCTCATGCCTACACATACCCCATCACCAGTAGCCATAGAGGGAGGTCAGTTGGCGGGTGGTAGCATGGAACAGGAATGTGTGGGACTATGTAAGGTGTGCCTGTACACCATGATCCCAGCCAACTAACTGGTGATGTCCCACACAGGCATGTACCCAGTGCTGCTTGTAGGAGGACCTCTGGCCATCATGCCCCTGCAAGACATAGCACATCAGCTGGTGTCACCAGATGCATGTTTTAGGCTGTAATGGAGGCACAGGCACATGCTGAATGGCACAACAGAAAAGGTTTGAGGCTTCAGAGGGCTGCTGTCCATTCTTTAACTGACAACATGCAGGCAATTGCAAATGCTCAATATCATCTTGCAGATGTTTTAGATAGATTATTGGGTGACATGGTGGGAGTCCTTGACTGTGGCATGTCAATCCTCGAGCATGGAATGTCTGTGCTGGAACATCTACTGGGAGTGAGGCATTGGGCACGTGGACGTAGGGCAGCTAAATCACCTGTTGAAGGTCTACATGAACATGCTACATCACATGCCCGCTCCCATAGTGGCGGTAGCAGCAGCAGTGCAGCTGGTGCTGTGCTGTCCACACCAGGACACAGCAGGCCATGTGCACATGGTCCTGGACATCCCAAATGGGACACAATTCCAGTGGACATGTGTCATCAGACAGTACCCAATCTGGACCTCTGCCTGGTAGTGCCCGTACAACTCCTGGTAGGCGCAGGTCATGTGGCCATGGCTGGACACCGTGAACTGTAAACCCTGCCCTGTACAGTCTGCAGCTGTCAATAAAACCCCTGCATAGGCCAGACACATGCCAGACCTGTGTGCATGCATACACACACACACCAGTAACAAATGTAGGGCACTTCAACACATACACACATAACATCCACACATGCCCAATGAGATAAAAGGCCCTATTCCACACACATGATGTCATCCAATGGTGCAGCCTAGGCCTCTGACAAACATTATCACCATGGGCATATGATGACGCCTGTGCCTCATCCCTGTCATCCACACCATCGGTGCAGGGACATGCTCATATGGTCTGATGCACAGGGTGAACATACTAGGAAGATAATTGTAGATTACCATTGTTGAGTAGTGTTGACAGGCAGCAAACATACCATGTACAACAGTTTTAGAATGCATTTTGTACTTTTGACAGTATGTATCATGTGTAACAACAGTAATTTCATGTTGATCTTGATGTCCTGCCTTCCTCTTTTAGGTGTAATTGCATGTGCTGGGGGATGTCAGTGTTTGTGATTAGTGTCCCATATGCAAATTTAGACTAATCACAGGTCTGTATGACAATAGCTGCATGCACTTTGTAGCTTCCACATCACAGTTCTAATCTCCCAAGTTTCAAACATGTTTACTGATTTAATTATCCAAGTGCATGATAGCTGTGTAGTAAGCTACTGTGGCCAGAGCTGTCACATCCATAGTGGGTAACATCACAGGTATAGTTACCTGGAGCGGGGAGGAGGTAAAAGATTGGTTTAGCAGATGACAAGGGAAAAGTCCAGTGGAAAATGTGGTTTCTCATTGGGAAGCAGTAATACCCGCTTCCATGACAGGATGCAAACACACATACACACCCACACATTCAGGGATTCACAGACACAGTAACACACACTCTCTCACACACACTCTCTCACACACACACACACACACACATACACACACACACACACGCACACACACACACACACACAGTTGCCAATGTTGGGATGAGAACCTCTGCCTATGTGCAAATCATCATTATAGTACTACGCAATTACAAGACGCACCACAGAGATTACACATGTACAGGTAGTCAGAATGGCCTAAGATTGAGGGATACTAGAATGCGGTGAGTGTATGTGGGGAGGGGGGGGTTCATCAGTAGGCTAAGTAACAACAAGCCTCACCCCAGGGTGTGCATGTTTACAGGCAGTTAGAATGCCCTTCTAAGATTGATGACATCAGCAGGGATACTAGATTGCATTGAGTGGATGGGGGGAGAGGGTCTTATCATTTCACTATGGTAAAATACAGCCTCACTCCAGGGACCAGACAGCCATACACACACACACACACACACACACACACACACACACACACACACACACACACACACACACACACTGGGGTATTCACAAATATATACACCTATGTCACACACATACAGACACTTGACATGTGTGTGATTCAAACCCCTGCCTATGTCTTGCTTTCTACACTTCACTCTGTATAGATGTCTACAACAGTGTACAGGAGAATAAAAAACATTTGGGATGTATTCCCCACCATACATAATATATATGGACACACACACACGTGCCAGTACTGTGAATCAAACACCTGTCTATCTCATGATAGATATTACAGGGTTACAGCACTATCGCATGCACTACAAAGTGTGTTGACTCTTTCCTTTGCCAACTATGCTGATATATGACCAATATATGCACAGAGGAGGTGTTACTGCTACAGGTTTCAAGAGGTTTGCCTTCAGTGTCATCCTTATTGAATTCTACGTTGTGTGTCTTCCCCATCAATTAACAAAACCATAGCTTAGCAGTTATACAGGTTATTGTAGGAATGGTTGTAACACATCTGTGAGCTGTCCTCAGTGATCATTCATCTGCAAAGTAGCCTCACCACTTAGTAGTTATGTCCAAACATATCTTCATACCTAAAGTACAGCTTACTGTACTTTGAGCATATCACCATATGCAGGTGGTAATGTTGAGGCTGCATTGCAACTGCATGATGTGCTAAGACAACAGTCACCTTCAAACATCAGACACTGCACACGCATAGAATCTAGACACACATCAATACATGTACACATATGCAGTCTCCGTCAGTAAGTGGACTAGCAGGTCATGAGGATACATTCCACACCTCCCCCACACAATGCGTGAAACCTAGCTAAGCATTACACCATAATGGATGTTGTATTTATGGTCTGGTAGGACACACAACCACCTTCACTGAGTAGCTAAGTGTACATGTATGCCAACAGCACACATCAGAAAGACACACACATCAATATTCCATGTCATGATCCCACAAGCTGTTAGTTGACAGTTCCACTGTGAAGCCAGGGCACTGTAATGGTAAACAGTGAGCACATCATATTTGCCACACACACATCATATTTGCCACACACACCTCATGATTACTGGAAGAGTGCCAGCAATGTGCTCTGTTTGAGCTAGGCATTACACTTATTCAAGCATGTGCGAGGTCTGTGGCTTGTAAACATCTCACCTCAGCACATTCTGGCTATTGTGGTAATAAGGTTAATGTCCAGAAAGCACACAGCATGCATGGCTTGCAATTGTTGACATGGGATATATGTAGGAGCTGTGGGTCACACATGGCTGTACATGTCATGGACATATCACCTGTAACTACTCAGGAACATGCAGAGCATAGCTGTGTTTCCCTGAGTCTGTCAATACATGCCATGTGTGTAAGTCCTATGAACCTGTTATTTGGGTATGTTGGTAGGCACTGCATTTGGTGGACATGTCTAATGACATACATGCCACATGGGTTATTGTATGATATGATAGGTGTCATGGGTGACCAGTAGAGAGGGAATATTACCTCTGTCAACATAGATATGAAACCTTATGTACAGTTAGCATTCAGCAGCCATGGACCTATCTTCCATGTGCATGTGTGTAATGAATGTAGACACCTGTATGTACAAAGGACAACAAAAGCTGTGGTATATTAATTTATGTTGTATGAGTGTGGGATGTACATATCCAGGGCAGGTACATCTAGGTCATATCCAACCATGAGGGTGTTGTTTACTGGTGTACAGCAAGAGTCAACATTGTTAATGCTGACAACATCCGAGGGACCCTGGTATGTGTACAACTGACCTGGTTACAAACAGTGGTATTATTGCATTGCATAACACATTATGCAACTGTGTCAGTACATGGGTACTTTACACAGTTGATGTAGGGCTAGGTACAGTCCACCAGTTGAAAGTTATTTGGTGTTGTACCATACTATTTCATACCACATTTATGGATGTGTGTTGGTAGTCTGAGGACATGGTGGTGGATGTATGTAAGGATACAACCTAGAATGCAACTTTTGCCACTGTCACCTGTACCTGACTCATCTGTGATGCATTATGTTGGAGTAGTGGTCTTTACCTGTGAGTAGCCTTTATGAATATGTGGACACCACCACCTGGAGTGGTCCATACCAGTGTTATGGCCCACATGTCTGGATCTGAGTTATATGGTGGTAGTGCTATTGTGCACTACAGAGCCTTCAGCCAGGTGTTCCTCACTGCACAGATGTCAGTATTCCCCATTGTAGGTTCTACATTGAGCAAATGGATTATGACAGCCACACATCTAGCACTGGTTAGCATAAGCATCCAATGCAATTGTTTTGTAGGTGTCAGGGTGTTACTTCTGTGTTTAGGACATTTGCATTGGAATGGAACTGTATGGATAAATGCTACCTAGGTATTATCCACATTCCCTTGAAACATGGATGCATGTGATCTGTGACAAAGGCTTGCCTTCTATCAGTCATGTCATCCCGGAATGACAGACACTAGACAACCTCATAAATACAGCAGGACATCGGCTCATTGTTTTATTGAAGTGGTTGCCACTCGTGCCATGACATCACTGCGAGTGGCAGTATTGTGCTTGGTATCAAATGCTACATCTAAGGTGACGGACAGCAGCAGACGTTGTGTAGATGACCAATGTCAGATATACTTAGTGGAGTGGTCCTGCTAATAATGACAACTACTAACACAGCCGGGAGAGGTCATCTTGACACCTGCATCACACTTAACATTACACAATGGGGCTCACATATTATGCTTGCATATGCCACTGTCCACAACCTGATATCAATGTATGCCTTTGGCAGCAATGTGCGTGACACATGCTGTACTTTGCATCCACCTGTGTGTCCCAGTTAACCAACTGTCTGTCACTTCCACACATGCATGATTGTGTATACTTTAGATATATATATATATATATATATATATATATATAGAGAGAGAGAGAGAGAGTAGTACTTCATGTACATGTATACATGTGTATCACACAGCACAGACGTAGATATATCATTTACGGGCCACATACAGGTATCTGGTAGTAAACCTGTATGATGTGCATATATACTGACAGTTAAGATGTACATAGCTGTAAACCTGCGTGTTTACAATAGGGGTCCATTACAATGTGTTCTGTACATCTTAGTGTATGAGCATGCACACTGTGGCCTTCTGTGGTTAGAATCAGAGTGCATCCCAAACAGCCTTGTGCTATTAAGTGTATGAGCGTACCCACTGCCACCTTGTGTAATTTAAGTCAGTGCATCCAAACAAGCCCTTTGTTTCTAAGTGTATGAGCATGCCCAGTATAACCTTGTGTAGTTGTAGTCAGACTGCATCCCAAACGGCCCTGTGCTACTAAGTGCATGAACATGCCCACTGTCACCTTGTGTAATTGGAGTCAATGCATCCAAACAAGTCCTGTGAGTCTATGTGTATGAGCATGACCACTGTAACCCTGTATAGTGATAGCAGTTGTCTATTCCACAGATGGGCATACTCCAATTCAGGGAAAAAAAAAACAAAACGGTCCTGGATAGAGAGCAGAACAAAATCAGAGTAAAATCAAAACAGATGAGGCTCACCACAGTGATGTTTGTGGAAAATTTAATTAGAAGTTAAAAAATGACAGACTGCAGTAAAAGTAAGTGCTTTCACATTCAAACAATGTTTCATCAGACTTCAATACTGCCAAAACCATTAACCACATTTTAAATAGCACTCTAATCAACATCTCCCAATCACTAAAAGGACATAATAATGACATCATATAAAGACTTACATACTATAAACACTGTATATAATCATTGAAACTCTCCTAAAAAACATTTTATACTCATATAAATCCATAAATTACTACTAAGATAGCATAAATATAATTAATAATCAAAAAATAAATATATATAAGAAGTATATATAAAAAATATATAAGTATAAGAAAATAATCAATATTTATGTGTATGTGCAACAGATACATAAAATATGGATGATACATAAAAACGTTACTACAAATAGCATGCTAAAAACGCATGCTTAAAAACCCTAGTGTGTATAGGGGCGTGATGCTAAGAAAGGTTTCAGTGTTACTTTTTCAATAAGCCCATGTGCCTTATAAGCCTGCAGCCTTATTATCCATCTATTTTCACGTTCTTCAGTAAGATTTTTCATATTACCCATCCTGTCTTCCTCACCATTTCTAAAACCCTAAACTTAAAGTTATGCCTAGTACCTTCACTTAACATGTGTCTTGCTAGTGCATTCCTCTCATCTTCCTTATTTACTGCATATATATATGTTCCCTGACACGCTCCCTAAGGCTTCTGTTGGTTTTCCCCACATAAAAAGACTGACATATCTGGCACTGGGCCAGGTATATCAAGTCCGTTGACCTACAATCAGCTTACCGATTCAGCCTGTATTCATGTCCAGTATCTGGGTGTACAAAACAATTATCTCCTGTCATATATGTGCATAGATTGCACCATCTGCAAGGAAAAGTACCATGTCTATTAGAACATACCATTTCTGGTGTATTGACTTCATAGCATAGTAATCTTTTCAATGACTACATGGTTGTGTAAGTGAAGTTAGGCCTAGGTCCCACTATTCCAGATATTTTATAATCTGTAGTCAAAATGCCCCAATTATTATGAATTACATCTTTAATCTTCAGATTCCTATTTGAGTATGGGATAACTATTCTATTTCTGTTGGCTTATTCTTTCTTATTACTAATATCTATTTCATCACTGCCTCTATTCTTATACAGAAAGGGTCTACCCTTCCCTTTCCTTAATGTGGCCATGTCTTTCAATATGCCTTCTACTTCTTTAGTATTGTAACCTCTATCTCTGAAGTTATTTGCCAAAACTCATTGTTTGTCTTAGTAACTCTTGTCACTTGTTGTTAATCTTGATACCCTCAGTGATTGACCCTTCACAATAGTGGGGTATATGTGATGGGGATGCATACTACTATGATGTAATATGCTGTTTTTCCAACATGGTTTTCTATATAAATTAGTATGCATCTCATTATCCGTCTTAGATATTTCTATATCCAAAAACTCTATCATATTATCTGAACTCTTACACTCGAACTTCAAAAGGTTCATTGTTCCATTGATATAATCAATGACTTCATCTAGTTCTAACTTAGTCCCAGTCTCCAAATGAAAAAAAATATCATCAACAACTCATTTGTAATATTTAATATACCTTTTAAACAATGTATTTCCCATTACATAATTACCTTCCCAATATGCCAACACCAAGTTGGCATATGAGTTGGCACAAGGGGTCCCCATGGCAACTCCCTTGTTCTGTAGATAGTATGTGTTGTTATATAGGAATACATTATTAGTTAACACCAAGTCAAGCAATACCATACATCTAATGATCAGCTCCCTAGGGGTCCCTTTTTCAATCAACAATAATCTCACATAATCCATCCCTACTCCATTAGGAATTTATGTAAATAGAGAGACAACATCACATGTGACTAAAAGGTCATTATTCACATCTTCCACCATGGATAAACAATCAGCATAGCTCTCCAGAAATTGTTGGGTATCCTTCACTATTAAATCAGTTTTGTCTACTACTGGTCTAAATTGTTTCTCTATGTATATTGATAGAGGTTTGGTTAACCAACCACCACCTGAGACTATAGGTCTCATAGGTGGGTCCATTAATGTCTTGTGCACTTTGGGTAGTCCCCTGAACACTGGCACCATAGGTTTCTCAAGTAGAAAATACTTCTATAACTCAACATCAATTATGTTACAAAAAAATAAATCATAAAGTTCACCATGCACATTTATCTAATGTCACTTTACTTAAAGTTTGATACATTTCATTGTCATTGAGCAAAACCATCATTTTGTTCATATACATATGATGATCCAACACTACTATGGCACCGCCTTTGTCGGCCTGCCTAATCACAATGTTCTTATTACTCTGTAATTTCTTAATTGCTTGATTCTCTTCACGTTAAATTGTAAAATTCTGGCTTATTATTTCTACCATTGTACATTTCAATTAAATCTCTTTCACATGCCCTCTCAAAGGTCTCAAGTATTGGGTGTGCTTGCGGTATAAAAGTAGAGGATTTCAGAAAAACATTTCTATCCCCTACTCCAGTTCAAGGCTTGTTGTGCTACAAATATACCTCTCAGGCCTACCTATGTCTTGCCTGTACATGATGTGTCTTGTTTGTGCATACAAGTTGTAATGGACTCCTGCTTTAAACACACAGGTTTACAGCTATGTACATCTTAACTGTCAGTATCCCTGTTGATGTCCTCAATCTTAGAAGGGCATTCTGACTGCATTGAAATGTGCAATCTATGTGGTGCATCTCATAACTGTGTAGTATGGTAATAGTGATCTGTAGATAGGCAGAGTTCTGATCCCACCACTGGCAGGTGTGTGTGTCTGTGTGTGTGTGGATGTGTGTGTGTGTGTGTCAGCAAGTGGCTGTGCGTGTACTTGTGTCTGCATCCTGTCATGACTGCAGGTTTTACTGCTTTCCAAAGATAAACCACCTTTTGCACTGGCCTTTATCCTTGTCATCTGCTAAGCCACCCTTTCCCCCCTCCTCATTGCAAGTAATCAGTCCTGTGATGTCACCCAGCTCAGAAGCAGAATCACAGTAAGTGTAATTGTATGGGTTCTGTGGCACATACCCCAACTGCATACCACTCTACTAGTTACCTTTGCATAGGCAAGGCTTGTAAGCACAATACTGGCAAGTGTGTGTGTGTTTGTGTGTGTGACTACCCTATAGCCAGGCATACACATTTGTTATGTGTTTTAACATGCTGCACACAATAGTAGTCATCTGTGGTGAGTGGCGTCTACAAATTATTACACAGTTAGGAATAGAAAGGAATGGACAGTCAAGAATGACTACTGTTGGGTGTGTTAGTTACCTGTGCCACTGTCAAGCAGCGACACAGATGTGGTCCCCGGGGTGTATTTCAATACCCATCATTTCCCTCACCCAAACTCCACATTCCCAGGGGTGTATTTCCTTAGCCATCATTCCCCACCCCAGACTCCACATACACAACACCCATCCCTTCTCTGGTGAACTGATTAAGATTTAAATGTTATAATACAAGAGTTGCCTCAGTTTTGTGTACATGTCAATTTCTTTGGAACCCTTCTGTTTCACAAAGGGTGTTCAGACATGTTTATATATATGGCTATAGCTGTGTTTGTGTATATGCATATATACATTTTATATATATATATATATATATATATATATATATATATATATATATATATATATATATATATATATATATATATATATATATATATATATGTGTGTGTGTGTGTGTGTGTACACATCCCATAAGTGCATATATGTATTTAGTATTTAGTTATAACAGTTGTAGATATGTACACTTGTCTATGTTGTTGCAGAGTGCAGTACATTCAAGGGTATTGTACATATGTACACAAAGTGACTGTCCCATTTGTTTTCACTGCTGTGGAATACCTGTAGTAAAATGTGTATTATAAAAACCATGAAATATGTGTACAACCCAGATGGCTTAGGGATAAGTCCAGTGACCTTGGTGTGCATGGTCCAGGGTTCAATACCTGCAAGGGTTATTCATAATGTCATTTAGGACCGAATAAGGCAGTTGTAAGCATGTGTACATGTGTTTTTGCAACAGTAAACAGCGGGTACACACAGTTAAGACATGTACAACTCACAGTACGCTTGAAATGCCCTTTTTTGGCAATCCTGCTGATGTCACCCACCTAGAAATACATCTCTGAGACTGCTGTTACCTAGTAATTGCTGTAGCATGTCCTGTAACTGTGTAATGCTGTAGTGTAATAAGATAGTTTGTGTAGGTGTTCTAATTCCAGTCTTGCCAACTTTGTGTGCGTGTCTTTGTCTGCCTGAGAAGGGAACAATGCTTTTTAGAGTACGCACACTCCTTACAATTCATATACTTCACTTTGGCAAGGATGCTGATGTCACCCACATAGAAATGCACCTCTGGGAGTGTTGTAACCCAATAGTCTCTGTCATGTGTCCCGTAACTTCATAATGTTGTAGTGTGATAAACTAGCTTGGTAGGTGTTCTAATCCCAGACTTGCCAACTGTGTGTGTGCGTGTGTGTGTCTTTGTCTGCCTGAAAAGGGAACAATGCTTTTTAGAGTGTGCACACTCCTTAAAATTCATATACTCAACTTTGGCAAGGATGCTGATGTCACCCACCTAGAAATACACCTCTGGGACTGCTGTACCCCAGTAATCTCTGTACTACGTCAGGTAACTGCGTACTGCTGGAGTGTGATTTAGAACTGTGGTAGGGTTCCATCCATAACCATGGCAGTTATGTATGTTTTGTGTGTGTTTCATTGTCTGTGTAGGGAGCAATGCATTATAGCCTACTCTCTCCAGGACATTTTAAATGTCATACCTTGGTAATCTTGCTGATGTCATTCCTTGTCAAATAGTAATGCGTCCTGTAACATCTCCATGCAGTAATGTGATATAGATCTTGGTCATGGGTTTTATACCCACACATTTTAGTTGTGGATGTGTTGTGTGTGTCTCACTGTCTGTTTTGTGAGCAATGCATTTTGGGCTACTCACTTGCAGGAAATTTGAAATGCCCTACTTTGGTAAACCTGCTGATGTAATTCCTTGTGAAATACACCTTTGGGGATGGGGTAGCCCAGTAATCTCCATAGCATGTGCTATGACTGCATAATGCTGTAGTGTGATAAACTAGTTAGGTAGGAGTTATATTCCAAGACATGTCAGGTGTGTGTGTGTTTCAATCAGCCAGGAGACTGGGTTGGCAAGCCATACCCCTACATCTGGCAAAAGGCCTGGTGAACAAAGTAACCAACCCTACTATTACCCAGAATACGGTCTGAACCCATGTGTCATACACAAACACACTTGCCTAGAAAATCCCGCTATGTTGCCAGTACCCTGCACATTGTTGACAGATCATATTCATGGTGTGATTGCAGTGGACTGCAGAGTGCACGGCACCCTGTCCATCAGTACAATAGGCACATAATTGCAGACAATGTGCCTTCATTATGTTCCCCACTGGACACCTGCAACATATGTGGTGCCATCAAATGTGATCCACAAAGGACACACAATGCCTTACACACATGCCCTGTATGAACAGATGGCACTGCCACCAGGGAATACCTGTATCATGCTATCCATGCAGGTGCAGGGTCAACCTGCTGTCTATTAGCATGTCCTGCCACACCAGGCCAGGATTGGCACATCTGATGATAACAGTCTGTGTACATAACGTGCCAGACAAACCAGGTACACTTAAACATGTCACTGTATATTAATGTGGGAGGTGCACATCCCAGGCAATGTCAATGTCAAGGACTATCAAACACAGGCTTGGCATGCATTACAAAGCAATAGCCACACACAATAGTAACCAGGATGACAGGACGGTTAATACAATATCCCTGAACCACACTGCAGACCATTGTCAGGTGGCCTGATGCCAAGGATTACCCCTCACCCAGCCTTGTACAGCCATCTTGCACAGCCAACCACTATACACCCATGAAGCAATGCACACATGCATGTCAGTACTGGCACCTTGTGTCTGCATGTGGGATATGATGTTCCCAACCACAGTCTCACCCAGTATAACTCACATTGGCATACTGACTGATGTCAGACACCTTCGCATGCCCTAGTCCATAGAACCTCAGGATAACCACTGTGGTGCATGTAATACCTGTGCATTACTGTAGTGTGGCAAACTAAGTAGTTAGGAAGTGTATTTGTGAGCCTGCCAAGGTGTGCCAATGAGTCTGAGTCCCTTAGAGAGTGTGGCTGTGTTGACAATGACATCTGTTCATGTAGACAGCCATGTGTGCTACACCTAATGTATGTCTACTATATCTCTTTTGCAGATATCACTCACCAGCACAAATATATGTTCTTACAACACACCAACATGCCAGCTATGTGGCACATGGAGTAATTGCATGCACTTTTAACAGTAATGGCTAGTCAGTCAGGGGTTTGAACCCATGTACTGGTAGTTGTGTGACAGAAGATGCTTAGGTTTTAGTCTCCCAGCCCTTCTCTGAGGTACTTTGCCTCTGTCTGTCCCTCCCACACACTCTCTGGTGGGTATGGAGATGTACACCTGCTCAGCAGCAGCTTGTGTTTTGTAAGTGATGGTTATGATCAAGTGATGGGCTCTGCACCTATTGCAGTCCTCCTCTAGCTGATTGCATGTGGAACAGCTGTGGTGACATTCCCATAGCCAGTTGCATGGAAACACAGTACAATATCTAGGAACATCATGTTGGCGTTTGCCCATGACAGTTGCTGTGAGTGGTACCTGGATCTGGTGTTTCACAAACAGCATCTCAGATGAAATCTGGATATTCCTCAAACAACATACACAGTGGAAAATAGCCTAAAGACAGGAGGGTGATGTGCCAGACATGACTATAGCATGTAAGTGTAGCTATGCTTCATTCAGACTACTGCCAATTTAACAGGTTGTTTGTGGTAATGGCTATTCTGCATGTTTTAATAACTGACAAGAAACCCCCCATCTGTAGGGTTATCTGTGGACTGGTCAGTGTGTGGAACCATTTGTTTCTTGTGTTACTCACAGAACACACATCCGTGAACTGCAGAAGCATAGTGTGAGGATTGCAGTCAGTACACAGTGACGAGGGTTACTGCCATTGCATCCCTGATTGGACATACGTCACATGGAACAGTGGTATGACAGTCATTGTCTGAGGTTATCACAGTGACATGCCAATAATGGGCCACTGTTCAGAGCTGCAGTCACAAGTCATCTACACTTTGGACAGATGTCATGCAGTATATATACATGTGCTGGGCTCTCTCTGCAATGTATGACATCTGTTGTCTTGGGTTGGTGGTAATATCAATGCATGCTGTTATAAGTAATCCTGAATGCTGTTGACTATTACTAAGCCTTATCTGTGTTAAAACTGCAACACCATAGGCTGTATGGGATTGGAGGTCCAGGGCAGAACTACCTGTCCCACTACAGCAATCCATGGCACTGGGCACCAGCATGTCTGGGGCCCAGCCTTGGACCTCCACCTCTGTTGGCTCTACACCACCTTCTGGTGGAACCTCCAATGAGGATGGGGCTTGCACCCCCCCCCCCGGGAGCAGGTCCAGACAGGAACCTGTCAGCCATCGTGCACTCCAGGCTGTGGTGCATAGTGGAGGCTCAGTAAGGGATTTTGAGGCCGGCTACGCCAGCTCAAGGGCAGAGTGGCACATTTAGAGGGTGAGCCTGCCCCACCTAGACATCCCCCAGTACAGCCACCTTTGCGGCTGTGAAGGTGCAGTGGTGGCTGCCCATGGGTGGGATCTCCATCCCACTTTTTCCATTTGGGGGTTCATGTGATTTTGACTGCCAAACACCCCTCCCCATCCAAGGTGTATCCCCCACATGCATCATATACTGCCCCTGTATGCTGACTTGTGTGTCTTGTCTGTCATCCTACCCAACCTATCCTCCATGAGCATACCTACTCTACTTCCCCAACATCCCACTCTCATCTTACAAAAACAGAAACAAAAGGCCAATCTGTTTACAGAACAACATTGCTCCATACATAGCTGTCCATTTCACACACATGTCCACTGGACACATGTAACATTTGTAATTTGCATCACAACATACTATTGTTGTCCTTACCCCTCTCTCAGGCATACGATCCTGGTATGCACATGACTCCTAAAGGTTCCAGGTATACGTGGTGCAGATGACCCCATTGTGCACATAACACTACCAGTCCCTCTATGATTACCCCATTTAACTTTTTAATGATGATGATGTTGCACACAGCACCTTGAAAGAGTACTGTTCTCACATAATGATTGGAAAGGAACTGTTTTGTTAATGTAAATAAAATGCTCAAAGTAATGTATTTGGGCAATGTACAAATGTTTGCGTGTATTAATGACACATGACTGTCTGAGAGAGTCTTGATATCACATAGGACAACACCACTACATAATACAGGAGTTGCTGGTGTTTCCCGTTTCATTCTTCTTTAATGCTTTGTTGTCACATGGAATGTTCTTAATATATCTATCTATATCTATATTTATGTATATATATATATATATATATATATATATATATATATATATATATACACACATATCTATATATATATATATATATATATATATATATATATATATATATATATATATATATATATATGGACATAAACACACACACATACATCTACATAATGAAATACATTTCCTATTTTGTTGAATGACTGTGCTGGATAATATGTTTGTGATAACATCCAATGTCTGTATATCTGCCATGACTTAGTGGTAAATCACATTGGCTATGGTGTGCAGGGTCCTGGTTTCGAGCCTTGCACAGGCCATTTATCTTGTTGCTGGGCAGAACAAGGGTCGTTGGATACGGAGTGATTAAGGCACTTTGAAGAAGTTGTGAGCGAGTGTGCGAGGGTTTGAGTGATGGTAAGCAGTGGTTACTTTTTGTTACAGTTCCTTACACTCAGTTACCTTCTTGATTGCTTAACCTGTGTAGGCAGTGCTTACCCCCATGCAAACAGGCTGAAACCCACTCACTGCTGCTTAAAAGTGCTTACTCCCACTTACTCCCGTGCTAATTTCTTTAAAAGAAAAGAAAAAAGGGGTGATAGGAAAGTGGTGAAAAAGGGGCTCAAAGAGGGAAAGACAGTAGACAAGGTAGCTAGGGATGTGCAGGAAGGGTGTAGAGAAGGTCCATAGCTGTCCATTTCTTCTACAGCAACAGCTGTGCATATGCAATAAACTTGGCGGTATATTTGGACACTCACAACCCTGAGACAGTGGTGAGAACAACAATAGTATGCTGTGATGCCAATTAGAAATGTTTACATGTGTCCAGTGGCCACATGTGCAAAATGGACAGCTATGTATGGGGCATGCTCTTTTTGCGGGAACAGATTGCCCTTTTTTCTTTTATGTTTAGGTGAGAGTGGGATGTTGGTGAAGGAGAGTAGGTATGATCAGGGAGGATAGGTTGTGTAGGATGACAGACAAGACAAACAAGACACGTACAGGGGCAGTATATGACACATGTGGGGGGGGGGCACCTGTGATGGGGAGTGGTGTTTGGAAGTCGCAAGCTCATGAGCCCACAAATTGATTCAGTGGGACTGAGGTCCCTACCCATGGGCAGTCACCAATGCACCTTCACAGCCCAGAAGATGGCTGTGCTGGGGACAGTCTAGGAGGGGCCGGCTCACCCTCTAGTTGTGCCACTCGGCCCCCAAGCTGGCATAGGTGGTCTTGAATATCCCTGTCAAGCTCCTTATGCACCACGGCCCGGACTGTACCACGAGTGACAGGTTCCTGTCCGCTCCCGTTCCCGGGAGGGGGGGGGTTGAGCCTCATCCCCTGTGGCAGTTCCATCCGAGGGTGGTGCAGGGTCACTGGACAAGGAGGTCCCAGGCTGGGCCCCAGATGTGCTGGTACCTGGTGCCATGGCCAGCTGACGTGGGACAGGTGGGTCCGCTGGGACCGGCCTTCCCATACAAGCTATGTTGTAGCAATTTTAAGGCAGATATGAGTTAGCAATAGTCAACAGCATTCACAATTAGTTATAACAGCATGCATAGGTATTCCCATTACCCAGGGCACCAGATATAAAATAGTTGCAGAGCAGGCAGAACACATGCATATATGAGTAAACAGTGGACATTACAACAACATGCAGGTTTCATTGATGGCAAAAGGACACCAATATGGGAGTATTTTAACATGACACATGCATAGAAACAGATGTGAATATTTATAAACCAATAGGACATATGTCTCAACAAAGGTTAAGAGTGTAGACATACCAACTGAGCTGTGTAAATCAGTTATTTTTGCACATATGGTAGGGGTGAGAGAGAGAGCGAGAGAGAGAAAGTTCAATTAACAACTAATAAATCCTTGTAGTTTCCACAACATTCATAGTCACTGCAGTGGTCTGTCCCTTACATGTATCATTACACTACCCAATGGTGTTATATTGTACAATGGTATGTTTGTAGATTAGTATGTACGGGACCTGTGTCTTGCGTACAGGCTTGACAAGATGCAGGTGTTAATGCAACATGTTTTGAAACTGCTGTCATACACTTTGGGTGAGATGCTGGGATGACAGGTATGTTTGCATGCACATTCTCTGACTATGTATAGGTCTGACTATCAGTTATGTGTCATTAACAGCTGCCTACATTTCTTGGATCATCACACTAATCTGTCAGGGGAACAGGGCAAAAGGCAGGTGATAAGGTCCATTTATCAAGACATACTGGGCAGATTGGAGCAGTTGAGGGGTATGAATATGCATACCACTTTCTGTTTGAGCAGTCTAGCAAACTCTGTACAGTTGTTAATTGTATATATGCATACAGCTTTCTATCGGAATAATCTAACTAACTGTGTGTAGTTGTGTGGAATGATTATGCATACAACTTACTGGTGCTCCTGGGAACCAAAGCCCTGCTGTGTGTGGCAAAAGCATTACAGTTAAGATCACTGTACGCTATGCTATCAGGCAATTGTTGTGAGGCTTTGCAATGTATGTAGTCTAATATGACTGACCTGTTTGCACTTCCAACATTGTTATACAGCACTTCATACACATTTTATCTGCATACTACAGTGTGGGTAACACTGCTTACTACAACAGTACTATTTAATAACTGCAACAGTACAATAGTATATGACTGCAGAGTAAACAGAAGCAATGCAGGGGTTACACCTTTATTTGCAGCATATTACACAATTCTGTATACTGGTACAACACTTTCTGAGGCTCTTACATTTATTTGTTATGACAGTACATGCAGGCTATTTACTAACCTGCCACGCGACATATCCTTTGCAGCCTAGCATCATAGGCTTGCTGGTTTGCAGCACGCTCATCTGCAGCTGTCAGAGAAGTACAGTGATATTAAGCCATACCTATTCCTAGTACACACAAGCTAGGAAATTATTAACTACGTAGTGGAAGGAGTACTTACTCAGTTCTGGGGCATTCTGCATCTGCCTTGCTTCCTGGATCCACTATTCCAGGACATCCTCCCTCCATCACTTCAGGTCTGCATGGTGGTGCCTGACCTGCTCACCAGTCCGGGGGATACCTGTGGCACTAGTGAGGTCACGGCTGAGACTGTCCCAGGCCTCCGTTTTGTACTGCAAGCCCTGGTACTGGCCCTGCAGTAGTCTCCTGTCATGGTGCTTTACTAGGAGCCATACCATGAATTTGGACTCCTGGATGCCCCAACGCTGCACTCTAAAGTGAGTGCCTTCTCCCACTCCAGCCATTCTGCCTGCAGGGGGATGCTACAACCAGTTATGAGCCATATTCCAGCCTCTTCGGTTTAAGTAGGGCCGGATTCCCACACTTTTCCGTAATTGTCCAGTTTCAAAAAGGCTAAGCTATGTCTTATTCATTACAGGTTATATATGTGTCTGTTATCTGTGATCCATGTGTGCAAACACTGTATGGGGTCCTGGGGACTTCATAACTTTATTACAGTGACACCTTAACTCTATGTTTACTGCAGTACTCCAATTCACATATTTATGGTCTGTGGCGGGTTATAGAACATTACAGTGTACATAGATTCAGTTCACATGTTTGATTTGATTTCCATTTGGTGAGGATTAGTTTGCTGACACCTCATTTATATGTATTGCTGTCATGGTGTAGCATTTAACTACTATGACTGTGATGTACAGGGTCCTGAGTTCTAGCCTTGCAGAAGCTATTTATTTTGTTGCTGGCCAGAACACGAGCTATTGGGTACAGAGTGATTAAGGCACTTTAAAGCAGTTGTGAGTGGGTGTGCATGGGTTTGCACAGAGCTAAGCAATGCTAACCTCCGGTTACAGTTTCTTACACTCAGTTAGCCTCTACATTGCTTCACCAGTGTGGTACGTACGTAGCGGCGACCAAACAGGCTTACACCCACTTGCTCCCGCACTTGCAAATGCACTGCATTTGGTGTTTGCATCAGACACTCACACCCCTGGGTGGGGGTGAGGACTACAATAATAGCTTGTGATGCCTATTACATCAGCCTACATGCCTACAGTGGGGTGTTGCAACCATGTGTTCATAGGTGTTGTGTAGTGGGTTATGCAACAACAGATATGGTATACAGTACTTAACCATATAAACTGGACTGTGCTGAGGTTGGACCCATATTGGGAATGGCTGCCAATTAGGCGTAAGCATGCCAGTCGACCTTACAGAATCCATGGCCTGTCCAGATTTCTCTTCCTACTATTGGTGTGTTCCTCTTACAATCTGCACCTGTCTGGCAAATACATGGGAACTGACACCATTAAATACAGACAAGTAATTGGGTTTAGGACCCCACATCCTTCAGCTGAGTCATGCTAATGCATGCCTATTATTCTATCAGCTTTCTAAAGTTGTAAGTGAAATATGTGTTTCTGTCCCTATTTGTTCCCCCAACAGTTTATGTTCTGTCCAGTTGTTTTGCTCTTAGGGGTTGACAGGTATGGGCGTAAGCTCTGCCCATTTCGGAATACTACTTACATCCCCGGGGCAGTCTTAATACAACTGCGCCAGCCAACACCTGCATGCCTAGGCCCATAATTGCATACCCATAGTTCCCCCACGTTCCCCTCCTCTACAGCACTCATCCTTACTGTGGTTGCAGGTGTGGTCTAACCACACCACTACACACTGCCCACTCTCCACGTGTCAGGACCCATGTCGTACGTTGTGTCGACCCATGGGTCATCAGGCTTGTGCAACCTACTGGTCCGTGTACGTATACAGCCTGGTTGAATGAATCATTACAGGGACTGACTCCGATGATCATTAATTTTTGGGGTGTCCCACAAGAGAAATTGATGTCTTTGTTTCAATATTAGACCTGGCAGGTCTCTCCCACTGGTAGTATCCTGCCTGTGGTCTGTGAAGCAGTGGTGTGTTTATTTGTATTGTGTGTATGTTTCACCTGTCTAGGTGGGGGTGGTTGATGCTACATGCTACACGTTTGTTGATTGGACCCCTCACCCCCATTTGCATGGCCTGTGAACATATGTAATTCATAACTGCTGTATCATATCCTAGCTTTTTACATGTGTATATTTACACACGCACACACATATATACATATATATACATATATATATATATATATATATATATATATATATATATATATATATATATATATATATATATATATCAAAGTACAGCAAGTGGTAGATAGTAAAACTAGTAATCAAAACAGCCACCACAGTCACCGAACACAAATAAATCCAGGTCCAGGAGGAAAACTAAACCAGTTTAATATTTCGCAAACACAGAAATCACAGTAATGCAATCAACTTCACGTTTTCGTCTTCAACTTTATCAGCTATATATATATATATATATATATATATATATATATATATATATATATATATATATATATATATATATATATATATATATATATATATATATATATATATATATATATATATATATATATATATATATATATACATTTTTTTTTATAGATGTCTGTAACCTCCGGTTACAGTTTCTTACACTCAGTTAGCTTCTACTTTGCTTAATCTGTATAGGCAATGCATACCCCCGCTCAACTACTGCTTATTTATGGTTAAGCCACTACACCATTGCTGTGTTGCTTCATTTGCATATATACCCATATACCCATGGAACCTAGTTCCCCAAACACCCACCCTGACACTTCACTGACACAGCAGTCATCCATTCTCCAGTTGGATACACGATGTATCCACACCACTACACATTGGCCACTCCCTACTCCTGTAGACCCATCCCATGGGTTGACTCACTCGACGTATCATCAAACATCCCAAACTTTTAGTCCACAAACAGTGGTGAAATGAGTGACCAATAGGACACTATTCACAATTTTTGGGATGTTCCACCTGGGACACATATGTCTTTATTTCAAGATTAGACTCTGTACTTCATTACATCATTGCTCCTGTTAACAAGACACTGCAATAAATTAATAACAATGACTATGTGGTAGCGCCCATGTTACACATGAGAGCTAGTAATGTACGCGGTTTAGTGTTCAGCGTTGCCGTAGCAGGCAGATCACAGGAATGATTCCACTATTTCATAGTGAAAAAGTCCTCACAATTTATTTTTGATAAAAGTACCGAATTTGGACAAAGTACACACTTCTGCATTTTTGTAGGTTCGTCCCTTCCCACTTATGCACAACCAATTATTCTATCTACTGTCGAGGTTTGTAAGGGCACTTTCATGTTATTTATGTCTGCAAAAGGAATGCATATGTTACAGGGAATTTACTTCAACATATACATGTATGTATGTGTGCATGCATATATACGTATAATGAACTCGCTGACCTCCATGAGGCGGTCCAACTAGAATCAGGCCATCCAACCCTGACATGCCTGGATCCATAATTTCATACCCATGGTTCCTCCACCCCACCCGAGTTCGACATACATACAAACCATCCATTTTCCAGTTGCTATCACAGCCATGACACACTTCCACACATTGCCCTCTCCCCAGCATTAGGGACCCTACATGTATGTTGTCCCAACCCATGTATCATCAGGCACTCCCACCATTTGGCCCTTGCTTGTGTAATGGTCAGACGTCCACTCCGCCTAGCAATTTTTGGGTAGTCCCACCAGGGACTACACTGTGATTGTAAAGTAGACTTAGCAGATTGACAATGTTGCTCCCACTGGTAGTGCCCTGCCTGTGTTGTGGGTAGCAGTGATTTGCTCCCCCCTGCCCAGCTTGATATGAAATAAGCTGACAGCACTAAATAATACTGGGGTTGCTGCTGATTCCCTTCTCATTCTTTTTGTATGCTTTATTGTCACAACGTTCATTCTTTATAGATATATCTATCTATATATATATATATATATATATATATATATATATATATATATATATATATATATATATATATATTCTATATCTGTACATACACATGCACATACATCTACATAATTATATACATTTCCAAAGCTGCTGCATGACTGTGCTGGACGATATGTTTGTGATAACATCAGATTTATGTATATCTGCCATGGCTTAGTGGTAAATCACATTGGCTTTGGTGTGCAGGGTCCTGGTTTTGCCTTTGCAGAGGCCATTTATTTTGTTGCTGCCAGAACAAGTGCTATTGGATACAGAGTGATTAAAGCACTTTTAAGCAGTTGTGAGTGGGTGTGTGCATGTTTGTGCGATGGTAGACTGTGCTCTCGTCCAATTACAGTTTGTTAAATTTGGTTAGCTTCTACTATACTTAATGTGTGTTGGTGCTGCTTACACCCATGCAAACACACTTAGACTTGCTTACTGGTACTTATATATGTTTACTACTGGTGCCTTATTCATTATGACACTACCACTTTGATTGAATGACATTAGTTAAATATTTCATGCAGTACTCCAATTCACATTTACATGTTATTATGTAAGTTATACAGCAAAAGGATGCATAAATATGTTCATAGACACATTCCACATGGAAAATGATATGTGCTATAGTGGGACTCAAACCATGCGTGCCTGTTCGTTAGGTGGATGCTCTAACCACTACACTATTGACGTTAAAATCGATTCCACGTGTTATTTTCTATTTGGATGATTTTGATGTGTAAGCTACGCTAAGCAGAGGCCAATGATGTGCAAACATGCTGTGCTTCACTTACACAGGGCAGATAGCCTAGTACCCCAGGGCAGATAGCCTAGTACTAAACTATGAAACTATAAATCTATTCTGTGCATTTTTTGTACCATTTCATGAGGTGGTGAAAGCCACATCACTATGGCTAGGGTTACAAATGCCCCAGGGCAAATAGCCTAGTACTAAACTATGAAACTATGAAACCTTCAGTAATGAAGCAATACAAATGTAGAATAGGGACACTGCGAATCTAATTGTGATAGTTCTAGGGACGGGGCTCAACATTCCACTACGTGCTTGTGTGTTTACTACTTTGATTTTATTTCAGTGTTCATGGACACTCTTGTATGCTTAGCATACATTTCAGTATCCACGGACACTGAATTAATTGCTTACTATTAGAGGCAGGCTCTAATATTAAGCATTGTAGGTTGTGCAACTGTGGGGGCATGCTTAAGCCTCCGTAGAGCACTTAAACATGCCCCCTGCACTCGCACACGTTTCCTGCGCACGTTGAGGGTGCGGCAGCGCGCCCTCATAAATATTCATATGGTGCTGCTGCACCATCTGTGAGGAGGACACTTGGCGCAAGGCTAAAACCGTCCTTGCGCCGAGCTTCATGAATCCAGGGGAAAGTCTTGTTGAATACTGCAGTATACACATCTTATATTATTATTTGAACTGATATTTGTATAAATGCTCTTATTTATGTTTGGTGTTTAATATCTTAAACACTTTCAACTTTAAGATTAGATTTCTCAAGTATATACAGAATGTATAAAGAACAACTTAAATATCAATATATTATTTACTGATAGTCAGTAAGAACACTTGGATGTCACAACAGGATGCACTCACAATGTGACATTCAAAAAGCAACTTAAACATTTCATAAAAAGTCCTTTTTTTCTCAGTTGCCATTTTATATTTAAATTTTATATTTAAATGCCCATTTAATCTTCTGGCGAAGTATAACATTGAAAATGAAAGTGCTTAATGAGTACATACCTTTTTGGTGCATTTTTGTTTGTTTAGTTTATCAGCTTGTGCACTATTCTGCCTGGAGGTTTTTTTTTTTTGTTTTGTTTCTTATATTTGTGTTTGCCATACATGACTTGGCTCAAACTTGAAAAGAGTATTATGCCTTTCAAACTATTTATTCATTTATTTATTTACCCATTTGTATTTGTTTAATGGGGTAGTACTCTAATCACAACAGACCATCTGCAGTTTCACCGTGGGTAGAAATTTCTGCTTAGATAAGTTCACAATTACTTAAACTTCTGCTTATATAGTAGAGAAAGTTATACTATCAGTGAACACATCATTGAATAAATAAATGCACAAGGTCAACATTAAATATTCCCGGTAGTGTGACTCGTATCTGAGCTACACCAAGTAATAACATTTGAGCATTTGTTACAGGAAGCGATATGAATAAAAAGAGGATGATGGAAAACTGTAGGTGAAGGAAGATGAGAGAGTGTTTAGGTTCTGTGGCTAATAATGAAGCAAGTACATTCAGTTATCTTATGGAGATTTGTGAGAAGAGCTCTAAAAGTGGACAAGGTCGATAGTTCTCTAACGTAGAAAGAAAAGGAATTCCCAGAGCTTTGGTACAAGGATAGAGAAAAAGTAGTACAATGCAATTTGGTTTGAGGGGTTTGGAGGGAGGAATGTGAGGTTGTATGATGTGGTTAATACCTGTATTTTGGAGACGAGGCAAAATGCAGAAAGGTCTGAATATGAAAGAAACTAAGAATAGTTGTACCCTTTGCTCAGCTGGCAGCCATTTGGCTTTAGTAAGGCTGAGGAATATGGTGCTCATGAGATGTAGTCAGTCATAAAGTGACAGATTTTATTTTCAATTGGCTGTAGTGTAGAAGAGCTTTTCTTAGATTCTATGAATATGATGGGAAGACCATATTTAAGGTAGAGAAGCAAATTTAGTGACTCTTAAGGAATGTAAGTAATGGAATCAAAAGGTTCTGAAAAGTAGGCACATGTGCCTAAAAATTGTGTGCATGATCAGTTATTTATTTATTTGCACTTGGTAATTGTGATAGTCTGTTTGGGCAAAATAAAAAAACACCCTTTTTAACAGAATATGTTGAAAGAGTACTCAGGTTTTCTGCATGTGACATATCCCACACTGCCACAAACTAAGACTTTTCTGGACTAAAATGTATGAATGTCCCCAGTATATGCAGGCAAGTCTAAGATGATACTCACTGAAAATTATTTTTGCTTTCCTCTGCAAAGTTTGTCTACAAGAAAAACTACAAAATACGTGAAGACACATTCTGTAAATGTCAATGTCTGTGCAAATCATTGCTGCTACTAATTAAAAGCAGTGGCTTCAAATCAAAGGGGGGCTGCAGGAGACAGCTGAATGGGTGGGGCCAATGGGAAGGGGTGTGGCCAATTAGAAAGGGTTTGGGCTATGCTAAAAACCACAAAAACTGGAACTTTAATTAAATATGTTGCCCTGGATGCCAAACTATCATTATGAGAGTCCAATCTAGACAAAATGATGTGTAGAAAAAATATTTCAATGCATTGGCTACATGACAGCTTACTTAATATCTAGATGGAAACAGAAAGGTTGTGAGCCATAAAAAAATAAATTACTTTTTAAATACATTACTGCAATTCCAGTCAAAATCAAGTATTAAAAACAAGCAGCACTCAACTCAAACCACCTCTCCTTGCACTGCAGTTCTAATTACAATTTATATTCAGTTTTATAAAAGTACCAAGTAACATGCTGAAAGTAGCAATCTCTGTGATACCCCCACTTGCAAAAATGTTTCTTATCCAAAAAAGACCTACTGCCTGACAACAACTATCTGCTTGTTTCATGGGGAAAACATGATCAAAGTAAAAAAATAAACAGCAAACAAAAAACAAGCTGAAGATAAATTGCACAGGTTATGGACTACACATGATAGATTGGCATTCTGTTTTGTTTATGGGTAAAGCCTGTAAATATGTCTGCTAGTCTACAACAAATGTAATGAGCGTCTAAAAATATTGTAATCATATCATTTATTACAAATGCTGTCATATGCATTTCAATACCCAAGGCTTAAACGCTATCTAGCTATGTAAATATTCTCTGCATGGCAACAACAAAACGGCTTTTGATGTTGGTAATCTTTTAACAGTATGGTTATTAAAACTTACTTGCATCTTACAGTCTCAGGCAAGCTTACCTGATGGTCATTAAAGCATTGCTACTTAAACACAGAGCAACAGGGCACTGCAACAGCATGCATTTTCTGAATAATAAGAAGCATAAATCAACAGTATAAAAGTATGACAGAAAAACAGAACATTCTGCAAAATCAAGGACAGATGAAAAGCCACTGTAGTACTTGTCTACCTTGGATGGGGGGATACTCTGCACACTTAACACTGCATAACTGCTCCTTGCCTTGCTTGGACACATTCAGAGTCACTATGTGGGGGAGTGGGGTGCAACAAGTATGTCACAGTTTGAAATGTCTCTGGCTGATGGTGATGGCTCAGACACATTTGTCGTACCTCTCAACCTCAGAGCAAGAAATCTGGACAAAGCCATAAATAGACATGGGACAAAGGCCCAAAAATTAGGACAATTTTTAAATATTGCTCTTATAAACTTAGAAAGATAATTAGGTCTAGGGTGATGTGCAGAGCTGTAGTAACTACAGAGAGATTAAACTGATCAGTCACAGCATGAAGTTATTGGAAAGAGTAGTGGAAGCTAGGTTAAGAAGGGAGGTGATGATTAGTGATCAGCAGTATGGTTTCATGCCAGGAAAGAGCACTACAGATGCAATGTTTGCTCTGAGAGTGTTAATGGAGAAGTACAGAGAAGGTCAGAAGGAGTTACATTGTGTCTTTGTGGATTTAGAGAAAGCATATAACAGGGTGCCTAGAGAGGAGTTGTAGTATTGTAAGAGGGAATCGGGAGTGTCAGAGAAGTATGTAAGAGTGGTACAGAATATATACGATGGTAGTATAACAGCGGTGAGGTCTGCGGTGGGAGTGGCGGATGCATTTAAGGTGGAGGTGGGATTACACAAAGGATCAGCTCTGAGCCCTTTCTTATTTGCAATGGTGATGGACAGGTTGACAGACAAGATCAGACAGGAGTCCCCATGGACTATGATGTTTGCAGATGACATTGTGATCTGTAGTGAGAGTAGGGAACAGGTGGAGGAGACCCTGGAAAAGTGGAGATATGATCTAGAGAGAAGAGGAATGAAGGTCAGCAGGACTAAGACAGAATATATGTGTGTACGAATGAGAGGGAGAATAGAGGAATGGTGAGGATGCAGGGAGTAGAATTGGCGAAGGTGGATGAGTTTAAGTAGTGTGGAAGAGAAGTGGAGAAGAGAGTACAGGCAGGATGGAGTGGGTGGAGAAGAGTGTCAGGAGTGATTTATGACAGACGAGTACCAGTAAGAGTGAAAGGGAAGGTCTACAAGAGGGTAGTGAGACCAGCTATGTTATATGGGTTGGAGACAGTGGCAGTGACAAAAAGGCAGGAGTCAGAGCTTGACAGAGTTGAAGATGTTAAGATTTGCAGTGGGTGTGACAAGGATGGACAGGTTTTGGAATAAGTATATTTGAGGGTCAGCCCAGGTTGGAAAGTTTGGAGACAAAGCCAGAGAGGCAAGATTACATTGGTTTGGACATGTGCTGAGGAGGGATGCTGAGTATATTGGGAAAAAGATGCTAAGGATGAAGCTGCCAGGTAACAGGAAAAGAGGAAGGCCTTAGATAAGGTTTATGAATGTGGTGAGAGAGGACATGCAGGTGGTTGGTGTGACAGAGCAAGATGCAGAGGACAGGGAATAAATGGAAACAGTTGATGTGCTGGGGCGACCCCTAACAGGAGCAGCTAAAAGAAGAAGAAGATTAGTATGAATTTTCCGAAGGGTATGAAATCTGAAACTCAAATGTCTATCATTAGTTTCTAACTTCAGCCTTTAATGATTTGCCATTAATTTGCCAGAAAGCCACAATTTTATGAAAAGCGGACCAAAAATGTGATGCAAAAATCTAAAATAGCCACACAATACAACTGGGAACCTGTAAAGAATGGACTCTTTCTTAATATGAGTACTGTTAACTTGAGCAGCTGACAAAATAAGAGAATCTACATGCATTTCAGAAATTAAAAGTAATCTATAACTCCGATCATTACAATTATTTATTAATTGCAAACCCTCCACGTTTTCTTCCAAATTTGCCATTTTGCACAGGAATTATTAGGGGGAGAGCAACATTTTGAGCCAAAATCGGGGACAGTTGAGATGTTTGGATATACCTAAGTCTATAAAGCGATTTATTTGCACGTACCTCTTAACGCAAGAAGTTTGGACAAGGCCAAATATTTATTTATTTTTATTTTACATTTGTTGACCGGGCTAGTCCAACTGGATATATGTCCATTTTCAGTAGAGGCCCGGGGAGAAAAACTCCAAGACAGATCCGTTATACCAATAAGTATATGGTTACCAATTCAAAACAGTGTTTGTAAGGTTACAATCAAGTTAACATATCAGAAGATACAAAACATTTTACAATATATTGCAAAGCAATATTTACAATAATATAGAACAAAATATTCACATGAGGTAGATTGAACTTTTTCAGGTTTACAATTCCTGAGAATGGTTGCATAAGAGTATTTACAAGATATTGAACAAGATATCCATGTGAGGTAGATCATAACTGTATGTGGGTTTGCTATTCTTGTAAAGTTTACAGTAAAGAGCATTAAAGTATAGTTAGAGTGGAGTTAGGAGAAATTTAGTCACAGAGGTAGTGGGTTAGTCAGGGTTAGTGCAAGGGCATAGCCAGTGTCTTCTAAGGTATATTTTGAGTTTTTGTTTGAAGTGGGGTAGGGAAGGAAGTGAAGTAAGATCACCAGGTGGAAGATTACAGTATTTCCCAGTTGTGTTTGAGAAAAGAGAGTTACCTGCCATGTTGTTAGACTTACTAATACTAAGTAGAAGTTTGTTAGCAGAGCGTAAGGTATTGAGATTTATATATAGGTTCATAGGTTCATACTAGGCTATCTGCCCGAGGGCATCCACAAGCCTAGCCCATAGTTTTGTGGCTTACGCCACCCCTTTTGTATGGGGAACTATACCCATTATTTTGATGTGCCTCTGTCTAGCAGTGACACTGAGGTAATCCCTGGAGTATATCTGCGATCTCCCATCCATTGGTCAAGATTTCTCTTGAACAAGGCCAGCGAGGTGCTCTGCCTCACATATACCGGGATTTTGTTCCACAGCATAGGGAGTCTTTGGGTGTTGAATCTATCCCTTCAGCATGTCCTATTAATAGCCGTGTCGAGGTTTAAGTCTCCCGCCCTTGTGGCTCTGACGGATCTAGATTTTTTGAGGTGAAGCAAATTCATCAAATCTGGGTTAGACATGGCCTTGTATGTCAGGCAAAGGTCACCTCTGAGCAAGCGGTAAGCGACTGAATAGAGCTGGAGTTCTTTCAGTCGGGCAGCATAGGACAGATTTTTGAGACCCTTTATCCTTTTGGTGAGGAACTTTTGTGGCCTCTTCAGCTGCTGCAAGTGTCGGGTCAGATACATTCCGAATGGGGCATTGTACTCAATCATTGGTCTGATGAGTGATGAGTATAGGGAGACTATGACCTCCCTTGATCTAGATGTGAATCCCTTCATGATAAGGTGGGCAATGTAGAATGTCTTTCTAACTACTTTAGCTACATGGGTGTCGAATGACAGACTACTGTCAACCTGGGTCCCCAGGTCCCTGATAACTTCTTCTGTGCTCAGAGGATTACCACCTATATGGTAGCTAGGGGTAACCTTGTTTTTCCCGAAGGGTATGACTATGCATTTTTTGGCATTTAACTTTAGGCCATGGCTCTGGCACCAGTCATCCGTTTCTGTGAGACCCTTCTGAAGGATATCTGTGTCAGATGTGTTTTCGACACGGCCCAGTTTGCAGTCATCTGCAAACTTTGTCAGCCATAACCCTCCTGTGTTTGCTTGTACTTCAGAAAAGTAGATGCCAAACAAGAGTGGGCCCAGGACTGAGCCTTGTGGGACACCACTTGTGACAGGCTTTGAGTCTGACATGGCGCCAGCAACTCTGACCCTGTGGGTTCTGTCGCTCAGCCAGTTTGCAACCCATCTTGTGATATATGGGTTAACATTTAAGCTGATGAGTTTTTCAATGATACCCGAGTGGGGTATTGTGTCGAAGGCCTTCGCCAGATCGAGGTAGGCTGTATGGACTGCCTTTCCCTCATCAATGGCTTTGGTGACTGTTTCGAAGAAGTCAACCAAGTTTAAAAGGCATGATCTGCCTTTGACAAAGCCAAACTGGGTTGGATCCAAAGTCTGCAAATTCCCTATGTCTTTATTTATGACATGGAGTAAGGTTTGAGAGTATAGGAGTATTGTTAGGCTGGTTGAGGATCTTATGAGCAATGGTAAGTTGGTTAAAATAAAGCTGATTTTGCAGTTCAAGCCATCCTAGTTGTTTTAGATTCTGACAGTGATGAGTTCTAAAGCAATTACCAGTAGCAAATCTGGCAATGTTATTGTAAGTTGTAGTTAGTTTAAAAAGATTCTTCTTGGATAGGTTGGTGTAAATTGGTGAGGCATAGAGAAGTGTTGAGATTAGATGACAGTGGGCAATAGTAGTTCTGGCTGTTGGAGTGAGAAAATATTTGATCCTGTATAGGGAGCCCATTTTTCTGTTGACTGTTTTTATAGTGTTATTAATGTGGTTATCGAAGCTGAGGTAATTGTCTATAGTAATTCTTAGGAGTTTGGTGGTAGAATCAGGGGATATGAGGGTGCCATTGTTAGAAATAACAGAGAAATCTAAAGGCATGGATTCACGGGTAGGAGTAAAGAGAAGGAGCTTTGTTTTTTTGGGATTCAATAGGAGGCAACGTTTTAAGAACCAAGTCTCTACTACATTAAATATTTTCCGAGTTAGGGATTGTAGTTCAGATGAAGATTCAGCTGCACAGATTAAAGTTGAATCATCTGCATACTGTATGCAGGTTGCCTGAGGAATAGCTAGGTAGAGATCATTGATAAATATTAAGAATAAGAGAGGGCCTAGAATGGAGCCCTGAGGGACACCAAGTGAGACTGGAAGGTGGGATGATAGCTTATTCTCCCAGAGCACAGCCTGTTGCCTATTGCTGAGGTAAGAAGTAAACCATTGTAGAGCCATAGTATCAAGAGAGGGTGATTTCAGAATATTTATACGTAGAGAGTGGTTTACCATATCAAATGCTTTTGAGAGATCAATAAATAGAGAGGAAGAGAGAACACTGTTATTGCAGTTTTTGTATGGTATCAGTAAAAGATAAGAGGGCAGTAGTAGTACTGTGGAATGGCCTAAAGCCATGTTGGCTTGCAGCTAGTATGTTGTGTTGAATTAAATGGTTTAGAAGCTGATGGTGAATACATTTTTCCATTATTTTTTGCTAAGGGTGATAGTAGGGCTATAGGTCGATAGAGTATCCATTTGAGTTGCCACCTTTGTGTAGGGGGATAATATGTGAGGTTTTACAAATGTCAGGGATGTTTCCCTCGTTAGTAGTTCTATTAATCAGGATGGATATTAGGTAAGCTACTTCTTTAGCTGCTTTTTGCAGGTATTCGGCTGGGATCTGGTCAGCAGAAGGAGTACAAGGCTTAAGTTTTAGAATGAGTTTATAGATAAAATTTGTTGAGGTGGGTAGAAATCGGAAGGTAGGAAGAGAGCTGGGAGAAGAGTTAAGAAGACTGGCTCTATCAGGATCTAGTTGACTGGCTAGAGATTGGATAGCCTCTGTGTAGAAGGAATCAAAAGCATTGGCAGTTTGGATATGAGTCTCATGTGTTGCACCTGTTGGGGTTGGTGTTCTAGAGTGACCTGGCTAAAGGAGTCTATTGATACTTGCCCAGAATCTTTGAGGATTGTTTTGGTTTGTTTGCTGCATTTTACAGTAAAAGTCTTTTTTTGTCTGAGAGAATTTCTTTTTTTTGTCATGCTTCTCATATGTCTAAAGATTTGTTGATCTGATATATTTTTGGTAGTAAGCCACCTAGACCAGGCTTTATTTCTGAGGAGGATTTTTTTCTTGGTTTCATTTGTAAGCCAGGGGGCAGGTTTGGACCTAGTTCTGATAGTACATTTAGGTGCATGCTGGTCTAGGATTTCTAAGAACTTAAGAGTTGAAATATTTGACTGCCTGTTCAAGTGGGAGGGTTTTTTAATTGAGACCAATCACAGGCATTGAGTTCACTCTGGAAAAGGTGTTGGTTAAATTGCTTGTTGGTCTGTATAGTCCTATATGAAGTTAGGTGAGAGGTATTAAACCTTTTCCTGATTATATAAGTCAAGGAATGGTCACTTACATCATCAGGGAGGATACCAACTGTGTAATTTTGGTGGTAGTTATTAATAAGGATCCAATCTAAAATGCTCTCTTTTTTGTTTGGTTTGTTTATTCTTGTTGGGGGGTAATGGTCTGAGAGAAGCCTTGAAGGTTAATATGAGAGGTAGGGTGTTCAGTATTGATGTTCTTCCAATCTATATTAAAGTCTCCTAGGATTATAGTTTCTTGTGGGAAGGATGTTGAGACCCAGCTAAGAATATCCTCTGGTATACTGATATTGTTTCCAGGAGGTAGATAGATCATACCTCTCAACTGTACAGATTTTCTCAGAATGTCCAGATTTTTGACTCCTATGTTTGGTCTGTTCCTCATAAAATTTGTGTTTTTCCAACAAATCACTGTGATGATCTGAGGATTGAAATCACTAAATAATGGCATGCATTTGAGTTTCAGACTTCAAATCCTTCAGAAAATGTATGTTAAAACAAACCCTATAACTCTAGTAACTTTCTAAGTTTATAAGAGCAATATTTAAAATATGTCCCTATGTTTGGGCCTTTGTCCCCCCATTTTGTTAGGCTTTGTCCAGATTTCTTGTTCTAAGAGGTTGAGAGGTATGAGATAGATACAGAAGATATATAAGGATTTACTAGAGTTAAGCTGTAGTTTGGAAATAAGGACTTCAGCATGGTTGTCTTTTGGTGGGTTATAGGGTATAGAGTTGACTTGTAGCCCATCTTTAAAAAGAAGTGCTACTCCCCCTCCCTTTCTTTTTATATGGTCAAGTCTCAATATGTTATAACCTGGTGGTATAATGTCATTATCATGTGTTTTAGGTTTTAGCCAGGTCTCTGTCAAACATAAAATATATTGGGGGAACATACAAGCAGTACTAAAATTGCTCTTGTTTAAACATAGACAGTTGACAGAATAACAGGTCTTGCATGCATTTTTCTGAAGGGTATGGAGTCTGAAATGCAATGTCTGTCATTATTTAGTGACTTAATTCCTAAATGATTTGTCAGAAAACCACAGATGTTATGAGGAACAAACCAAAAATAAGAAGCAAAAATCTATTCATTCTGCAAAAATCTGGACAGTTGAGAGGTATAGTTCAGCTGGGGCTCGTTGAGTTTGCTGCCCTTCCCCCTCACAAAATCTTAATCGAATGGGGCTTTCCCCCTGCAGCTATCCCAATGTCCCATTACTTAGCTATTTTGCCTCATTTACCATAAACACTGTAATGTGCATACTGCTTTACTTCTACAATGATTTGGATTTGATTTAAAAGTTTTATTTTACATTTTACAGCACAAACACTAATATACATCTGCTAAACAAAGCAATGCAGTCTCAGAATGAAAATAGACTTAGCATTAAAACTTCTCTGCCCTTGAAACTCACATTCGTTGACACAGCATTGAAACCCACATTCAAAGAAAATACATCTGGCCAGTGGCAGATAAAGATTAACTTTGGGCTGTTTTCAAATCATAGGCCCCTTGCACAGGAAACATACATGTGTTCTTTTATACACCTTCCTGATTGTATTAAATTATATTCCTTGTATAATACAGTATAGTTGTTAGAAGACATTTTAAATTTATTGCTTTGAACATTTTTCCAGTAAACAATGAAACAAAATGCATGAACCAGTAATGACAAAACTTTCCAGTTCAAACATCTCCATCATAAAAGTCTACTCAGACTTCTACAATCCACCAGTATCAGTAAATATGCACAATTTATGCAGAAGTAAAAGTCATCTAAATAATTCCACATTAAAGAGATCTGTAACTAATAAAGAGGTTGTTGCTAGCACTTATCTTTATATTTCATTGTTTCATCTACAAATAAAATGCCTGTTGCCCTTGAGGAATAAATTATCTATGTTACATTAAAAATGATAAGCTAGTAATATTGCAATAGGAAATGGATGCCAAACTGATAATAGGTTCATCATTACTAGGTATCTCTACCAAAGAGGACCTTCTCAGGACTGCAGCATCCACCCCCTTTAAAAGTACAACACAGTACAATATCAGAAATGCACCGATATACTGCAAGTAGAACCCACAGCCTTCTGCATCAAAAGCAAGCACACTACCTGTTGTGCTATTAACAATACAAGCAAACTCAGCGTAAGCAAAACTAAACTTCTCATCAAGCTCTCAGCTCCTTGTAAAATCCACTCGACACTCAACTGTAACTCTCAACTTTGAAGCACAATAAATTTGGAAAAAGCCCACATTTATTGTGGGTGGGGGATAAAAGCCCAAAAACTAGGGACACATTTTAAACATTGATTGTATAATCTGGGAAAGTTGCTAGAATAAAATGCTGTCTTACCACCATGCATTTCACTGCCAATTCTTGAACCTACAACCCTGTGCATTATAGTCAGAGCAGCATACCACTATGTCAAATCAGCTGTTTCTTGAAATATAGGTAGACTGAAACTTAAATGGCTATCATTTAGTGAATTCAGTTCTCACCATAGCTCTCAACTTCTTAGCACAAAACATCTAGACAAAGCCAATAATGGAAGAATACAGCCCCCAAACATATTCAGTGAATTCAGTTCTCACTGTAGCTCTCAACCTGTTAGCACAAAAAACCTGAACAAAGCCAACAATGATCTTATAAGCAGAAAATTGCTAGAATAAAAGGTTTTAATTTACCATGTACTTTCTGAAGAATATGAATTCTGAAATTCAAATGCCTGTCATTATTTTCCAGAAAACCACAGATTTTATGAGGAACAGAACAGCAATATGAAGCAAAAATAAAATGCTGTGTTACCACCATGCCTTTCACTGCCAAGTCTTGGACCCAGGACCAAGTGCACTACAGTCAGAGCAACATACCACTATGCCAAATCATTCAGCTGTTTCTTGAAAGACAGGTAGACTGAAACTTAAATGGCTATCATTTAGTGAATTCAGTTCTCACCATAGCTCTCAACTTCTTAGCACAAAACACCTAGACAAAGCCAATAATTGCAGAATACAGCCTACAAAACATATTTGGTGAATTCAGTTCTCACTGTAGCTCTCAACCTGTTAGCATAAAAAACCTGGACAAAGCCAACAATGATCTTATAAACAGAAAATTGCTAGAATAAAATGTTTTGTGTTACCATATACTTTCTGAAGAATATGAAATCTGAAATTCAAATGCCTGTCATTATTTTCCAGAAAAAAAAACAGATTTTATGAGGAACAGAACAGCAATATGAAGCAGAAATTTCACAAGTGGTGGTAGGTAGGAAATTCAAGCTCTTTCTACCTACTCTTAAGGCACCGGATTTGAGTCTAGCCACCGCCAGTTATATTTCCTGAGTTCTTCTAGGCACTGCGGGCATTACACACACACACACACACACACACACACACACACACACACACACACACACACACTACCTGAGCTTAATTCCCTTCCTGCAGCAGGTCAATTCCACTTACATCCTACCCTTCCTGCAGAAGATCAATTCCATTCCACTTACATCCTAAATGTGTTTCAAAAGCCCTGCAAGACAGCAGCAAGGTCCTTGTCCCCGCAAGAGCAGGCTCCAGCCTGCAGATGTTGCAGTCCAATCCCCTTACAGTACATGCAGTTTCTGGGATCTCTGTACACAGAATGACTATCTTCCTATTCGGACTGGTTCACAAGCAGTCTGGAATCCTGTGTGCATAGGTGATGTTCTGGGAATGCAAAGACTGGGGCTCACATTCGTTTTTTTATTTCTTTTCTTTGTTTTTTTTATTTCTTTTTTTTTTTCATTTCATTTTTTTTCATTGAAGTTTCTTTTCATTTTCTGGGAGGGCTGCAGTCCTGCAGTCCAATAGCATGAGCTGTCCCTGATTAACAGTAACATACAAGTCATGTCTCATACTAGTAGCTCTCTGTATTATAAGTGTGAGCAAAAATGTGGTAGTAGTACTAATTTTTTACAGCTTGAAAATCTGTAACACTGGTGTTAAATGGGGGGTGGTCATCGAAGAACATTGGCATTAGGAAGGTAAATATTTGAGGTGGACTTTTACAAAATGTGAAAATGAAGTGTTTAATGTCTTTTAAGTACAAATAAATTGTCTCTTGGCTTCCCACCATTCTTCTGCTGTTGCCAAGAATTGTTACTGTTTTAGCAAGAGGCTAGTGATTAACAGCTCTGATGGATGCTTAACAAAAGCTTATTAAGCACCTTTTTGACATCATGTGGATACTTTAAAAGTCTGTCTTTTCTCCATGTTTGGAGTGTAATTGTGAAACTCCAGATACTACAAGCAAATAAGTCACTTTTCATAATCAAAAGCAACCACTGTTGTCTTTCTTTACCATATGGATAAACAGACTAATCAGAAAGCATCAGGCAGCTCATACATTGTACACTGTATTATCATTGGTGATCTTATAATATTGTGTGAGATGTTGCAGCAGGTCAGAATAAGATAACAATGTAATTTGCATTATTAGGGACTTATAATAACTAGGTAGGCACTGTTTTTTGAGTAGAAAATACTTGAATTGCTACAAAATGAACTTATGTCTCGCAGTGTATGAATGCAAACTAAAGAACTACCATTAGGAGAAACTGTGGTGCTGATGTTTTAAAACTCATATATAAATATAATTTTGTAAGAAACATTACCTCCCATGTGGTGAACATTTAAATTAATTTTACCTCTCATGTGGTCAGAATTCATGTTACAAGATGCTAAAATGAAACTGTAGGAGTAACTCAGATCTCAGTGAGAGAGAGTAAAAAGTAAAACAAAGAAAGTAAAAAGTAGTATGCTCCATGAGGAGATGTAAGGGAACAATACCACCTATACCATATTGGTTGCTGTGCCCCGGCCAATATTATCACAGTAACTGGCTTTAAGCAACCATGTATCTTGGACTAAAGGGACCATTTCTCCCTACAAGTTATTTGGACTTCATTGACTTTCATAGAGTTAATGTCATAATCATTCTGTAAGTTTAATATCAATGACTCACAATGCTGTTGATGATGAAAACAGCATGGTCAATCAGTTTAATCACTGAAGTGGTGTGAAAACGATACTAACCGGGTCTGTAGCACTTGATACTTAGAATGACCAAAGCAGTCAGGCAGAAGAAAAGACAGACTGTTACCTGATGCTAGGTAGCTAGATGTGTTGATTAGACAATGTCATGGTGTCCAAGTTTTGACCCCCTGTTAAACTGTAAGCAGTCAGCACTATAATAATACTCATTGCTGATGTCCATTGTAAATCTGTATTTGGAAACCCAGCATAAAAATTGCTTGTTTGTCATGTGCAGTGGCCCTAAAAGATGATTTAATGAAATACTTTTATGAGGACTGAACAAAAATGGTTCATTAAAAAGCAATCACGATCTTTTTATCAGTTCTCCAGTGAAGACGTAATGTGTGATGCTTTGTTCTATTGCTTTGCTTCAGAACAAGATCCTATGTTAAAATTGAAACTGGACTAAAAAAAAAAAACATTCTCTACAATTTACTATTCATTACAATTCACCAGTTTTATGTGTACTTTGTAACTACCTTCTTTCTTTCTTTCACTTGCAACATAATTGCCTTTGTTCAGATTTTCCATATAGCATATATGTAGAGGTTAAAAGAATAATAATGTCTATACCAAAGAAATTAAAATCCCCTCCTTCATGCTACCCTGCTTTTGCCAGTTAGACAATCTGAGTATCAGACACAAACCATAATAAACAAACTATGCATTAATAACTAATTACATTACTAATACAGAGAGAAGCCAATGTGTACACTTTTGATTATTAAATCAGAAGTATTAATCCACTTAAGTTAGTGCACAGCCTAATATCTCAGTCATAATTCACTCTTACAGTCACACCTCTCAACCACTTCGAGCAAGAAATCTGGACAAAGCCATATATAAAAGTGAAACAAAGGCCCAAAAATAGGGACACATTTTAAATATTGCTCCTACAAACTTAGAAAGTTGATAGAATAACAGGTTTTACATTAGTATGAATTTCCGGAAGGGTATAAAGTCCAAACTTCAAATGTTTGTCATTATTTTCTAATTTCAAACTTTAATGATTTGGCACTAATTTGCCAGGCAAAAAATACAATTTTATGAAAAGTGGACCAAAAATATGAGGGAAAAATCTGGATATTCTGAGAAAATCTGTACAGTGGAGAGGTATGCTTAATAATAGTACAAGACTATATAGTTCTTTGATTTTGCCTTTTGTAAAATTTCAAAAAGACTTGTTTGCATAGGTGCTGCTGGAAATACCAAGTTCAGGTTTTACTACCTTCTGAATGATGTCCACAAATGGTCAATTTATGGACACTGCCATAATATAATGATGTAAATTTGCTGTTGCCTCTTTAAATTTTATATCATTGCTATTGTAACTATACACTACTTTCTTATTGATAAAGTCCAGGGTAATGTACTATATATGTTATCCAGTATTATTATTATGAAAAGTGCAATAGAAAACCTTGATGGGAATTCATGGCTTGACTAGGCCTCTAAGGATCCTCAAGGGTCAACAGCCTAGTAAGTACCTATGGATCCTGGCTTGATCCAGAGTTTAGCTAAACAATCCTGTCTTGGTTTGTGATTTGCTGTGGAGTTGCCTGGTACGAGAAACTTTATTTGAATTTATATTTATTTATTACCATTGTTTTTCACTGCATATAGAAAGGAAGAGATAGCTTATAAGCAAGAACATTTACTTTGATTTATATTTTGTCAATTTACCTTTAATTTTCACTGTTAGTTGTTAGAAAGGGATAGGTTTTAGATAGGCAAACTGTAGGCATCCTGAAGGACCTCATCAGCTATAAAATCACACAGACTACAGAGAGGACAATTAAGAGCTTACCTATACAATTCTGTCTTGGTTTGTGATTTACTATGGAGCTACCCCATAAGAGAAGTTTTATTTGAATTTATATTTTATTTTTTACCACTGATTTTCACGCTATCCCTTCCTTTCTATAAACAGTGTAGACAAGATTTACTTTGATTTATATTTTATTTTTTAACTTTAATTTTCACTGTTTGTTGTTAGAAAGGGATAGATTTTCAATGTGTAAACTCTAAGCAACTTAAGGAACCTAGTCAGCTATAAAGTCATGCAGACTACATAGAGGACAACCCAGAGCTTATGTAAACAATCCTGTCGTAGTTTATGAATTATTTACAACTACTGTCAAAAAGAGGTGCGACTGCGAGATAAGTTGAACAGAAGCTACTGTGTGCATTTGTGGATGACATAAAGAAATTCCAGCTTTTGCCTAACTTTCAGAACTTGGACAGTCAGAACAGCAACTTTACTGTACTCACTTTATCATTTAGCTATATATTGTTTGTGTGATTTTTTCATACAGAAATTGATTTAAGTTCTCTTTGAATTCTGTGGCAACTAATTTTGATTATTCTTTTCTTTTGTGATGAAAGGTAATGCCAGCCCAGCTGGCTGGAATTTTGTAAATAATTATTTGTTATTGGTGAATATTGAAATGATTTATATAGGATGCTTGTGTTACAAATCTATTAGAACTGTATGCCATGTGAATATCAAACTGCTTGTATAGATGCATGTTGAAAAGGTATTTGCAAAGTGCTGTTTGAAATGTTACCAGAGTGTGCCCTACTGGAAAAGAACAGAAATGTACATGCACTGTTGTAACTGTATAAATAGACATATTTTGGCAGTGGAAACTGAGATACAGGAGGTTAACCTTAGTATAATAAATTATAGAAAAAACAACTCAAATTAAATTACTTTATGGCTAGACCATAAAAGATGGCATCTTACAGGTTCATAAATTAGTACTAGGCTAACTGACCTTGTTGCCAATTTAAGCCTAGCCAACTACCCCATGTGTGAATCAAACCCTGCACCTTGTGTCTGCAAGGTAATCACCTTACCCATTATGCCATCATCCCTCCCAGTTTTCAATGCAGCAAGAGAAGCAATGTCTGTACTAGGAAATTGTCTGTATTGTCTTTAGAGTGAAATAATCACTAGTCTTGAAAGCATGAAAGAATGCAATTGGTTTATGACTACCTGTATCTGTCAGAGATCTGAGGAGAAACCCTTGTCTGTATATTTTTACAGATAGATGCTAAATACTGCTAGCTTCATCAATGGTTGTTTTGCTTGGGGACTATGAGTCAGATGACAAGAAATTATGTCATTCTGCAAGTTTTCCAAGCAGTAATATTTGAGATATTAATTTGAGAAGTCTGTTGGTGAGACAGAGCATTCTGCATTCTCTCTTGGACCGGACAACAGTAACAAGAAGCACCATTCACCATATCTGCCTTGCTCTAATAATAAGTTACTAGGGAATAATACTTCTCTTAGATACAGTCAGCAGTATAGTAAAGTTTAGTTTAGATGTTTTTCTTTGTTTATTTGAGACTGTACTGGAATGTTATTTTATTTATTCCCTGTGGTTTTGAACTCTGATGTCATTGTGACTATATATTTAGTATTGAATTGTTCTTTTATTATTTATTATTAAATGTATTTAAACATTTCATTGTGGCTGATCTGTGTAGAGATATTTAAGTTTTGAGTCTACTTGCATATTTTTGGTGACACTGTGTGGGCCACTCCTAATAGCCTTGAACTTGGTCAAACTACCATTTGTGTTAATATTAATATTACACAGTAAGTTTGGACACCCTTTGTTAAGGGCCTTAAAGTAGCTGATAAGGAGTGACTGGTGGCGGTAATAACTACCTTATAGTCTGGGTAGAAGGGGAGTATAGCTAGTAAACCTGTGCCAGGCTTTCCAAGGTGTATGTGTGTGTAAAATCAAACCTCAAAGAGTATGTGTGTCAGCTACTTAGGCAGGGACACAAAGCACTGGTTGGAGAGAGAAGGTGCTGAAGGTCTTAGCTTGGTCACTCAGCTGAGATCTCAACTCTATAGCTGTGCCAGTGAGGAGTCTTATTGAGGATATGGATAAAAATATAGTGTAACCAGAGCCAGATTGACAGTGGTCTCTGTGTGCTCTTAAGGGAAATTGCATTTGATGCAGAGAGCTGGATCTGGATATACTGTGTGTGTACTTGATATCCTCCCAGTGTACATCCTCCAGTGTTACCAGTGGTGAGGATTGAGGCTCCTTGATTACTGGTTCAGTGGTGGGTTGTCACATATTGGCTGGCAGTGGTGGGATATCCACATCACATATTGGGAACAATAAACAGTGGTGACTAACAAAGGTGTTTGCACTCTCATGCAGCTACATGATAGACATTCAGAGTTTCATATCACAATAGTTGTATTTATTTTTTGTTAGCTTCGTTAGTCAGGGAGAGCAAGCAAGGATGTCAGCAGAGGATTATAACAAGCTGACAAGGAGCCAGTTGGCTGTGATGTGCCAAGCCAAAGACTGTTACAAACTAACCTGACTAAAGCAGAAATAATTGCAGACTTAGTCACAGCTGCATCACAGACCAGCAACCAGGAGGACAACCAGACTGTCCTTGTGGATGTACAACTCTCAGAAAATGGACAGTTCAACTTTGCCTCAGGGGACTTAAAAATCTGTCTGGAGTTAAATAGACTTGATCTGGAGGCCAAACATTTGAAAGTAGAAACAGCAGGGAGACTGCAGTGTTTGGAGGTTGAAGCAGAATCAGCAGAGACACTGCAGCATTTGGAAGCTGAAGAAAATGAGCAGCAGAGGCAACATGAAAAGGAAATGCTGACTCTTCGCCAGGGTCATAGAGGTAATGAGGAAGGGAATAACTGAACCCCAGAAGCAATAAAGGTCAGTAATTTTTTTCCACAATTTACAGATGTTGATAATTTTGAAAGAGGTAATGGGGAAGGGAATAACTGAATGCCAGAAGCAATAAAGGTCAGTAAAATTCTTCCACAATTTACAGATCTTGAATATTTTGATAGCTTTATTCATATGTTTGAAAGGGTATTTAAACAATATAATGATGACCAATGACTCTGGGTGGAGTTCCTGACCCCTTTACTCAATGGTAAAGCTGTAACTGCTGTTTCTAAATTTTCTGATACTAATTGCTTAAATTATAATACTGTTCAAAAAGTGATTATCAGAGAGTTTTAAGTTAACACCTGAAGCTTATAAAAGTTTTGTGATCATAGATGCAAGGCAGATGAAAGTGTGTGTGAATATATTGCTGAGTTAAGCACTTATTTTCATAGATGGGTGAGTGGGTGTCAAGTCACCACTTTTGAAGGGCTGGCAGACCTTTTGGTGAGGGAACAACCCCTTAGCACTTTGTCTAAAGACATGAGAATCTGATTGGCAGATACAGAATGTAACACTGCAGATGAGCTGGAAAAATAAGGGAGACCTATACCTAGCAAGCAGGGCATCACTGCACAGGAAAGGGATACCCAGTGCTGTACATGGGTCTAAGGGAACCCATGGTGGGCAACCCAAGCCACCCCAACAGAATCTAACAGTAACAGGGGAAGGCACTAGTTCAGGTACATGTCCAGGATCAAAAGTTAAATGTTTTAAATGTAACCAGTGGGGACATGTAGCATATATAATTCCATGGAGTCAAGGTGGGAAACAAAAGGTGGGGGAGCCAGTAAGTGGGAATGACAGAATTCCAGCAGTAAGTTATCTTGAGACAACAAGGGTACCAAACTACCACACAAGGTTATATCCTATCTTAGTAGATGGAAAAAGGGCCACTGCTAAGAGAGACACAGCCTCTGACCTAACCATTGTGAAGCCTACAATGGTTAAAGAGGAGCACTACTTGCTTGGGCAGTCTACTCCAGTCAGAGTTTTAGGAGGGACGCCATTCCAAATACCTTTGGCTAGAGTTCCCCTTGACTGGGAGGGTGGAAAAGGAAGCAAGCAAGTAGGTGTGTTTGAGGATATCCTTGCAGATGTCCTGATAGGGAATTATTTTGATAATGCCATACCCTGTGTGCATGCAGTTACAAGCAGTCAGGATTGGAGATAAGCATGTGAGTCTGGTAGCCTGGGGGAGACCCAGACAAACTGCACACTTGCAGCCAGGACTGGTGAGGTGATTCCTTCAGGGAGGGAGCTACCCTGTAGCAATGAGACTGAAGGCGAGTCACAGCTGCTTATGGGTACTGATGTTCCTTAGGCAGAGTGACTGCAAGGGCAGAGGTGTGTAGTAGTACCCAGGCTGACAGTGAGGCACCACTGTCAGAAGACACCAGACTTTCAGTGGAAGGGGAGTTGGGAAGGGTTACAAAGAGAGAGCTGAAACAGGCTCAGCTCTCAGACCCTACAATACAAGACCTGAGGGAGGTAGCTAGTGAAGCACTTGATTCTCAAGGGAAGGGGGAATCTGTGTACTGGGACAAAGGGATCCTGTATAGAGAATGGACCCCTGAAGGAGGGCTAGAGGGTGATAGAATACAGCAGTTGGTAGTGCCCATAGCCTATCATCTGGCACTTCTAGCTGCAGCCCATGATATTCCCTTTGCAGGTCATACAGGCATAAAACATACAAAGAGACATATTATGCAGAACTTCTATTGGATTGGGATTTCCAGAGATGCAGCAGGGTACTGCAGGACAAGTGAGGAGTGCCAAAAGGTAGGCAAGTTAGGAGACAAGGGGAAAGCTCCTTTGATGCCTTTGCCTGTGATTGAAGAGCCATTTCAGAGGGTAGCTATTGATATTGTGGGGCCTCTGAGTACTCCAAGTTCCACAAGGAAAAAGTATATCCTAGTGGTAGTAGATTATGCTGCCAGATGCAGTGGTGCAGCAGTTAACGCTGTCACCTCACAGCATGAGGTTATCCGGTTCGATTCTCAACTGGGGTGTCTTCTGTGCGGAGTTTGCATGTTCTCCCTGCATTTGCGTGGGTTTCCTCCGGGCACTCCGGTTTCCTCCCACATTCTAAAGACATGTGTCTGGAGCATTTCTCCCCGGGCCTCCGCTAAAAACAGGATCTGTGGAACCTAGTCTGACTTTCCTGGTCAACAAATGTTAAATAAAAATAAATAAAATACCCTGCGATGGTGGCTCTGTACTCCATTAAGGCAGAAAATGTGGCAAATGCTTTGTTAGAAATTTTCATTTTATCCAAAAGAAATACTGACTGACAGAGGTGCCAATTTCATGTTAGACCTTCTGGTTTGTCTGTGGAAGCACTGTGGGGTGAAGCATCTAAAGACCACCCCCTGCCATCCCCAGACTAATGGTCTTGTTGAGAGGTTAAACGCTACACTCAAGTCCATGCTACAGGCATTTGCAGACTTGTTTAAGAGGGACTGGGACAAATATTTGCCCCATATGTTGTTTGCTTACACAGAGGTACCACAGGAATCCACAGGTTTTCACCCATTGAGTTGCTGTATGGGCATAGGGTGAGAGAGCCTCTAGATTTGATTTGAGATGAGTGGTAGGGTGAGTGTGAATCCCACAAGGAGTCTGCTGTGGTATTTGTACTAAACCTCAGGGCAAGGCTCGAGGAACTCATAGGCTTAGCCGGGGAGAACTTGGCAGAAGCCCAACAGCAGAAAAAGGTATGGTATGACAGGAATGCTCGAGCTAGAGAGTATGCTGTAGGGTGGCAGGTAATGATTCTCATTCCTATCAGACACAGCAGGCAGCCTTGGAGGGACCCTACAAGGTGGAAAGGAAGGCCAGTGATGTTAACTACATGGTAGAACTGCTAGGCAGGGGTACAAATTGTACCATGTTAACATGATGAAACCTTACCATGATAGGGAGGCCTTTATGCTGAGTATTTGCAGTGGATGGCAGGAGGAGTCTGTGGGAGATCTAGTGACTGATCTCATCGGTGAGGCCCAGACTGACTCCTCAGTGGAAGGGGTAGCAATGTCCCAGCAGCTATTCCCTACCCAGGGTCAAGAAATCTGAGCAGTGTTACAGGAGCTTGGGGACATGTTCACTGAGAAACCAGGGTATACCCATCTGGTGCAGCACCACGTGGATACAGGAAGCCAAAGGCCTACTAAGCAGGCCCCGTATATGGTGCTTAAGAGAGTCAAACAGACTCTGAGGGAGGAGATACAGGAAATGTTGGAACTAGGGGTCATTCAGGAGTCCAGCAGTTCCTGGGCCTTCCCAGTGGAGCTGGTACCAAAGAAGGATGGCAGCACCAGGTTCTGTGTGGACTACAAGAAATTAAATAGTCACACAGTCGGATACTTACTCCATGCCTAGGACAGATTAAGCCCTAGAGCAGCTGGGTGGGGCTAAGTATCATAAAACCACTGATCTTACCAAGGATTACTGACAGGTGCCCTTGACTCCCATTGCTAAAGATGGGTCAGCCTTTGTGACTCCTTTTGGCTTGTATGAGTTCACAAAGATGCACTTCAGGATGAAGAACACCCCATTGACTTTCCAGAGGTTGGTAATTGTATCCTAGCAGGAGCAGGAGTTTTTGGCCTTGCTTACTTAGATGATATTGCCATCTATAGCCATTCCTGGAAAGAGCTCCTTCAGCATGTTACGGCGGTGCTGGGAAGACTACAGAGGGCAGGGTTGACCATTAAGCCCAGCAAATGTCAGGTGGGTATGGCAGAGATGTCCTACCTGGGACATAGAGTGGGGAGTGGCAAAGATCAAGCCAGAACCTGCCAAAGTGGGAGCCATTCAGGCATGGCCTGTACCTGTTACCAAAATGCAGGTGAGGGCATTGTTAGGGATAGCAGGGTACTACAGAAAGTGTGTCCCCAATTATAGTACCGTAGCTGCTCCCCTCACAGACCTGACAAGGAAAAACATGCCAGATAAGGTAGTGTGGACCCCAGCATGTGAGCAGGCATTCCAGAATCTTAAAGAAGCTTTGAGAGGACCCCCCCCTGTGTTATCCAGTCCAGATTACAGTGAATAATTTATTGTGCAGGTGGATGCCTCAAACCATTGGGTGGCAGCTGTACTTAGCCAGGTTTCCTCAGAGAAGTGCACCTAGTAGTATATCTCATTTGTAGGCTTCAACCCAGGGAGGAATGCTAAGCAGCTGTAGAAAAGGAATGCCTATCCATAGTGTGGGCACTGCAGAAACTTCAGCTTTATCTGTATGGAAGAAAATTCACTGTAGTTACAGACCGCAATCCCTTAACATAGCTACATCAAGCCAGCTAGCAAAATGGCAAGTTACTAAGGTGGAGCCTAGGGTTGCAAGCATATGATATGACAGTGCAGCACCAAAGTGGAGTTAGCAATGCCAATGCAGATGAGCTCTCAAGACAGGGAATGGGGTAAATTTATCCCTGATAGGCTCAACCCTCTCATGCAACGTTTCTGAAGGGGCACTTGAAAAACTAGCTTGAGTTTTTAATGGGGGGGGGGAATTGTGATGCTGCCAGCCCAGCTAACTGGAATTTTGTAAATAATTCTATGTCATTTGTGAATATTGCTATGATTTATACAGAACTGTATGTTAGGTACTGAACTTCAAGAATGTAATCATAGAGTACTCTACTGGCAAAGGTCTGAAATATATATAAACTAGATACCTGTGCAAATGTATATTTTAATGGTAGAAGTTGGAACCTACAGAGTTAACTTGCAAAACCTCAAGAAAATAAGTTGAAATCCAAGTGTCTTACATTTCTGTTATCTCTCAGTTTTTGCTCAGCACAGACACAATGTCTAGATCTAGAGGTTTTTCTATTGTCTTGAAAAAGAAATAATTACTAGGTTTCAAATGTAAAAGTGTTTAATTGTTTTGCAACTTCCAGTTCTGAGCAAACATCTGAGAGATATGTACTTCTCACACAGAGATGATAAAATTCTGTTAGTATCTGTTAGCCTGGGAACTGAAGATGGGTGACAGAGTGATGTCATTCAAGTTTACACAGAAGTAATATTTTATAGTTATTTAAGAACTCTCTCAGAGAAAGACTGCATTTTGTGTTTTGTCTTGGACATAGAAACATCCATTAAGCTCTTCTGCCTGAGTGTAGCTCTGTAAGTAAGTCTAGGGTACAGTAATTCCTCTAGATATAGATAGGAATACAGTAAAGATCAGTTTAGATGTTTTCTGTAGTTATCTGACACTGCCCTGCAATGTTGTTTTAAAATATTTTCTGTGATTCTGAACTCTCTAGTTATTGTGTTGTCTGAATATTGCTTATTATTTATTATTAAATATATTTAAACCGATCTTTGTGGCTGGTTTGTTTAGAGATATTTAAGCTCTTAGGGTACTTGCATATGCATTTGGTGACACTGTATAGGCCACTACAATAGCCTTGCTCTTGGTCAAACTTACCAGTTAGATAATAGAAACATTACACAGTAGGACTGGTCACTCTTTATAAGGCCTCTATAGTAGCTGATGAGTAAGGGTTGGTGGCATTGATAAGTACCTTATAGTCTGGGCTGAAGGGGGCATAGCTAGTTCACCTGTGATAGCCTTCGCCAGGTGTGTGTGTGTGTGTGTGTGTGTTATATATAAATCAAATCTCAAAGTGTGTGTGTGTGTGTGTGTGTGTGTGTGTGTGTATGTGTTTATATATAAATCATATCTCAAAGTGTGGATGTGTGTGTGTGTGTGTGTGTGTGTGTGTGTGTGTGTGTGTGTGTGTGTGTGTGTGTGTGTGTGTGTGTGTGTGTGTGTGTGTGTGTGTGTGTGTGTGTGTGTGAGAGTGTGTCAGCTACTTGGGCTGGGATACGAAGCACTGGTCAGACAGAGAGGGTGCTGGAGGTCTTGGCTTGACTCCTCAGCTGACATCTTAACCCTATAGCTGTGGCAGTGGGGAGTCTTATTGAGGATCTGAAGAAAGAGGGAGAAACCAGCCCCCAGACTGAGTGTGATCTCTGTGTGCTCTTAAGGGAAATTGTACTTTACTGTGTGTGTACTTGTCATCCTCCCAATGTCTACGTCCCTCACTGGTGCTAGTGGTGAGGATTGAGGCTCCTTGATTACTGGGCCAGTGCAAGGGCATCACACTCATTTTATCAAATACCTTAATTTCAAACATTTTGTCTGATTAATAAGCTTTTTATGCTTCACATTTGCTTAATAAACATTTTCATGCTAGCTTAGTAATGCGTTTTGTGCCCTTGTAATGCTCTGTTTTATCTTTTTTAATAAGAAAATAATTTGTGCAAGTTTTCATTACCTTTAGCTCATTTCTGACCGCTGTGTTTGCTCTCATTTCACTTAGTTTGACTTCACAGTTAACTCAGCACCTCGTGGCTCTGAAAAGCAGTCTCTGGAATCTCAGTTCTCATACCATGTGGCTCATCTACTCAGGATGAAGTAGACATATGTTGGGGGTTCTGTTCACGCAGCTTTATTATGTACAAACACATTAGATTATACCAAGACTGAATGGATTACCCAAGATACACAAAACAATTACCAAACCACCTATAAGACCAGTGGTGGTTGGTAAAGGGTGGTTTACAGAAAGGCAATTGAAAAGCTTTATAGATGAAGCTCCAGCAGTGTTGAAGGATACAGAGATGTTCTTACAAACACTTGGAGATTGTATTAACAATAATGATTTAAAGGAAAGTAATGTTTTGTTTGTTACATTAGACATTAATACATTGTTCACCATTATATAGCCAATATCCAAAACCACAGGACCCAAATCTCTCAATGATGTAGTCGTCAATCAGTTAGAAAGAACAGCAGCTTTATTAGCACAATCAAAACCACACAAAAAATAGTCCAAGCGCTTTCGCTCGGTTATTACCAAGCTTCTTCAGAATAACAAATATTTTATGGTGCCATTAAGCCATGTTAAATACTGATTACAAGGTCACATGACATTCCCACCTCCCTCCAATGTTCCACCCCTAATCAGTTTTAAAAATATGCCACATATTAAATACCATACAATGTATTGTAACTTCCAAATCTAAAACTAAATTTAAAAATGCGAAGTAAAACATGTTCAAAAAATATATAAATAAAAATATAGTCTCCATCTCTGTGTCATTTCCAAATTAAAATTTAATATGTATTAAAATAACTACCTAACCACAACCCCAAAATTAAAAATGTTTCTTGTGATGTTGTTATTATTGAATAAATGTCCTTACAACCATGCCTTCCTTAATTTGAGCACACTACTGATGTTCAAAGCATCATTAAGTCCAGGCGGTCTGCCTGCATCTAACCTTAGCTGCCAAAATAATTCCCGGTACTCCAATTTGGCTTCCCAATTACCCCCTCGTGTATCCGGCGTCACTTGTTCTAAAATAGTGAACTTAAGTTCCATTTTTTTAAATACTTGGGAATGCTTAAAAAAGGCATTATTTTCTTTTCCTTTGCTAATATCATATTGATGTTCATATACTCTTTTTCTAAAATGCCTTTCGGTCTTGCCTACATAAAAACTGTGGCAATATAAGCAAACCCCCAAGTAAACAGCTCCTTTGGTTCCCCAATTAAAGTATTTATTGAACCTATATCTACATTTTCTAGAGGGGATAAAAATAGCCTCCTGGTTCAGCATGTAAGCACATTGATTGCATGAACCACACCTATAGGTACCCATCTTCATTCTAGTGGGTCTATTATTAGCAGCCTTGCCTTTCCCAAAGAGTTCCTTTAAATTAGTTCCCCTTTTATTAACGAAACCTGGTACCAGTGGAATAAATTGTTTTATCTCATCATTTACCGATAGTATAGGCCAATGTTTTAAAATAGCCTGTTCTATTATTTGAGAGTTAGAGGAAAATGTATGCACAAAACTGCTCTTAAATTTGGTGCTATTACTGTCTGTTACCTGTTCTACACTGGCTAACCCAGTCCCCAACAAAGGGTAATATTTAGAATCTCTTTTTTCCATAACTTCCTTGGTCAACTCCTCAATCAGGTTGACTGGATATCCTTTCTCTTTGAATAGGTCACAAAGAGTGTTGACCTCTTCCAAAAAAGTGTCCAAAGTGCTGCACATTCTTGATGCCCTAATCATCTGGCCCTTAACTATCCCTTTCTTTTGATAGAAAGGGTTCCCACTGTTAAAATTAAGGTATGCATTAGAAAAAGTGTTTTTTCTGAAAAGTTTAGATTGGAAACAAGCATTTTCATAATCTTTAATTAGTGTGATATCCAAATAATGCAAAGTATCCTGATCAATGTTATAAGTAAATATTAGAAAATCAGTGCTTCCATTGATGTAATCTAAAAACCTTTCCAGGTCTTGGATGGATCCCTTCCATAATAAACAGATATCATCCAGATATCTGGTATAGTGTATTATGAGCTCCTTCCATGGTGTGTTGAGAACAAATTTTTGCTCCCAATAATACAATACACAGTTGGCGTAAAATGAAGCACAACATGCTCCCATCACCACACCTTTCCTTTGGTGGTAAAACTCTCCATTAAAATAAATAAAATTGTATTCTAACACTATGTCCATTAATTCCACCACCAAATTAATAACATTGCTACCCAACATGACATAAACTGTGAGCACTTGTTTAAACCATTCTAATCCTACCATGTGAGGAATACTCAGAAACAAATCAATAATATCAATAGTAACCATAAAGAGATCGAGACTGAACATCTGCCGATTAATGACTTTTAAAAAGTGCCAGGAGTCTTTACAAATATGTGTTCACCATTGTTCACCATTATACCTAATGACTATGGGGTTGAGTTGATTAGAAGTTTTCTAACGAAATGTAATGTTTTGAGTAATATGCAGGTTCAATCAATTTGCATTTTAATTGAATTAATCCTGAAGTATAATGTGTTTTTATGTAATGAAGGCATATACTGGCAGCAGCAGGGTGTAGCTACGGGCACACCCTGCACTAACAGTTATGCCAATCTTGTATTAGCAGAGCGGGAGGACAATGTCATTTTCACTGAACATCCATACAAGGCCAATTTATTGTATTATAAGTGCTTTGTTGATGATATTTTTATTTTGTGGGAGGGCAATATAGATTCATTGAAGGCATTTGTCAGATATATGGAGAGTAACAGTATATGTTTTAAATTTACCTTACACAGCTCTCATGAGCAAACAGATTTTTTGGATACTATAATTAAATTAAATGCAGATGGAAGCTGTGATTCCCTTATGTTTTGCAAAGACTGTAGAAAAAATAACTTATTGAGTAGACATAGCATGCACCCCAATTGAATCTTTGATAATATCCTAAAGAGCCAATTCCTATGGATATCGAGATTACATACCAATGAAATGGAATATGAGGCAGTAGTTGATACCTTGAGTCAAGAGTTTAGACAAAGAGAGTATGCAACAAGGGAGCTGGATAGTAGACGGCAGGAGGTACATGCCCTGAGAGGTACGGATGGGAAACCATACCTTTGAGGATGTAGGAGGCATGAGAAAAAAGTGAGTCTAAATAGACCTAAATGTGGCCTTGTATTAAAGTGCAGCAGCAATATACAATCTATATGTAATGTAGTTAGAAAGAACTGGTGTATATTGAAAATGGATAATATGATGAATGAAGTGGTGGATGATAATCCAAGATTCATCTTTAGGAATAACACCACACTGAAAAGGGAGCTCTGTTATAAATCCCACTGTAGACAGAGTAGATCAAATATAAGGGAGGATACCTTTCCCTGTAGGAGCTGTAAAGCTTGCAGTTTCATGTCAGGGAACAGACAGTTTAAGCATCCTGTTACAAACAAGCTTTATGAGTTTCATTTATATGCGAATTGTCGAACTGAGAATTTAGTGTATTGAGCCACATGTGTATAGTGTACATCTTTCCACCTAGGCAAGACCACCCAGAAGCTCAAAGAGCAGGTACTGCAACACCTGGGTGATATAAGAATGAAAATACTTTGAATGCTCTTTATAAGCATGTTAAGGATAACGGAAGCCATTCCTTTAAGTTTACAGTGGTTGACATTGCTTATAATGACCCCAGGGGAGGTAATTTAAACAATAAAATGGAATACAGGGAGATGAACTGGATAGCTGCTCTTCAGCCACACAGATCACCTCACTTGAATTATACTACCCCTTTAAAGCCATCTCTAAAAGCCAGACCTCAGCATCATTAATGAGAATGTTTCTGATTGGTGAAATGTTTTTTTAAATACTTGGACTGTTACATCTATTTTTTGTGTTAGGATCTAATGAAGCATTGTTGCAAAAGTGTTTATCCTGTGGTTATCTTGGTGTTTTATTAAAGAAGATTTTTACTTATATGAGAGTTTGAATTTCTATGCCTGAAACCCTGTTGGATGCACTGAGCTACTGTGGACTTGTGATTATTTTGGTTGCAGTGAATCTTTTGTTCGTTGGACTGGTATCCTTTTTGCTACATTAGAAATGAAGCTAGATAACTTTAACTTATATACAAACTAGCTATCTCATACATAGATGTTCATACTCTGGCTGTACTCACAAAATAGCACCGAAGCTACCACGTGCTTGCTATTTATATGCATGTTCAGGTCTTAGAAATGCTTCTTAAAGGTACAACACATGTTATTCTACAAGCACCATTAGGAACCCATTTATAGATAATAATTGAGACAAAGGATGTTGTCTCACAGTTTTAATAGCTATTTTGTGTTAAACATTGCATGAGTCTGCAAAATTAGTAGGTGTACACCTGTATTTATTAGTACTTTTGCTGTTTTCTCATAATTAAAAGCCCACAGGGAAAAAATACTTGAACCCTCAAATTTCAAAAAGTTATGCTGGGGAAGTGAGACAGTTTGGCATTTTTTTTTCAATTGAAAACTGACTTTAAACAATTTGTAGTCCTGCAGACCTCAACTACAAGTGTATTAATGGACCTCATATAATCGCAAGTCTGTCTCCCTGGGCAACGATTTGCTCATGAATCATGATAAATTATAACTACAGCAGTATCATAATTTGTATCAACAACCTGGCTTTAGACCTACACTGACAACTCTTTAAAACAAAATTCTTTGTCTCCTGACATCTTTGTATATTTGTGTTTTGTGACTGATATTGTAGCTTACAGTCAAGAGCTATAGTTGACAAAGAGGAATATTGATTCAAGCATTCAGTAATTTCAGAAATTCCAGTATTACGAATTGTTTATATGAGACTGTGATATCTCTATCTGTTGTGAATGTCTGCATTTAATCCTTGCTGCTGTAAAATTCACAGCACACTCAAATGATGATGATTTCTATAATTCTAGTAAACAACCTGAATGAGAAAATCGTAATATATGGGTAGTGCATGGCTCTTGTCATTCATTTCAGATTCCAAGCTCACTAGTAGGGATAAAAGAAAAACAAAATGACAAATCTACAGTTAGTGTATAATTTTAATATCACAAGGTATAAGAGGGACATGCCTAACATCATGATAGGATATGTCACATATTTAAATGTATTGTTTTGGTTCTTGTGACTTTGAGAATAAGGGGATGTGAGTTTTGGGTTTGTTTTTCAAGTTGTTTTTAATAAACTTGTTCATCCTCAGAGCTGGCTTAGAGGAATCAATATTCAACAATTGATTCAAGAAAAGAAGAATTATTTGTTTTGACTTTGCTTTTGTTTGCCATTTCAGGTATCATCGTTTTGTGTGTGGGACGTCTTACTGGATTTGATGTTTTAGCTGCTATTATTCACATTAATTAAATGTTACACAGTTACTTATAGTGCTTACAAATATTTGGATTAATAGTTCTTTCTTTTTTTGTTGACTGTTGACTGTGACTAAAGAACAGTAGCCATTACTGGCACACTCCCTTCAATATAAGACAGGCTATATAACTGTTGAGCCACTCTTATAGCTGAAGCATAGGTTTTGCTTTGAAAATGACTTTAACAAGATTGCTTTATTTGTAAATATAAAAATAGTTATTCAAACTGATTAAAATGATCCGATGTCCCTATCTAAACATTTTTTTTTGTTGAATGCAACATACCCCAAGACTTAAATAATGTAATCACATTGATTTCATGGCAGTAATACATAATATTTATATTACACATTTTTCACATGGAATTTGAATATTGATATAATGCAGCTGCCCAAGACACAACTGCTACTCTCTGTTGTACTATTGCCTAACATGATATATTTAATACTGTCACTATTTATGTCAAAATTCTTGAAATGTTATGTTCTCAGGACCACATAACTTATACCTGATGTTAAGGAAAAATGAATGTCTGTGCTTGATTCCTTTCACTTTGATTTATTACCACGTGAAAAGGAATAAATTGTTAAAATACATTAGACACAGAAAAGGGCAACATCACTCATGCAAGACTACTGTTTATATCTCTCCACCCACAGGCATGGAAAATAGGTCCAAATGCCCTTGAGAAGTATGTACATCCTGGCAAAAATCTTGACATCGAATTAACATAATGTATGAATACTTACTAGCATGTAACTCTTTGGCTTCCAGTGGGAATATGGGATACTATTCAGAACCATATGTTTGAAAAACACAGTGATAAAATAATGGATAATACAAGTATTTTATTAAAGAGGCAGTGTAAAATATTTATATTTTAATGAACTATTATTGCAAAATTATAACACAGATGGCCATTTATGTTTGCTTCTGAGAAAGGAGGATGGAAGATGTGTGTCCTCTTTCTTTAAATATTGTGCCATTAGCATGTTGGTTATGTAGTTTAGTTTTTTTTTTTTTTTTGAGTAGTAAACAGTTTCAAAGATCATGTGTGATGAAGGGGATTCAGAAAATTGTGTGAAAGGGTAAATCAAGCTTAAAAATATAGGGGTATACCTTCCATCATGTGCAGGGTAAATTAGGCCTGAAACTAAATGCATTCCTCCAAAATAAGGACATTTCAAAGGTCTGCTGCTGTTCCTTATTTAATTATGTCACCATGTGTGAGCTTTAAGCAGAAATTACTTTCTGCTACTCTGCTTTTCAGTTCCTCTTAAACACACATTTTTTTGTGATTTCATACAGTTTTGTTTCTTACAATAAAGCTGCCTAAATGAGTATGCCTGAGCATTTTAAACTTAAACATCTATTTCAGACTATAAAAGTTTTTCCTTATAAATCAAGGGATGAAGATTGTCAGTGAAAGCATAATTGTTGGTTTAAGCTTTCATGCACAATTTCAAATTGTTTGAAATTTTAAAGGGCAATATACTTTCAACTAACTGTGCTTTAACTGAAATTCATATAAAAGTCAGGGGACTGGATAAAAATTTTATTACTAGGAGCAGAATGGTGCTCAGGCTTTTGACCTATGAAGAGCTTGCAGATTAATTTATTGAAATGAATGTAATATCGCTTTCAATTTATACAGAATGAAATCCCCCATAATGCTTTTTTATCTAGGTGAAAATGTTAGTGCTCCTAAGGAGAAAGGTGACTGCTCATAGAGCAAGTTAATTTTAGTAGCATCTGCAGTTAATGCATACAATCTGAGAAGAATATGCACATATCATTAAACTCCATTTGTCAGACGCTAAGCACCATTTATCTGTGTTTCTTCCGATGGAAAAATTATTTTAATATATTCAGAATAGAAAAGCAGACCCACAAACAAATATGGTAAATTTAAAATAAATGTGTTGTGCATAGGCTGTCTATCACTCAAATGGATATACATTTTTACAAAGTTATAAACAAAAATACAAGACTGGCAAAGATTCTTCAGTTTACAAAGTTGTAAATTGAAAGGCAGCAAATATTAATCAATACGTATAAAAAACAAAATTTCTACCAGCAGACAAACCACACTAGTAGCCAGAAACCAAAACTGAGTGCAGAAGAAAGCACCAGTGTGGAAACACAGCGATCACAGTTCAAAATAACCAAAGGTAAAGTAGGCAGCAAACAGGCAGCGGGTAAAATAAATCCAAGTTTAATGTATATACAAACTGATAAGTGCGTCCGGTATGGAATCATAGCATCTTCAGATCCTAATAAAACAACATCTTCACTGAACATTTATATAACACTGCCATTGTTTTATTAGTTTTTGCTTTTGTTTGGTCTGTGTATTATGACAGGGTTATATAAATGTTTAGTAAAAATTCCATAACGAAAGCACTTACCAGTTTGTATATGCACTGTATGTATGTATATATGTAGGTCTACTTCATTTGCCCAGGGAATTGTTATGGCTAGGCTTGCATAGGCCCTAGGGCCGATAGCCTAGTACCAACCTATGAACCTATAAATATTGTGGGAAGAAATATCCAGGGAATTGTTATGGCTAGGCTTGCATAGGCCCTAGGCCCGATAGCCTAGTACCAACCTATGAACCTATGAACCCTAACTTCCAATTGACTGACACCCATTTGACTGAAATTTCATTTGACTGACACTTCATTTGACTGACAAGTATTACTGGCAGTATCCAGAGCACTGTAAGGAAAGTAAATGGAACATGCCCCCTTCCCCACTGTAGTGCGACCCTGGAGTTAGAATATATAGTTAGGGCGTGTGTGGGAGGCAGAGCCCCCCCCCACACACACACAATGGTGGGTGTGGCGGGCAAAGCCCCCCACTTAATTTCATATTATATTGTTTTTTTTTTTTGCTTTAATATTGCTTAGTAAAACAAAAGTAAGTGGGGGGCTTCACCCCCTACACCCCCCCAACTATATAGTCTAACTCCAGGGTCGCACTACAGTGGGAAAGGGGACATATTCTAATTACTTGCCTTACAGTACTCTGGAGACTGCCAATAATACTTGTCAGTCAAATGAAGTGTCAGTCAAATGAAGTGTCAGTCAAATGAAGTGTCTGCCAAATGAAATTTCAGTCATTTGGTCTCAGTCAAATGGATGTCAGTCAATTGGAAGTTAGGGCAAAGGAAGTAGACCCATATATGTATGTATACACACTGATGCTTTTTTCTGCACTCATTGATCAATAAGTAGTCTACTTTAATAGATATACAACTTTATAGCACACAGATGTGCAATTCCTTAGAGATCCATTCTGAAAACTCTCAGCTGCTATATACTGAACCTTTACAGTCTAATACAACTCAAGTTCTCACAAAGAACAGATGTATACAAAGGCCAATAGGTAGCTGTCCCTTTACTTGATTCACTCATAAATCATAAAGCTTTACTTCCTGTATTTTTGTTTGTTTTATTTAAGATTCTCTGCCTGTTTTGTACTTCTGCTCTGGACAGGTCATGAACCACTATTGTTTTCTATTGGGAGGATCCCCTCCCAGAGGCATGCAAAGACTTGGCATATTCTGCAAGTACAGATGTGTAGCATGCAATCGGTTCTCAACTCAGGAAAATCCTGGTCATAGGAGTCTCTAAGAAAATTATAGGTTTGACTCAGACTTATGGAAAAGTGCCTTATTATCTATATGCAGCCCAGTGATATGGATACTGCTTGATCTGGAAAAAGAAAGAAATTTATTATCATACTGCTTTTTTTTTCTCCCACAAAGAAATTTGCTAATATTGAGCAGTCTGAATGGAATTCTACTTTACTTAAAGGCAGACTGTTATGTTGTGTTACTTGAGGTGACTCTTATCTGGTGTTACTTGAGGTGTTGCCATAGTGTTCCTTTGTCATTTTCCTCTTATGTCCAAACCTTTTAAGAATTAAAAACAAAAGACTTTTTTTTCTAAATGCCAATGTTATTCCTCATGTTTAATGCGTTTTTGACAGCTACACACACTTGCAAAGACATTTCCAGAGATTCATTAACAAGTGTATGCACTGTATGCTAAGCCTACATGATTTAAGCATTTTAGTGCAATTAGCAGCAGTGCTTATTGGCTTTGAAAGCTAATACGTAAGCCTACACACTTATCAGCACCTTTTCGTGGCCTGCAGAATTGGCAATGGCCACAAAAAAGTGTAAAGAGGTTGGAGCATCCACTATAAACAAAAGGTGTTGCATGTAAACAAACCTAGTGAGCTAGCATGTGGGGACACCACAATATAATGCAAAGGCAAGTTTAATGAAATAATTAAGAGGCAGGGGAAGTAAACGTGGAAACTGTACTAAGATATAATGTGATCAGTGCACAGACAAGTAGTAAGGAGGCTATACTTGGAAACTTTATTCACATATATAGTGGTAATATTGTACAAACAAGAAGAAGGTGAAGCTAAACAAGGAAAATGTGCTGAGATAAAATAAAAAGTCATTAATTCATAAAGAACACTTTTGTGATAAATAATTTATATGGGTATAATAGAATGTAACCCTGCCACTTTATTGACCCATGTACATACATAAAAATGGACAAACTGACAATGGATGTGAGAGGAATGCAAATCAACAATTTAACAAAGGGGAGTTAATATGATAAATGTTAATGAAATGCTGACTTGCGTAAACGTTTAGCAAGAATTGCTAGTGCATGAATTCTGGACAAAGCTTGACAAAATGGAGGGACAAAGGCCCCAAAAATAGGAACATATTTTAAATATTGCTCTTATAAACTTAGAAAGTTGTGGAAGTAACAGGGCTTGTTTTAACATACATTTTCCAAAGGATTTGAAGTCTGAAGCTCAAATGTATGTCATTATTTAGTGGCGTCAGTCCTCAGATCACCCCAGTGATTTGCCAGAAACCTACAAATTTTATGGGGAAAAGACCAAAAATATAACCCAAAAATCTGGACATTATGTGAAAATCTGTACAGTTAAGAGCTATAATTAGGGGATATTTGCATATATTGCAGTTACTGCATATCAGATTTTTATACTGAAAGTTATCTCTCTTAACCAACAGTGTTGCTGTATTCTCCACTTCATCACGTATAAACAAAAATAAACAAACTTTACAGCTGTTGTCTCATGCACATCAAAAAGGGGCATGTTTTTGCAATTTGTTGTCACTTGTAACCATAGAGAAGAAGTGCTGTACCGTCAGCATGTATTAGTCAAGCATGTCTTGTATATTAATGTAAATGGTACACAGTAATATAATTACAGTCAAAACAATTGGAATGTACAGTTACCACTATACATTTTCAGTAGCACTCTCATTAATCGTTCATAATGTCATAGGTGTGTATTAGGATAGTGATAAGAAGGGCATTTTAAGTCAAGGCCCTGCATCCCAAATCTGACAAGTTCTGATACCCTTGAAAAGTGTAAGCAGGGGCTTGGGAGATGAACCATTTATAGGTTGCCTGTGACCATTAGAGACATAGGTGCCAAACCATGGATTAATTTCCTGTTCCCCATCCAGTTGTCCAAGTTATGCTTGAATTGGGTTAGGGAGAAACTCTGCTTCCCATGGATGGGAAGCCTGTTTCAAAGAAGGAGTAGTCTCTGGGATACATAGCTGTCTCTCCAGCAGGTCCTATTTATATCACAGGCAAGGTTTAAGTCTTTAGAATGGATGATTCTGGTGTTGCTTGTTTTACAGATATGCAGGAGGTTTAGCAGGCTGGAGTCTGGCAATGCCTTGTTTACCAGACATAGATCTCCCCTCAACAGCCTCTAAGAGACAGAATACAGGTATAGGGCCTTGAGGCAGTCTGCACAGGGTATGTTACCTGTGCCCTGTATTCTTTTAGTGAGGAACCTATGTAAATGTTCCAACTGTTGAATGTGCCTGGTTAGGTACATACTAAAGGGGGCATTGTACTCAATGATAAGTCTTATAAATGCCAAAAATAGTGGAACAATGACCTTTTTGGACTTAGATGCCATACATTTGTTTATAACTTGCGCAACATAGAATGATATAGATTACTGTCTGTGTGTCCCCAAGTAGCTGACGTCTGGGCCACCTGTTAGGGGTGTGTTGTCAATATGATAGTTATCATGTTAGATAACTTCCCAAAGGATACTATTATGCATTCCTTGGCATTTAGTTTTAGTCCATGTCTCTGACATCAGTCATGTGTCTGTGTCAACCCTTCCTGAAGAATATTTGCATTGGTGGGGGATTCTATGACAGCTCCTTATTTGCAATCATCTTCAAATTTAGTCAGGCAGAAGCCATTGACATTGGCCTTGACTTCAGAGAAGTAAGTGTCAAAAAGGAGCATCCCCAGGACAAATACCCAAGGGACTTCACTTGTGACTGATCTCTTTGTAGAGGTGGACTCCCCAATTCCAACTTTCTGGATCCTGTCTCTGAGCCACATGGCTACCACCTGGGTGACATATGGGTTTATACATAATCTTTTAATTTGTCAGCAATGCTTGAGTGGGGTATTGTGTCAAATGCCTTGGCCAGGTCAAGGTAGGCAGTGTGAACTGTCTTGTCCTGATCAATTGCTTGCTGAAAAAGTCCAGCAGGTTAAGTAGGCATGACCTGCCATTGATAAAACCAGGTTTGGGTTGGGTCCAGTGTCTGGAGATTTCCTTCGTCTACTGATCATTTTGATGATAATTCTTTCCATGGCTTTCCATGTGAGACTAGTGAGACTAATTAGGTTGTAGTTTCCAGTGCCTGTATACGACCCAACTTTGTGCAGAGAGATAACTGTTACTGTTCTCCATTCGTGAGGCATAAAGCCTATTTGGAGGCTACAGCTGAATAGGAAGTCCAGAGGGCCTAATAGACCACATTTCATGCTATTTATTCCTTGGATATTGTCTGGGTTCACTGATGTGGTGTTCTTGGCCTTAGAGAGAGCATTAAGGACCTGTTCACTAGTGATAATTGGGGGAGTTATATTTGATGGTATTTCCTGAAGAGAGGTTGAGGGGGAGAGAGACAGGTAAAGTTGTAGCTGAATTTGTCACCCATTAGGTTTGCTATATCTTCTGGCTCAGTATAGGTGCTTCCATTTACAATGAGCTCTGCACACAATTGTGTATTGCCTTTGAGGTTGTGGACATAGATAAGCAATGCCTTGTGGATGTCCTTGGTTGGAGAGGTCAACTTTACTTCAAATTTGGCTTTCATAATTTTTTTTTGTCATCTGAGTTGTATGTTTAGTTTGATGAGAGTGCTTTTATCCTGCTGGGTGCTACATCTCCTAGTTTTTGCCATGATTTTCTTCCTTTCATTATACAGCCTACTGATGTTATGATTCTACCAGGATGGCTTATTTTTTAAATTAGTTTTGTTCTTCTTACTCCTGGTGGGTACATCTGCCTCTATGCAGTCATTAGCATGTTTGTATGGAGTGTCTTTGAACAGTTTCACATAGGCAGCAGTTTTCTCAGGGTTTAGGGAGACTTGAAATTTTGTCAGGTTATCACTTAATGGTAGGACTTTAGCATTTGACTACTTCCTGAACAGCCCAGGTTAGCTAGGGTCCCAAGATTTATTTTTACTCCAGAGAAGACCATTTTGTGGTCTGACCTTACCAGGGAAGACATTACACTAGGGTGTGTGCAGCACTCTCCTATATTAGTAGTGAGTACCAGATCCAGTATGTTTGCACCCCTAGTTGGTGTATTAACAATCTGGTCCATGGAGTTTTTCAAAATCCAGGAATTTCTGTGCCTGCAACTTTAATGTCGTATATGATTCCCAGTTAACAGTGGGGTAATTAATGTCATGGATGAATATGGTATTCAGTTGGACGGTGAGTGTTCCCAAAAAGTTTAAAATATATGTTAAAGGTTTCCTGGGTCATAGATGGGAGCTATAGCTTGCAAAGAAGCGGTATGGGATGTGGCATATAGTGATTTGTACATGGAGAAGTTGAAATACATTGTCCTGTCTGACCAGACTTGAGGTATGCTTATTTTTAGACACCACCACCTTTAGTCACTGTCTGTGTAGTAACTGGTCTAAATGTGTGGAAGCATTATAGCTTTGCACTGCTGGTGTGCTCTCTGTGTCTTTAAAGCATGTCTCAGTGACTGCACAGATAACAGCATTCTCTAGGATGAAGTGAGCTTGTAGGGAGTGGATTTTTGTGTTTGTCTCCTAGCATTGAGCAGTAACACCTTCAGATTTTCTTGGTTTTGATTTGCTAGGTCGGATGTACTTTCAGTTTGGCATTACCTAAAAAGACACTATGGGGGAGGACAATGTTTCAGCTAATATCGAAAAGCCTAGAAGACAGAGGTACAAGCCATCCCTGTCCACGCAGCGTTGTCTGCTGCCCATCTCCTTCCATATGATAAATATTGCATTCCCTTAGAATAACACCAGAAACTAAGCCAGTTATTAAATTCAGTCATATGGTGCTCCTCTTCTATCCAATCTCTCCACTTCTATCTCCTCAAAACTTGAAAGTTGCTACTACAAAATTGCCAAATTCGCTACTAACTCCACTCATTCTACACACCACTGCATCTGCCTCCATAGTCTTCAATGGCTAGAACTCCCTAATCAACTCAATTTCCTCCAACTTACTACTGCACACAAACTAATCTTTAAACCCACTGCTTGCCCAGCATTATCTAATACCTTCACCATATACAATCCTCCAAGGCCTCTAAGATCTAGCCACCAAAATCTTATTTCAGTTTACAAACCCAAACGACCCCCTGGCCAATTCCTACTTTCCTATACTACAGCAAAAAAATGGAACTCACTTCCTTCCCTTCTAAGAGCCACTACAAACTATGAACACTTTAAATCTCTTCTTCATTCTCACCTTTTCCAAAATTGGAAATGTAATTGTATACTTCCTACCTAGATCTCTTTTTATCCTAGTTCCATCCCACCCCCCTGGTTCCCCTTCTTCTGAATCTCTTCCTAGCTCCCCTCTCTTCTTCTTTATCTCCTCCTTCCTCCCTGAATAAACCCTTTATTTTCCTTCAAGTGCTATGCTTACTCTCACCTTAAATCTTTTGACTTTTTTCTCAAGGTGGTCTCCTGGACTCAACCACAATTTGAACATTAGTTATCTGTTCTTTTTCTATCCTCTTCTGACACCTCTCCTTTAATTTCTTTGCTTCTTATTCGTTTCTCCCATGCATCCCTGCTCTTGCATTCAAACTCTATCTATAATTTCCTTTCCTTTCCTACTTTACTAACATTCACAGTTGCACTATTATATCTTTTTCTTATGCATAGTGCCCAATGCACCTCATTCTTGTTTGGAAATTGTTAAAGTATTATGCTATTAGAACAGAGTGTGTTTTTGTGTGTATTAGTTTAGATCTGTTCTGCTGTGTTTTTGTGTGTAATGTATTATCATTGGAGCTTTTCTCCCCGGGCCTCCACTGAAAACGGGCTTTCGGGCCCAGTGGACTTCCCCGGTTATCAAACTGGAAATAAATAAATAAATAAATTTTCTGTTTGTATTGTGGCATCATCCTTGGAGAAGGTAAAAAGTTGCTCATTGCTAGGCTCATACACCAGCCTGGGACACATATTCTGAAAGCTTCATGATGTCTTTCTTCATATAGTCTAGTAAGGTACATATCAGGTCATTCACACCAACATGGACTATGACTGAGTCATACTGGTACTTGTGGGCCAATGACTTGAGTGTGTCTGTAATGTGATGTATCCTGGTCCCTAATAAGCAACTGACCATGACTTTCTCCTTACTCAGCCTGGTGAGAGGGACATTGGTGTGTCTCACAATGGGGGTCTCTAATGACCAGAATGTTGGATTGTTTGGTGGCTTGCCTTATGGGCTTAGGAGTAGAAGAAAAATGTGGCTGTATGTCTTGATGTGGGTGCTATTCTGAAAGAGTGCATTTGGGGCTTCTGAGGGTATTTGTTGTGTGTACGTTGTCTTTGAAGTCTTTGGAGTTTAGGAGGGTTACATTTCAGTACTTCAACATGTGTGGGTCTGTGTGTCTGCTCTGAATTGTGTGTGATGGGTGCAGTGTGTGTGATACTGACAACCTGATTGACATTTGGAGTGATTTTATGTGAGAGCTTTACCTGCAGTGACATTGTGTAAAAACATCTTTTACATACCAGATCAGTTTGTTTGAGAATTAGCTGGTTGTCAGTAAACATGAGGCAATTTCTACAATGCTTCTACAATGCCTCAAGATGTCCATATCCATCAAGATGGTAACAGAGATAGTGGGAAAGTTCATATCCATGGCAACAGGCCATTTTTTCTAACTAGATGGTTGAAATGGGAATATAAATTAATGTCAGGTGTATCTGGTTTGCAGCTCTGCAGGCAGTGCTTGTCACCACAAAGTAATTGCCCTGTGAACATCTAAGTATTGATGAAATCTCAAGGGTGCTTTTACAGGAAAAGTGTCAGCTCAAGGTGTCTGCATCTATACAGGGCACTGCTAAACACTTGAGGGGAAACTAATAAGTAGACCCTGATGATTTATGGATGAAGTATTTAGGGACATATTCTGAAGTAAGGATAGACTGCACCTAATCAAGCAGTGCTTACTGAACAGAAATAATTAGTTTGTCAAGAATTATGAAAAGGGGAGATTCGCCTGATTGGCTACTGCCTGGCTACTGCTAGTGATGGTCTCACCACAGCTTTAGCTTCTTTGTGTTGCAAACATGATTGTATTGAGGGTGCCTAACCACACATGAGTGTCAGGTGTACTGAAGCACTCTGCAATTAAAATGTATACTGTGGGAGTGATTAAAGGTAATAAATTACATCCACACGATTGTTTAACCTATATGTGTGTTCTAAGGCTGGAATTGCCATATATGTCTGTATGAAGGAAATAATACTGACCATTGTTAGGGCAGTGTACACACCTGAGACAATATATGGGAAGAATCACAGTTGCCTCTGCAACAGTAACAATAGTGTTATTAAGTGATGAAAACAAGCATTTGTTAAACAACCTGCATGTTGTAAATGTTAATAAGTTAGTGACTATACATGCATGCTATCTGTGTACATAGGAAAATACTAAAGGACCTCATAACAGAATACTGATCTGATATACATATTACCATTTGTCTAACTACAGCAGATGTGACATATATACATGCAAAATGAGTCATGCTAATGTGGCATATGTGAAGATTCACATAAGTTAAGGTATACATGAAATGTAGTCAGTCTGCTCTCTAAAGGTTTGTGTTTTTGAATGTCATAATGTATATCGATTTGCATAGGCTATAGCTTTGCGTATATTACAAGTAGATAGGTAGCCCAGACAAGACTTGGGCAAAATAAATGTTCACAATAGGATTATGCCATGCATACATCGGTTAATGGGAAAATGTCAGCCTACAATTATTTGTGACTATGATGCATTTGTGATAGTGTAATCAGTGATATGACATGTGTCGTTCCTGGTGTAAGTGCCACATCAAAATGTTGACTTAAATAAGTGTAGTAAATTACAAATGCAAATGCAGAGTGTTGTAATAGATACACATCCATAAAATAAGCTTCGTTAAAAATATAGTAAGAGCTTTATGAGCCTAGAGTAAAATGCAACATACTCAGGTGAAGCATTAATGTGTATTACAAAAGGATGTATTGTAGATTTACTTGCACGCACAATAAATGCACACTGGCCTGTGACAAATATCGTTATTCTCCATTATCCTCCATCCATAGATCAGTAACTCCCTTGTGTTGACCTTGGCAAAGCCAACCTCTCAGAGGCTAATTCAGTTATGCCTTGACAAAGAATAAGAAATGACAACAAATGCCACATGATATTCTTTACTTAACTGCCTGCTGCAGCATTATACTGGAAACGCATACTGCTCAACTGTCCAGAATTTTGCAAAATGGACAGATTTTTTCCTCAAAATTTTGATCTGTTTCTCATATAATTTGTTGCTTTCTGGCAAATCATTGGGATGACCCAAGGACTGAAGCTACTAAATAATGACATATATTTGAGTTTCAGACTTCAGATTATTCAGAAAATGTATGATAACTCAAACCCAGCAACTTTCTTAAGTTTATAAGAGCAGTATCTAAAATATGTTCTTATTTTGGGGCCTTTGTTGCCCCATTTTATCAGGCTTTGTCCAGATTTCTTTCACAAAGAGGTTGAGAGGTAGGTGGGCATGCTCAAAAGGAATTACAACAAATACTAACATGACATCAAGTAAATAACAGAAACACATAAGAAAGTGTCATATTTTTCTGATGGTTTTGCAGCATGTCACACAGTACAAGATGTTACATAAGCCCTCATGTTCTCTAAAGTATTACAGTGTGATCGTAAGAAATACAGTGATACATAAATGCTTTTATGAAGGCATGCATTACAGAGTATTCTTATTTGGAAAATAAGTAATGCCTGTGAGCAATCACCAACATATTCAGTATGTACATCCTGCCAGACTTGAACACATGCCAGGACAGATTTCAGAGGGGTGCATATCAATTAATGACACCACAGAAAGATATACGTCAGTTATGTCATGAAGAAGACACTTGAAAAGATTATATCAGTCTCCTTTTGTAATGGAATAAACCCATAAAACCAGGCAAAATCTGAGGGTGGAAAATTCAAATCCAAAAAACTAAAACCAAAAATAAATTCCACATGGTATGAACGGGAAAACCAGCTCCAGAAAGGAAGCTCCTACACAATCAAATAATCCAGGAACACCACAAGCAATTTGATAGAGTAATCCTTTAATTCACAAGTAGCTTTTCATCTGGAGAAAAACATAAAGGGGAATTCAAGATAACCTATACGGATTAATTTTCCACATAAGCATAGTGACAGGGAACTTGCATGGAAGTAAGCAGCCGTGCGATCCAGTAAACAGAGCTGAGGGTCGTGCACAAGTATGCCAACATGGAAGTGTCCATGGCATGCAAATTACCTCATAAGCAGGTGAAGTGCATGCAAATGGGGGTGCTGGAGTGATCAAGCAAGAAGATAGGTAGTCCTGCAGACCTCGTGCTGGTGTCCAAAGTGTACATGAAAAATTTCTGTGTACAATTAATTAAAAAGTGAACAGGGATTGTAAAAGCCCAGTTTGAAGGTCAGAAATAGCATAGCAGGCACAGATATACTTGTATGTTCAAACAGTAATGAAAAATAATGTAATATAATTGTTTTTAATACCACAGCTGTGCACAAACATGCCGTTATGCAAAAAAAAAAAAAAAAGAAATATTGAAAAGTGTAAAAACGAAAAATAATAAATATGTGAGAATAATGCAATAGAGGGGCTTGCATGGAGTATGTACAATGGTAGATTTCTGTGGTTGCTAAGAAGGCAGGCCCTGGAATTGTGTAGTATCCAGGCTGTGTGCATGGATCTGTATGCAAATGAGCTGGGTTTACTGAATAGCAAAAATGGGTTACCGTGTCCACAGATAAAATCTGTGTAGCCCCAAAACTGTGTTGGTGTCCACAGGAGAGCTAGCTGATATCAAAATGGGGTGTATCACTATCTGTTTTAGCACATTGTAGCTCAGCAGCACCTGTTTGTGTGGTGCACCTCTCAGCTAAGCAGGAGAGGTGTGTCCAGTGCTGTTAAGGTTTGTTTAGCTTCGAGGCCTATGTTTTAGCTGATTTTACTTCTGCTGACCATGTCTATTCATGATGGTGTGTCTAAGTGCGGATTTGCATGCTACTCTGCAGTGCTTAGCAGGGAAGGCTGTTTAAAAAAAAAAAAAAAAAAATACAGAAAATTCCCTGGAAAAGCCAATCATGTATAAATTACTGATGACCCCTGTCCCACTTAAACTGGGCTATTAAAACCCCTCAATGATGTACTTGGCAGGTAGAATGCATCAGAGTTAGCCAATCACACAGGAGCACTGTAAAGTATGCATACACCCTACAGTCTGATTTTTTCCCCATACTCTGCACCATTGTAGTACAGACTTGGGAATTTTAACTGAGATAATGCTAAGGGCTGCTGCAGCCCTGCGACAGCTGTATGTGTTAGATGCTGAGGTCATTGCTGCTACTGCTGATAATAGGCCTAAACTGAGAAGGAGAAGAAAGTGCTCAGGCTCAGGTTAACCTTCCAGGAGCTACATGAGCTGGAGATTGTAGAGTGCTACAGGGTGGACAGGGACATATTACAAGAACTCATTGAGCTCTGCCGCCGTCAACTCATACCCAGAGCCAACAACGGGGAACCCATCCCAGTGGAAACAAAGGTATGTGTAGCCCTTAGGATAATAGCCATAGGTACTTTCCAAATACCAACTGGGGTCATGATGGGGGTCTCACAGACATCAACATCCAGGGTACTTTGCCATTTCCTGGATGCCATGCTACCACATGCCAATGAGTACATTTATTTACTCCGCACCCATGAGGACAGGGCCAGCTATATGCATCTCTCCTACCATGAAGCACACTAACCTGAGGTACTGGGTGCCATAGACTACACTCATGTACACATCAAAACACCACCTGGTGAGGAGAGTAGAGTCTGCGTCAACCACAAGGGGTGTCATGTCATCAACTACCAGATCATGTGCAATGCCCAGGACATTATCATAAATGTGTATGCTGGCAGCCCTGGCAGTTGTCATGACTCACATATCTGGTATGCATCACAGCTGTACCAGATGTGTGCTAGGGGGGACATCACATATGGCCATCTACTGGGGAATGCTGGCTATGTACTGGAACCATGGATGATGACATTCATCAGAAATGCACACACATCCAAAAAACAATGCCATAATGAGGCACACTCACACACTAGGAATGCCACAGAGCATGTTTTTGGGCTGCTCAAGTCACGGTTCTGGTGCCTCAATATATCTGGTGGAGCCCTGCAGTATTCTGCAGCCACATGTGCACAGATGTTCACAGTATGTGCCATGCTACACAGTATGATCTTCTGGAAACAGCTGCGGCAGGATCATCACAGGAAAGAGGCACACAGCCCCCAACCAGTGCCTATGTCCCTTCTGCCATACCCATAGGGGGACTTGGAGGAGGAACCCTCTGAGGCTGTCCCTGTAGGCAGACATAAGCATGCCCAGTATGCCCTGGCCTTGGCAAAGAGGCAACACATATCACATGCACTGATAACCTAGGGTCCTATGGACTGAACCCTTACTCCAACTCACATACATAGTAAAAAGGATGCCAGCTACACCACACAACCTTTACCATACCATGTATTGGCTGTGTACTGCATGGATCAGACAGAGTTAGCCCTGAAATACAGGTCCCTCAGCTGGTGTGTTCACAAGGTAAGTCACTCTATTTTACAACAAATGTACTGGGTAGTATCATATGTATGGACCTGCTGCATATATGCAAAGGAATAGAGTGGGCAGCTGGGCTACTTGCAGAGAAGTGACAGCTACATTGGACAATAGGTACTCTGTCCAATACTGAGTGCCCCATAATGTGCATTAGGTCACATGGCTGAAAAATCACTGCAGTATGCAAGGGAAATGACAAAGAGCAGGGTCAAAGGTCAGACACATGACCGATAATGCCAGAGTCCCCTACCCCCAACACATCACTGTTTCCATACAACTGCAGTAACAGTATGTTTGCAAGAATATATCAGTAGACCACACAATCCAAGTGCTGTCACAAAGAACCTGGCCATATGTTCTATTATCCACAAAATGCAGGGGTCACAGTGTATATCTGACTGCTGTCAATAGTGTGAGGACTTAAACCTCACTTTCCATTGGCTGGTGGGGCACACTGGGCTAAGAATATTAGGATGGTTGATGGTGTTGATGGGTTGAAGCTGGCTGCACCTAGAACTTTTGCATGTCACATACTCGTATGATTGGAGTCCCACAGATTGTCAATATGCCACAATCTGTTACAGCAAGAAACCTGAACAAAGCTAGAGACAATGGGAGATAGATGGCCAAACGTACATACATTGTATGTGCTCTGGGTCACCTAGTAGGTGGCTAGTATAACAACAGGTTGCAGCATGTCAGTTTAGCAGCAGGATGTAAAGGCCATCATGTAACAGTGTCAGTACTTACAACAATTCATTGGGCTCCATTTAGTAACATTTTACCAGAAAAACCCAACTGTATGAGGAACAGAGCAGGCATATCCGGTGTGATGCTGGACATCCTGCAAAAACATGTAGAGTGAGAGATATGTAGACTGTCACCCTTTGTGTGCTGTTATATCATATTACCCAAGTCACGTCATACCTACAACTGCTTAGAGCAGGAAATCTGGACAAGGCTATGAGCAGTAGTGGAACAAAGGCCCAAATATAAGAAGAAGGATTGATTATTGGCTAGACAAATGTAGAAAGTTCAGAGAATAACAGGTCATACATTAGCATGGGTTCCTTGACATGTGTGGAATGAGTAGCTCAAATGTCTGTCAGGTTTTCCTAATGTCAATCTATAATCTGTTGCCAATAATGTACCAGAAAATCACAATGCTATGTACAATGTAACAAACATATGATGAAAAACACTGTACATTATATTACAATATGTACAGTTGTAGGCATGAGAAATATATTATGGTTAGCACAGAGCTAGGCAGTGCCTTGGACAAAATATCATGGAGGTGCTGGAGTGTTGAAGCAGGTGGACCAGCCAATTGTCTACAGTACACAAAATCTTAGACTGAGTATAGGTAACTATGGCCTGGAGTCACCTTGCAAGTACTGATAGTTACATTGGACATGCTCCTACACTTAGCTAACTTGAGCCCATGACTGATTCTTCATCTGCCTAAGGAACAGATATCTAAAAATATGTCTGTGCATACAAACAGCTATGTTTACATATCTGTCTCTCCCTATCCCCCTCAAATATGATTACCCTATCTATCAGTATGTTGCACATGCGCGCGCGCGCACACACACACACACACACATATATATATATATATATATAAAACATACATATATATATATATATATATATATATATATATATATATATATATATAAAACATACATATATATATATATATATATATATATATATATATATATATATCTGTGTGTGTGGGGGGTATGAATGTTCACACTTACATGCAGAATGATGGGGTTATCTGCACCTATGCACACAACAGTTGTATGATTGTAAAAGACCAAGGCTGCATCATGAAAGAATCCACCCAACCACAGAACCCTGTTCCTGTGGAATGTCATCCTGTAGACAGACAATGGTGAACAGGTGTTGTAATGTGGAATGTCTTCAACACAGGACTTGGACAGGTCATACTGTCACTGGCCAATTGTCCACCTAGCAATCTGCAACCAGCCAGACATGGTGAAACTGATACCTGCACACACATAGCAGGACTATTAACAGATACCCCACTACAAGGACATTAGGTACACTAACAGCATAAAGCAGGTCTACTCTGCAGGCCACACATGCTGTGTAATACAAGGGTACTTGTGTGGTCCAAAAGTACTGTGGCTGCAGCTATAGTGTATAATAGCAGGTAGGTAGGGGTTCTAATCTCACATCAGCCACCTTGTGCTGTGTTTGTGTGTGTAGATGTTTCCTTTACAGCAGTACAGACATGCACATCTGGCTATGTTGGTGCAATAGTAAATCATTTTATGGCCCTGTGACTAGCGTCCTCCTGAACATTGGCCTCTCTGTCAACATCTGCTAATGTCATCCACCTTAACAGCACCGGCTGACAGTCTAGTAGTAGATAAGCTCCACGGTGCATGCAATAAGTACATAGTGCTGTAGTGTATTCTACTAGATAGGTATGGGTTCTTATCTCACAACAGGCATGTGTGTGTGTGTGTGCGTGTGTGTGTGTGTGTGTGTGTGTGTGTGTGTGTGTGTGTGTGTGTGTGTGTGTGTGTGTGTGTGTGTAAATATATCTTCTTCCAGCAGTGTACAAATGCCTGTATCATAAGTACACAGTGCTATAGTGTATACTACTAAATGGGTATAGGTTCTAATCTCACAATAGGCAAGTGTGTGTGTATGTGCTTATATATATATATATATATATATATATGTATATATATATATATATATATATATATATATATATATATATATATATATCCGTTTGCAGCAATGTGCACATGCCTGTATCATAAATATATAGTGCTATAGTATATACTATTAGATAGGTAGGGGTTCTAATCTCACAACAGGCATATGTGTTTGTGTGTGTGTGTGTGTGTGTGCGTGTATGTGTGTGTCTGTGTGTGTGTGTGCGTTTGTATAAATGTGTCATAAATACATAGTTCTATAGTATATACTACTAGATAGGTAGGGGATCTAATCGCACAACAGGCAAGAGTGTGCGTGTGTGTGTGTGTGTGTGTGTGTGCCTGTGTACATATTTCCCCTTCCAGCAGTGTGCACATGCATGTACCATAAGTACATAGTGCTGTAATATGTACTACTAGATAGGTAGGGGTTTTAATTTTACAATAGACAAGTGTGTGTGTGTGTGTGTGTGTACATATATCACCTTCCAGCAGTGTGCACATGTTATAGTGTATATTACTAAATAGGTAGGGGTTCTAATCTCACAATAGGCAACTGTGTGTTTGTGTGTGTGTGTGTGTAAATATATCTTCTTCCAGCAGTGTACAAATGCCTGTATCATAAGTACACAGTGCTATAGTGTATACTACTAAATGGGTATAGGTTCTAATCTCACAATAGGCAAGTGTGTGTGTGTGCGCGCGCGCGCATATATCCCCTTCCAACAGTGTGCACATGCATGCATCATACGTACATAGTGCTATAGTGTATACTAGTGGATTGATAGGTGTTTTAATCTCACAACAGGCAACTGTGTGTATGTGTGCATAAACCTATCCCTTTGCAGCAGTGTACATGTGCATGTATCATAAGTACATAGTGCTATAGTTCATATTACTAGATAGGTGGGAGTTCTAATCTCACAATAGGCAACTCTGTGTGTGTATAAATATATCCCCTTGCAGCAGTGTGCACATGCCTGCATCATAAGTACATAGTACTGTAGTGTATACTTCTAGATACGTAGGGGTCCTCATCTCACAACAGTAAACCATGTGTGTGTGTATCTGTGTGTGTGTGTTTGTATAAGTATATCCTCTTGCAGCAGAGGACACATGCCTATATCATAAGTACATAGTGCTGTAGTAAACTGTTAGATTGGTAGGGGTTCTAGTCTCGTAGCAGGCAGGTGTGTGTGTGTGTGTGTGTGTGTGTGTGTGTGTGTTGTGTGTGTGTGTGTGTGTGTGTGTGTGTGTAAATATATCCCCTTGCAGCAGTGTACACATGCCTGTATCATTAAGTACATAGTGCATAGTGATTTAGTGTACACTACTAAATAGGTAGGGTTTTAATCATGCAATAGGCAACTGTGTGTGTGTGTGTCTGTATACATGTATCCCCTTCCAGCAGTGTGCACATGCATGTATCACAGGTACATAGTGCTATAGTGTATACTACTAGATAGGTAGGGGATCTAATTTCACAATAGGCAACTGTGTGTGTGTGTGTGTGTGTGTGTGTGTGTGTGTGTGTGTGTGTGTACATATATCCCCTTCCAGCAGTGTACACATGCATGTATCATAAGTGCATAGTGCTATAGTGTATACTACTAGATAGGTAGGGGTTTTAATCTCACAATAGGCAACTCTGTGTGTGTATAAATATATACCCTTGCAGCAGTGTGCACATGCCTGTATCACAAGTACATAGTACTATAGTGTATACTGCTAGATAGGTAGGGGTTCTCGTCTCACAACAATAAACTGTGTGTGTGTGTTTTTGTGTGAGTGTGTTGTTTAAGTATGTCCCCTTGCAACAGCAATAGGCAACTGTGTGTGTGTGTGTGTGTGTGTGTGTGTAAATATATCCCCTTGCAGCAGTGTACACATGCCTGTATCATAAGTACATAGTGCTATAGTGTACACTACTAGATAGGCAGGGCTTCTAATCACACAATAGGCAAGTGTGTGTGTGTGTGTGTGTACATATGTGTGTACATATATCCCCTTCCAGCAGTGTACACTTGCATGTATCATAAGTACATAGTGCTATAGTGTATACTACTAGATAGGTAGGGGTTCTAATCTCACAATAGGCAATGCTGTGTGTGTATAAATATATACCCTTGCAGCAGTGTGCACATGCCTGTATCATAAGTACATAGTGCTATAGTGTATACTGCTAGATAGGTAGGGGTTCTTGTCTCACAACAATAATCTGTGTGTGTGTGTGTTTGTGTGTGCGTGTGTGTGTGTGTGTGTTTGTTTAAGTATTTCCCCTTGAAACAGCAACAGGCATCTGTGTGTGTGCATGTATGTGTGTGTGTGTGTGTGTGTGTGTGTAAATATATCCCCTTGCAGCAATGTACACATGCCTGTATCATAAGTACATAGTGCTATAGTGTACACTACTAGATAGGCAGAGCTTCTAATCACACAATAGGCAAGTGTATGTGTGTGTGTTTAAATATATACCCTTGAAGCAGTGTAAACATGCTTGTATCATATGTACATAGTGCTATAGTGTATATTGCTAGATAGGTAGGAGCTATAATCATACAATAGGCAACTCAGTGTGTGTGTATAAATATATCCCCTTGTGGCAGGGTGCACATGCCTGTATCATAAGTACATAGTGCTATAGTGTATACAACTAGATTGGTAGGGGGTTCTAATCTCACAACAGGCAAGTGTGTGTGTGTGTGTGTGTGTGTGTGTGTGTGTGTGTGTGTGTGTGTGTGTGCAAATATATCCCCTTGTAGCAGTATACACATGCCTGTATCCTCTATCTCTGTGCAATGGTTATGCATTTTAAGGTCCTGTGACTACCTTTCATCCTCCCAATTGGCCTCCTTTACAAAACCTGCCAGTGTCATCCACCTTAACAGCACTGGCTGACAATCTAATAACAGATAATCCCCATGGCACACATTATAAGTACATACTGCTATAGTGTATACTACTAGATAGGTAGGGGTTCTAATCTTACAACAGGAAATTCTGTGTGTTTGTGTGTGTACAAATATATTTTGATGCAGAAATACACATATGGCCATGTGGGTGTGCAATGGTCTTGTATTTTACTGCCCTGTGACTAGCTGCTGGCACTAAATAGCCTACATTTACCTAGGCATACATGCTATCTGCACCACCTACATTTGTATGTACAGAACACCCAGGTGACACATATCAAGCATAGCAGGCATTGTAACAGGGTATGCATGCATGATTACCCTGACTTCCCCTATTGTCCCTGACACACTGTTCTACACATATGCACTCAGATAACCCCACAAGTATACAGTTGTACATTGCTGATATATATCTGCTGTGCTGCTATGCCATCCTTTGCTACTGTATTGCCACAAAGTCTCCATAGCACAGCCACTCAGACCCCAGAACAGAAACATATACAGTTATGTGAGACACCTGCCAGTCTGCAACATTACTGGTAGTCTAACATCATCCAACAAACAAACACAAACACTGATGTGTATGCATGACATAAGCCAGCCTACTGCACCTTTCATGCCCTCAACAGCTCACATGGCACAACACTATCACACTACAAAACCTGCATATAAAGTAATATTGTCACCCTGTGCATCAGACACATATTTGCTTTCCCCTGCATCGATGGCAAGGATGGTGGGGATGTGGCTTAGGTATCATCACATGCACAAGGTGTGGTGTGGGGGTGCCAGAGGCCTAGGCTGTGCCAAACAGTTGACAGCATGTGTGGGAGTCAGGAAGGGGTGCTGGTTAGGTGGCCCATGGAGAGGTGTGGTGTGTGCCTGTTGGGACCTGCATGTGATAGTGATATTCGAGTGTGTGTGCCTACACAGTCAAGTCCAGTGCTAGTCCTACACGTGTGTATGTTGGACAGCTGTGGACCGTACATGGCAGAATGGAGAGCTCACTATCTATTGCCACAAACACAGGAACAGGTTCTGCCAGGCATGGCACTGGCACCACCATGCCCAGGGTCAGATGCAATGCTAGCAGCTGATGGTGACTACTGTCTGCAGGGCACGTGTTCCCCACAGAACAACCCAGGACCACTTGCACATGGCCTGCCACATTGTGTTGTGGACAGTGCAGTCCCTTCTGTGGTGTTGGAGGTACTGCCACTACAGGAGCGTGAGTGTGCTTGGCAACATGGACTGTCAACAGACGGTGTTGCTGACCTACATCCATGTGTCCAATGCCCTACTCCAACCAGATGTTCCAGCACAAACAATGTGCAGTGAAACACTGACACTCTCTCAGCCCACCATCTGTCCACTACATCAGTGAAAGGATCCATGGCATTACCAATGTGGTGGAGGTATTTACAGATGTCGGACTCTGCTGCATCCATAATCCTGAGCATCCATCTTGTGTTGCATTCAGAACATGCCAGTGCTTCCATGATGGACAGAAACATGCATCAGGTGACCCTTGATGTGACACCTGTGACAGGTGGTGGATGGGCATCAGTCCTCCTCTGAGCACCCCTGTCAGTCTGCCTGTGTGGGACCTTGACAACTGTTTGGCTAGGGCCAGTGTCTACACTCACTGACACCATAGTTGCCAGACTCTTCTGTTCAATGTCACTGCACTCTGACTGTCCTATATCTGTGGCCTCAGGTGACTGGGTATATATGGGCATACTGACTGTGTGCAGGGACAATAGGGGAGGAAATGGGATGTCAACCCATGAGACATATTCAGCCCCAAACAACCCCACCTGTGTCTCACTATGGCCACCATCATCATCAGAGTGTAATGAGACACTGACATCACGTTGTAAGGGGGAGAGACTCCAACCCCCATGTTTACCTGTGAGGAGGAAGACAAGATAAGTATATTACTACCTGCACAATTATGTATGGTAATGTATTTATTTTTTATTTTATTTATTTTAAATTTGTTAAGCGGGAGAGTCCAACTAGATACAGGTCCATTTTCAGTGGAGGCCCAGGGAGAAAAGCTCAAATTACATGCATTCTTAACATCAGAAAGTTTTAGATGTAACATTCAAATAGAGGCAGACTAACATTGTGACTAAAGACATCATATTGCATACACTCAGAGTAAATAAAAACAGTACAAGGTAAGACATTACATAACACTTTCCAGATATGACAAGTATTACATAAAAAGTCTTACAGTAGCTAGTAGACAAGTTGGAAAAGCATGAAAACAACACAAGCACAAAAATAAGAAAATATATCCAATAGGAAAGAAAACAACTGCCAGTATATCCAAACGTTTATTCCACTTGCTTCTCTCTCTCTTTAGCGCCTCGGCTTCAGAAAGCCTTCAAGGAGTCTAAGTTGGAAAAGCAGTTTGTACTGCTATCTTAGCTTAAGAATAAACATTTCATTTCATATAATTATGATAGAACTGTAGATAGGCTGAGAAAACTGGCAATTGTTAATGTGGGACTGGGACACTTGCTATAGTCTATTATCTAGGAGTGAGACTGGAGCGAGCATAGCCTGCTATTCATGAAGTGAGTTTTAAGGAGTTTATTAAATTGAGTGGTGGAATTATTGGATGTTAAGTGGGGAGGAAGGGAGTTCCAGTGTTTAGAGATAGAGTGGCTGTAGACAGATTTTCCTGCCTCATTGTTAAACTTGGTGACCTTTAGGTGATTTGGGGTGCTAGATCTCAAGGTTCTTGTTGTGGTATGAAGCTGAATTAGATGATGAAGAGCTGGCATTTTGTCTGAGGGGTATAATATTTTGTGTGCTAGTGAGAGTTGATTTATTTGAAGTAATAGTGGGAATTCTAACCAGTTAAGCTTGCTGAGAGACTCACATTGATGTGTTCTATAGGATGAGTCTGTAGCAAATCTAGATATCTTATTATAGCAGGATTCAAGTTTGTTTAGATCAGTTTAATGAAGGTTAATGAGCACAGGGGAGGCATAGAGTAAGGTAGATAGTAGAAGTTTCCTGGCTATTGTTCTTTTGACATGGTTTGTGAGATAGTGTTTGTTACGATAGAGCAGTCCAAGTTTTTTATGTACTTTCTGTATAGTTTCGGCAATGTGTAGATTAAATCTAATGTGGCTATCTATTTCAATGCTTAGCTGTTTGGTGTGAGTGGTTGGGGTAATAGCAGTATTGTTGTTGGAAATGATAATAAAGTTGTCTGTGAGGAGAAAGTATCTATGAGATCTAAAGAGGAGTAATTTTGTTTTTTTTTTTTTTTTGGGTTAAGACTGAGCTGTTGGTTAGTGAAACAAGTTTCAGCTAGTTAGAAGCACTCATGTTTGGGAGAGGAGTCAATCAGGTGTGGGTGCTGCACATATAGTGGTGTTGTCTGGGTATTGAACTATAGAGGATTTAGGTGTGGCAGATGGGAGTTGATTGGTAGATAGAGTAAAGAGTAAAGGACCTAAGATGGAGCCTTGGGGGACTCCTAGAGTAACAGGCAGCAGGGATGATAAGCCACACAGACACATACACATGAGGATCCACAACTGCATTACACATCACACATCTTATTTCTGATCTCATGCACAGCACACAAATACACTACAACATACACATACAAGATGGGGCCTTTATAACTTGCACTGCAACCACATCCAGTTAATGTTGCCAGTATGATACACCTGTGAGATAATCAATATGTCACTGTTTCTGATAGACATAACCCTAAAACACAATGCACCTTTCATGACCATACTGTGCCAGTTATAGTATCACTGCCTTAGGTATGTACCATCTCCATATTGTGTGTGAAATGGCATCTGTGAGTGATTGCCTCCTGTATAGCAGGCTGCATAATCTATTTATTTATTTATTTTATTTTTATTTATTTTTATTTTTTTTATTTTACATTTGTTGACCGGAAAAGTCCGACTGGAGCGAGGTCCATTTACAGCGGAGTCCCGGGGAGAAAAGCTTCACTATTATACTACATGTTCAGTGATAATATATGCAATACTAGATATTATTTACAATACAAGATATTACATGCAAGAAAAACATGATTAAAGTGATTTGTTCAAAACTAATGAAAGGATTACATTGTAACAATACAATCATCAGATACATCACATATGCCAGTATAAACAGACAATCTTTTTGTTGAGCAGGTTTGAGCGTGAGCACAGGAAGGCCCTGTATGGCATTTTGAGGAGAAGTTAGTACTGTAATATAGAGATAGTAAGCAGAATATAGAGTAAGGTAGGAAGTATTTGAGGAGAGCAGGGAAGCATTTATGTGATGCATGGACAGAGCCAGGAATGCAAGAGGTGTGATTTGAGTGATTTTTTGAAGAGTGTGATAGAAGGTGCTGAGGAAATATTCTGGGGGAGGTTATTCCACATCTTTGCTATGGTATGAGCAAAAAGAGCTTTACCTGCAGTGTTGTTGGCTTGAGTTATATGCAGAAGGGTTTTGTTGGATGAGCAGAGTGGACAGTTTGCTGAGTATTGGTTAAGTAGTTGGTTCAGGGCAGGAGTCTTGTGGGGATTCTTTAGGATGTTATAGGTGAGGACAAGTTGGTGGTAACTAATTAAATGAGGAAGTTCTAACCAATGTAGCTCTTTTAGAGCAAGGCAATGATGGCTACGAAAAGCAGAGTTATTGGCGAATTTAGCAATCTTATTGTAACATGACTCTAGTTTGTTCATGTCTGTTTTCCTAATGTGGGTTAGGATTGAAGATGCATACATTAGGGTAGATAGAAGGTGGGTTTGGGCTAGGGTGATTCGTGCTTGGTCTGTTAGGAAGTGTTTGTGTTTATACAGTGTTCCTAATTTTTTATGTACTTTCTTAATGGTTTGAGAGATATGGACATCGAAGTGGAGATCTTTATCTATTTCAATGACAAGGAGTTTTGTATGGAGGGAGGAGTAAATTGTGGTGCCATTTTTGGAAGTGATAGTGAAAAAAGGGGTGTGGGTTTGTATTTGGTTGGGGTGAATAGTAGTAGTTTTGTCTTGTTGGGGTTAAGAATCAGTTGGATATCAGTAATCCATTTTTCAATGGAGTTGAAGGATTCCTGGGTAAGGTTTTGAAGAGTGGTAAGGGATGGGGCTGAGCAGATTAAGGTGGAGTCATCAGCATACTGTATGAGGGATGCATGCAGTGTGGAGGTGTGTAGTCTATTGGTGAAAATAGTGAATAGTAATGGGCCTAGTATTGAGCCTTGTGGAACACCTATAGTGGATGATAGTAAAGGTGATAGTGCTCCTTGCCATTTGACTGATTGTTTCCCATCAGAAAGATAGTTTTTGAACCAAGCAGTTGTAGAGGGGGTAAAGGATATTGATGATAGCATGTCTAGTAGTAGGTTATGTGAGACCATGTCAAATGCCTTAGAGAGATCTAAGAATATGGCAGATACAAAGTTGTTGTTATTTCTGAGTTGGTTAACCTGGTTAGTGAAAGACAGAAGAGCAGTGGTTGTACTGTGGTTTGGGCGGAAGCCGTGCTGGGTTGAGGAGAGGAGATTATGTGAGGTTAAGAAATGCATCACTTGGGTATGAATACATTTTTCAAGGAGTTTGGACAGGGGGGATAGGATAGCAATGGGGCGGTAGTTTGATAGCTCATAGGAGTTACCACCTTTGTGTAGGGGGATAATATGTGATACTTTCCATAGTTGAGGGATGCAAGCGTCTTTTATGGAGCGGTTAATCAGAATTGAGACAGGGTAGGCTAGAGATTCAGCTGCTAGTTTTAGGAAATTAGTGGGTAGGCCATCAGCTGCAAGAGTGGTAGGTTTTAGTTTTGAGAGTAGCTTTTTGACTATGGAGGTTGGTATGGGAGAGAGAGTAAAAGATGGTATATTCCTATGGTCCTTAGTGGGGATGGATATAGGGTTATTGCTAGCTAGCTGAGTAGATAGTGATAGAATAGAGTCTATGAAATGATGGTTGAATTGAGAGGCTAAGCTGTCATTAGTGGTATTTGTGTTGGGAGCTGGGGTAGTAGTTTTACCAGGTTTTAGAAGGGAGTTAATAGCATGCCAGAACTTTTGGGTTTTTTTAGAATGTTTGTTTTGGAGATTTAGGAATTAGCTTTGTTTGTCTAGCTTTGTTTGTCTTTTGGCTTGATTACGAAGTTGTTGGTAGCTCTGTCTATTTAAGCTAGTATTGTTCTTTTTCCAGATCTTCCAGGCATTATCTCTGGCTTGTAGTAAGCCTTTAGTGGTCCTAGTCAGCCAAGGGGCATAGTTTACTTTGGTTATAAGTTTTCTAATGGGAGCTACTGTATTCAAAACATTCATAAAAGTACTATTGAATAGTTTAACTGCCTGGTCTAGTTCCAGAGTATGTAATGGCTGCCAATTGCATTGTCATAATATACTATTGAGAATTTGTGGATTTACCTTGTGCTCATTTCTAGTTTCCTTATACAGTATGGGTTTGGCTATGTTTAACTTTTTACGAAGAAGGAAAGTGGGGGAGTGATCGCAGAGTGAGTCAGGTAGACAGCCCATGAGATAATTTTGACTAGGGAAGTTTACTAAAGTCCAGTCAAGAGTTGACTGTTTCTTGGATTTTTTATCCACTCTGGTAGGTTGTTGAATTAGTTGAGAGAACCCGAATAAGTTAATATGGTTTGTGGGATTGCTAGAATTACAGGATTGCCAATCTAGATTTAGGTCTCCTAACAGAATGGTTTCTTGTGGCAGGTTGGTTGTAGCCCATTGTAAGATTTCTTCTATTGTTGCCGAGTTATTTCCTGGAGGGATATAACTACAAAGGATGTTAATTCTCTTTTTGTTGTTTAGAGATAGAACTGAGCCTAATGTTTCAGCATTTTGGAATTTGGGAAGTGGGGTTTGCAGAGGCTGGAGGTTGAGTGTGTTTTTAAATAGAATAGCAACTCCGCCTCCCTTTTTAGCATTTCTGTCTAGTCTTAGGATGTTATAGCCTGGTGGAAGAATTTCTTCATTCTGGGTGGAGGGTTTTAGCCAGGTTTCAGTAATAGTTAGTAAATCTGGGGAGTATTGGGCTATGAATGTGTGTAGGTCATGCAGTTTGTTTGATATACTTCTTGAGTTTAGATTTATAATAAGTAGGTCTGATGTTTGTTTGTGTGAGAGGATGTTGTTGTATGGACCTGGGTTGGGGTGTATGTCTCCTGAGATTAGTAAACATTTTTTGTAGATTAGTTTGAGTTTTATAGCATGTGCTAGATCTAAATTTGTTTTAGGTAGTGCTTGTTTTTTGAGAGTCTGAGTGGTAGGGGGTTTATATATGTAGAATAATGAGCTGTCACTAAATAGCTTAGAGCAGATTGTGAAATATATGTGTTTGTGTGTGTGTGTGAAAGAATGTGTTGTGTGGAATGAATTGTTTAATGGCATGTTCGTGGGTGTGGATGTGGTGAATGTTAGTGTGGTGAGAGTTAGAATTAGAGCTAGTGGTATGAATTTCATGGTTAGTGTAGCTACTAGAGATATTTAGATAAGAAGTAAGATGGGTGTGTTAGTGGCTGGGTGCTAGATCTTTAGTTTGGCTACTGGGTGGGGTGTTTGGCTTGGGTGTGTCTGGGTGTAATTGAAGGGAGGTGGTGATTGGTGCGGAGATTGGATTGGTTGTCAGGGGTAGCTATAAATGTAGATGCACTGGGGGTGGGTGAGATTTGGGGGTAGGGTAGGGGAGCGGAGTGAGCCCGGAGGGCGAACGGAGCGGGAAGAGCCGAGAGGTGAGGTGGCTCTGGAGAAACAATCAGTGAACAGGATTACAACTGCAGGTAAAGCCAGGGAGTGGGATTGTATCTTTTGTGGTTTCTGTACTAGTAGTGTGTTCAGGAACTATTGTAATTCCTTCAAAAAAAGGAAAAAAACTAGGGTGAAAGAGAAGTTATTAAGTAGAAAAACTCTGTTAGGGGCAGAGATAAATCCTATTTGGTAAGCCTTCAGGTCTAATAAGAGTGGGTTTAGCAGGACCTTTTTATGGTAAAATGCTGCCACCTGGTGGTGAAAAGGGGGTGATTTCCAGGACTAGGATTCTGCACAACACTTGTAGTGCTTTATGGGGTTATTAGGAGCAGACGGGGGATAACTATAATCCTTCACAAAATTAAGTGCAAATGTGTTAATGTTCCTGCAAATGCATGATTGTGATTACCCATTCACTGCACTCAGTCAATTGATCCACCATTGAAAATACAAACTAGTCTACTCAAGCAAAGTATAACAGTTGTGCCTAGGTCAATCTGGCAGCTCTTAACATTCATAGGGTATATATATATATATATATATATATATATATATATATATATATATATATATATAATCCATAAAACAAAAGTATCACACTTACCAGGTACAGGACCTTGGACTCGGCTACACCTGATGGATCTACGGAAATGTGAGTGAGAGGTATTGTCAGCAATAGCAAATGTGGCATTGTTACAGGATAATACGTGTGTATATCCACATGTACAGTAGCCCACTAGTCTTGTGCTGGTATGCAGAGGCTGCCAGAATGACTGATACAGTATTACAGTGATGAACACAGGAAGCTTACCTGGACGCTCCTCTGATGTGGATGCTGTGGCACCCACTTCCACGATGTATGGGGTGATGGATGCTTGTGAGCTGGTGGTTGTTCCCTGATTTACCAGATTGCATTGTGTTTTTGTGGATTTAGAGAAAGCATATGACAGGGTGCCTAGAGAGGAGTTGGGGTATTGTATGAGGAAGTCGGGAGTGTCAGAGAAGTATGTAAGAGTGGTACAGGATATGTACAAGGGTAGTGTGACAGCAGTGAGGTCTGCAGCGGAAGTGACGGATGCTTTTAAGGTGGAGGTGGGATTACATCTAGGATCAGCTCTGAGCCCTTTCTTATTTGCAATGGTGATTGACAGGTTGACAGACAAGATCAGACAGGAATCCCCGCAGACTATGATGTTTGCAGATGACATTGTGATCTGTAGTGAGAGTAGGGAACAAGTGGAGGAGACTCTGGAGAGGTGGAGATATGCTCTAGAGAGAAGAGGAATGAAGGTCAGCAGGACTAAGACAGAATATATGTGTGTGAATGAGAGGGAGGATAGAGGAATGGTGAGGATGCAGGGAGTTGAGTTGGTGACAGTGGAGGAGTTTAAATACTTGGGATCAACAATTCAGAGTAATGGTGAGTGTGGAAGAGAGGTGAAGAAGAGAGTACAGGCAGGATGGAGTGGGTGGAGAAGAGTGTCAGGAGTGATTTTTGACAGACAAGTACCAGTAAGAGTGAAAGGGAAGGTCTACAAGAGGGTAATGAGACCAGCTATGTTATATGGGTTGGAGACAGTGGCATTGACAAAAAGGTAGGAGTCAGAGCTTGACATGGCAGAGTTGAAGATGTTAAGATTTGCACTGGGTGTGACGAGGATGGACAGGATTAGGAATAAATATATTATAGGGTCAGCCCAGGTTGGAAGGTTTGGAGACAAAGGCAGAGAGTCAAGATTATGTTGGTTTGGACATGTGCTGAGGAGGGATCTGGAGTATATTGAGAAAATGATGCTAAGGATGAAGCTGCCAGGTAACAGGAAAAGAGGAAGGCCTAAGATAAGGTTTATGGATGTGGTGAGAGAGGACATGCAGGTGGTTGGTGTGACAGAGCAAGATGCAGAGGACAGGAAGAAATGGAAACAGTTGTTCTGCTGTGGTGACCCCTAAAGGGAGCAGCCGAAAGAAGAAGAAGAAGAAGAAGTAATACATAACATTAATAAAACACATGCCCCCCAAAAATTTATGGAACAACATATGTTAATAGTAAACCATAAACAATATATAGCAATAATAAATGCATGAAGATAAGGGGTGGGGAAAGAAATGCATCCCATTAATACCATCATGGGCTATATCGCTGACTACAGTAATGCTATCTACTCTACAGGTCTGACCTTTCTTTATGTGAAAGTGTGCCCTATAGCTGCTGTAGCATGTACATATCTCTCAAGCTATCTGCATGGGACACTATGGGCCAAGCAGTAATATATACAGGTGCACAACTACAAAGAACACTTGCACATCAGGTGGGCCTATATAACTACTATGGTGCCTGTGGGCTGATGTATTGTTACTCTGCTGTTGACATATAACCATGTCTATGATACATCTGTGACAGAGGGATTACACAACAGTAATTACAATCCATGACAAAGTGACCCTTGAGAGACATGCATGTATACAGTAAAGAGAGTAAACAACTGTCATGCCTTGCTTGACAGGCATGGGGATACAGATCAATAGCAGTGACTGCAGGGGATATGTGCAACACATGTATTAATTGACAACAGCAAACTTTTCAAGACACAGCAGGCATACAGCCATACCAAGAGTACACATGTTTTTTTATTTCTTTTGTTTTATTATATGTTAATATTATTTTAGATATTTCCTTTTTTATACATGAATAGGACATTGGTGGTAATGATTTCAACAGTCTGTGACATCTGAAAAAACACTTACTTAGACAATACTATGAGCAAGCTCACGCATTTACCTGCAGTTCCTGTGGAGAGAATGATATCTGTAATCAATAAGTGACTGCTACCATAATATGTCTGGCAGGCATAGGAGTAGAACCCAAAAGCAATGCCTGCAGGGGACATATGTGTCACATGTAGTAATTGATGGCAGCAACTTTCCATGATATGCCAGGCATACAGCCATACCAAGAGTACACATTTTATTTCTTTTCTGCCAATATGTTATTATTACTACACATATTTCCTTTAGGTTATGCATTACTAGCACATTTGTGGTAATGATTTTAACAGTCTGTGAAATCTGAATAAACAATTACTTACACATAATATAGGCTAACTCACCCATGCGCCAGTAGTCCTTGTGGAGAGAATATCTGTCATCATAACATATCTGAATCCATAATATTTAATAGTACTGGATTCAAAGACTTGTCTGTGTGTGTATAAAATGTACTTCGTACACAGCATTTAACAAATTGAGCTACTGAGTCACTGCTGCAATCTGACTGACTGATATTTACCTAGAGCTCACCTGGAAACAAAATATAACCTGGTAGTACACTTGCAGTGTTATAGTACACTGCAGTGAGAGCAGAACACATATGTATATAATGCAATCATGACAGATACTAGGTAACTTATACATTACTAAGTAAAATGCAGGTGTACAAAATATATTGTTACTGGGTTGAAATAGCAGCTCTAATTCCACAAGTTTATTACAGATACCTTCTTGCAGTTACTGCAATAGTTTGACTTTTTCTTGCACAACAGATGGCATTATGCAGCTGTAATTCCACAGTTATTGTACTATAAATGTTTTGTACATTACCGGTTATTGATCTTATCTTTTTCGTTGTTATTTGACTATAGATAGCATGCTACAGCTGTACTCATCACACTCACGGTGCAACCTGGACAGGCACCCTGCATGTGCCTTGAAGATGCAAGCTCTCACCTCTGCAGCTTTTGGGAGAGAAGCGCACCATTATGCATACCAGTTTAGCAGACATTAAAGATTAAATATTGGTGAAACACATGTAAACATACTTACACACATGTGGACCATTGCCTGCCTGGAATTCTTGGACCAAAGCATCCAAGAGAGCCCCCTTCCTTTATTTTCAGGTTGTTGTAGTGGTGATGACACTGCTCACCTGTGTGGGGTATACCAGTTGCAGTGGTGAGGTCCCTTCTCAACCAGTCCCAGGCCTCCACTTTGTACTCTGAGCCCTGCTAACTTCCCTGAATGAGCCAGTCTTCATAGTTTTTTGACTAGGAGTCTGACCATGATCCTGGACTCCTCAATGCCCCACCACTGTTCCCAAAAGTGTGAACCCTCTCCAACACCTGCCATTGTATCCTTCAGAGACAGAACTCCAACGGAGTATGGTGTATTCCCCCCTATTGGGATTAATATACTCCTTTTTCCCAGTCTTATGCACCATTGGGCAATATTTAAAAATGTGGCATGTTGCTCAGCACTGCACAAAACAGCTCAGCTCAGCTGAGCAGTGCTTAAACTGGCAATGCTTAGCAGTGTGCAATCCAGCTAAGCACAGCCAAGCAGTCCCAAGCATTGCCAAGTGATGCTTAAAGAGAGATTAAGCACTGCTTATCATGGCTTAGCAAGGCTTAGCTGAGTGCAGCAGATCATGATTTAAAAATAATTGGCATAATTTATCTTGCAAAAATAATTGCTTAATTTCCCTTCCATGTATTCAAACTCCACACCTTTTGCACAGGAGGCTGTAACTCTTTCCATTTGGCTATGTGGATATGTAGAATGCTGCTATACTTTTTCATATACCTCTCAGCTATGTTTAAGCACTGCTAAGCACAGTGCTGTGCTGTGCAAATCCACTAAACTATGCTGAAACTTGACCTTTGCATTCAAAATTAAATGCATCTAGTTCCTATTTTTAGCTATCTGGCATGTGTCAATTGCTGTGCACTGCACCTCGCCACACAAACATATATAAAAAATTAAATAAAAGTTACTACATATGCATACATTGCTATACTGCACCTTGCCAGTGCACAGGATGTGTTACTCATGAGCAAAGGCAACTGATTTCAGCCAATTATTTAGTTGGACTTGTTGACACCCTAAGATGTATTTACATTGACTACAGCTCCCACACCTTCTTGTGCCTTTTCTACTTTTTGTTTATGTATAGGAGTTCTTCATTTATAAGATGTTTTTAATATTATCAGCTCATTTATAAATAAAAATAGGTCCTAGTCCTACTATATTTCTCAGCTTGTCATCACTGGTCAGGAAGCACAAATACCTATGTGCAATGTTTTTCACTATATAAGATCCTTTGTTGTATTTAAGGCAAGGGCCCTCGAATAGTTGTTTGGCTGATCATTCTGGTCTAGTTCTTGGTGAGGTGGGGTCTATGCCATTCAAAGTACTTGAAGGTATTTCTTCATTTAAATTGACATTGACAGTTCCAGGGGTATCAAGGCCTATCCCTGAAAGAGAATGCTATCTCGTTTTCCACCCTTTTGAGATGTTGTCACTGATAGATCTAACCAGAGCGACCAGTTATTGTCTTTAAATGAACATATTTTCTAATTTGATCCTCTCCATGGCAAATAATTTCTTGTCTGAGACCATATGCTCAAATCTAACAGACTGGCCTTTAACCAAACTTTTCTTCTGTTTAAAAGGGTGGGCATGGTTGTGTTATAAGTAGCTACTGGAGAATGTGGATTTCCTAAAAATATTAGATAAAAATCCTATAGAATGTTTCATAGTCATAGTATCTAAGTAATTGATTTGGCTTAACTCGATTTAGTGGGTGAACCCTTGAAAGGCTGTAGTCTGGTTGATGTAATTAATAAACTCAGAGATGGCCACACTGTCCCCTGACCGCAGGATAAATATATTGTCAAGGAACCTTAAATACAGTTTTATCTATTTTTGATATTCAGATGAAAACACATAGTGGCTTTCCCAGGAAAGTATCATTAGATTTGCAAACATGGGGGTGCATGTATCCCCAATTTCTTCACCTTTGGTCTTCCTGAAAACCTCACCAAAAACCAAATATAGTTGTTCTCCAATACTATTTCCATATATTCCCTTAATAGCATAGTTTGCCCTGTTGTCAAAAATCAAATTCAGTTAATGCCTTCATAAATTAACTCTAACCCCATGTCCTGGGGAATACAGGAGAATAGATCTGTGATGTCAACAGTTAGGAAAACAATATCCTTGTCCCAGCAATCAGGTTTTAACCTTCCCAAAAAAAAACATGAGTCTCAAATCATGTGGGTGCTTAAATCCTGCACTGGTTTTAAAATCCTATCCACCATTATTGCAAATGGATAAGTCTTTGAACCTGCTGCTGAGACAATTGGCCTGAAAGGAGGGTTGGCTAAGCTATTGTATATTTTGGGGGTTCCAAAAATGACTGGTATTATTGGGTTACAATTTTTTCAGAAAATTGTAAGTATCAAGGTCCATGGCATGTTACAATAGATTATCTTCCAAATATTGATATATTTTAAAATAGGAAAGCTTTTCATCATTGACAGAGGCTGATATATAGGAACCTGTTGGATTGAAATGTTTTAATATTTCACCTGAGTAGGTCAGATTGTTAAATACCCCTCTCATCTTTGTCAGGCTTCATTCCCCTAATGGAGTGATTCTTTTTAATCTCCTTCAGTAATTGGTGGTCATCTCTTCTTACATTGTATTTCTTGGGTCTCATATTACCTGATGCATATTGCTGGTAGATGTCACATTCACAGGTGTTAGAAAAAAAAAAACTGGACATTGGGGTTGGTATAGGCATAGCCAAACCTTTTTCTCTTCAACCTGTCATTATTTCCCTAACCATCACACAAACAATCATTGAACTGGATGAAGAACAACACAAGTTACCTAACCCCAAGGCAGGGAAGTTACCAGAAGAGACCAGGAGGGGGAGATCTATGAACAGGGGTCACTGGAGGCAGAAATAGTAATAGATGTAGGCCATTATCCTGAAATCATTAAGTGTAACAACTTTACTATATGCAGTTATAGTAGTTTAACAGTCACAGTTAAGTACTTCTCTTTGTCTGAGAAGGGTTTTGCCTTTGTTCCTACCCCAAGGTATAATTTGGCTGGTTCTCTAATTGAATTTAAGTTATCTTTTCTTCTAAAGCCTGTGGTCACTACATCCAATACCAATACTACAGGTGCTACACCACAAGGCCCACATCTGAAAATGTTTCACTGAGAATTTTGTCATTGTATAATGTAAGCAAATTTAACATTAAGAACCTTGCAGTGTATTGATTTCAACTAGTTAAATACATCCTTGCCCTGTGCTGAAAATTGGCTGTAACATCCTCCACCCCCAAGGAGCAGGCCTTACACTTTAATGACCACTTACAAAGCTGGCCACTGTCCTTTCTCTTGACCAGCAGATTACACTGTATATGTCATTCACTTAGTCTCCCTAGCTGCCAGCTTTCTGTATTCAGGAAATAAAAGATAAGCTGTTCTGCTTTGTGCCTTTGTGTTAATTCCTTTGTACTGGCTATAAACTGATTACCCTCTGGTATACTTTGACTTGAGAGTGGAAAGCCTGCTATACTCCGCTACCTTACCTCTGATTCCCATCCAAACCCTCTTACTCTACTATTATACTTGCCAGATATACATTTCACTCATGAATCTTACTCTTTAACCCTCCACAAACAAATGTTTTACTATGATACAAACACTCCTTTTTCTTTTTACCTAATTCTCAACTTCTGTTTTTTAGCACCATTCCCAACTATCTTTCCCCCTCCCATACTGCTTTGCACTACATCCATTCATACTCACATCCCTCCCTAACAGTATCTGTCGAGTCTACATTTGTATCCTCATACGCTAGCCTTTTAAACTCCTCTATTCCTTACATTTCAGAGAGGATGCCAGTACAACCTAACTCTCTTCCTTAATAGAAAATATTTCTTTCCTACCTATCCTCCAAATATAGACTAACTCCTTTTCAACTCAAACCAAAATAAAATTAAGTGAACAAATTCTCTCCAGAAAACAAGTATCGATAATTCCCCAGTATACTAAAATCTTTCTAAGAGAAGACATGCACCCTAATCCTGGGCCCACCTATCGCAATGAACATCAAGACAATTCTCTTCCACACACTACACTAACCCCACAATGACCAGCACCAAATCTTTGTAATCTACCTTGTTCTGCCATAAATGTTACAAGCGTATGAAATAAAGCTACTGAACTACATTCCTGTATTACCCAGCATAAACCTGATATTCTTGCTGTAACTAAAACTTTACTTAAGCCCAGCATACATGACTCTGAAATGACACCTCCCAGCTATAATATAATCTATAATTACTATATAAAGAGAAAATGTGGTGATATTGCTTTAATATTTCCCAGCAACTACCACATTTTCCCTTACTACAAACCAATCCAAATATTCAGTTCAGTAGAGCTTCTTATTACTTTCCTGAAAATAACAATTATAAACCAATACGTATTACTGTCCTTTACATTCCTCCCCTTGACAATACTGCTATACTGGAAGATCTCCTATATTGGATATCCATAACAATGCCACAAGAAAAAATACTACTAGGTGACATGAATGTCCATTGGTTGGACATAAACTCTAATTTCCCTATATCTGTCAAGAACTCATATGGTTTCACATAACTAATTAATAGCCTGGCACATTATAGCAAGACATCAAATCCCCTATTAGACTGTATCCTAGTATCAGACCCTAGCAAATACACCACAACAGGCATGATGCCTTACTTTCTCAATCATCATCTCTCAATCTATACAACCAGCCATCTCACACATCACTTAAAGAACATGTTTATAAAACAACACACAATCTTTCCAAGTTATTTTCCGTCATTGTCCATGCTGGTGTGAATGACCTGAAACATACCTCCCTGGACTACATGAAAAGAGACATAGAGGAGCTCTCTGACTATGTAGCCCAGGCTGGTATGTCCCTGACTTTGAATAGCATCTTGCCCTCACCAAGAATGATGCCACAGTATAAAGACAAAATGATCAGTTTCAACAATTGGCTAAAGTATTGGTGTCATTCAAAGGGGATCTAATGTCTGTCAGCCTGGGATGACATGCTCGACAAGCCACTTTGCTTCGCTAGGGATGGCTTGCACATGTCACCCTTAGGCTTTCGTATACTGGCCAAGGCTCTTGCCACCCCCATAGTGCCTTTTTAAGGCAAGGCACAAAGGACAAACCCACCTCCATAGACAACCCAAGGATAAAAAAACTAAAGGTAATGCTACTCAATGCCAGAAGTCTAAACCTCAAGATGCACGCACTCGAGGCTCTCCTCAGTATGGAGAAAATCGATGTCTGTGTAGTAACAGAAACTTGGTTCAAGGCTCCTGAGAGCACCCCAGCACTACCAGGTTATAACTCATACCATGCATTTTGGCCCCAAAACTTGGACCGAAGCACAAAAGGAGGGAGAGTATCTATATTCATCAAAGATACCCACACCTCCAGGTTAGTGGCACTGCACGAAGCATCGGAAACCATCCATGTGCAGCTAACAGCGGGCAAAACTGCCTTTCAGTTTGTAGCCTGCTACAGAACACCCTCCCTATTACAGGAACCCCACTTGGCATTCCTGAGAACACTGGAGAATATGAAGGTCTCTCCAAACACTATGTTATTGGGTGACTTCAACTACCCAAGCATTGACTGGGAAAACTACTCAAGCCCAAACACCCTCGCCCAATAGTTCATTGAATTTATAAACTCTAACGCAATGGAACAACTGGTCACCACTCCCACAAGAGGGAACAACATATTGGACCTGGTCATCATCAACATGGGGACTCTATGTTCCACACCAGAGGTAAACCCCTCATTGGTAAGATCAGACCATAAACAAATTTCCCTGGACATCCATATACCGTCCCCACCCCCAGCCAAGGAAATCACTGTAAAGAATTTCTCAAAAGCCAACTTTTCACTTCTCAAGACTGAGGTGGAATCCTTCAAAGCCCCTGGGCCAGAGGATAATACAGCCCAATCCGCAGAATCCTTTACAAATGCATTCTATGAGCACCTGCAGGAATGCATGGATCGTGCTATCCCAAATAAAACCAAGACTCACTCCTCCAAAAACAGGAGACCGGTCTGGTGGACCCCGACCATAAATAAGCTATGCAACAGAAGGAGGAAGCTACTACATGACAGAGCAAAATCCCAAAAAGGGAAGGCATCTCTGATCAGTATTAGCAAGAAACTTCAATCCCTTATAAAATCATCAAAGGCCAGCTTCGAAAGAAAAATTGCCCTAGACACTAAAGATAATCACAAGGCCTTCTTTAGTTATGTCAGGAACATGGGCGGAAACTCCCAGATATGCTCTGAATTGTTGCATAATGGTACAAAATATACCGAACCTACAGACATAGCCAACATCCTGGCAGACAGATTCAGCTCAAACCTCCCCCTTCCCCCCCAAAGGAGCAAATGCCTATCCCAACTGAATGTAACCTCCCTGACATCACAGATGCACAGGTGAAAGCTGCTCTCTCCAAAGCAAAAAACACAGCATCTATGGGACCGGACGGTGTCCCAGGTTGTATCTTACATGAGCTCCAAGAAGAACTGAGCCCTCACATTAAGTCATTGTTCAAACTTAGCCTTACTACAGGATATGTACCCAAAGAATGGCGTACAACTACAGTGGTCCCACTCCACAAAGGTGGTGCCATAACGGACCCTTAAAACTATTGCCCCATAAGCCTGACTAGTCTGGTCTGTAAAGCTATGGAGTGTAGTATCATGGAACTCATAAACAAAGACATTGGGACCCTCCAGACACTGGACCCTACCCAATTCGGCTTTGTTAAGGGCAGATCTTGCCTCTTAAACCTAGTTGATTTCTTTGAAACAGTTACCAAAGCCATAGATGAGGGCAAGGTTGTCCACACAGCCTACCTGGACCTCACAAAAGCCTTCGACACAATACCCCACTCGGGCATCATAAATAAGCTTACCAGCTGAAATATCAACCCCTATATCACAAGATGGGTTGCAAACTGGCTCAGAGATAGAACCCACATGGTCAGAATCACAGGTGCCATGTCCGAATCCAAACCAGTAACAGGTGGCGTCCCACAGGGCTCAGTTCTGGGACCTCTCTTGTTCAGTATATACTTCTCTGAGGTTCAGGCTAACACAGGGGGATTATGGCTGACAAAGTTTGCAGATGACTGCAAACTGGGGGCCATAATCAAATCTCCAGCTGACACAAGCATCCTCCAAAAGGGTCTCACAGAGACGGATGCTTGTTGCCAGAGCCACGGCCTCAAGCTAAATGCTAAAAAGTGCATAGTCATCCCCTTTGGGAAAAACAAGGTGCCCACAAATTACCACATAGGTAGTAATCCATTAAGTACGGAAGAAGTAATTAGAGATTTGGGGACCAACATAGATAGTAATCTCTCCTTTGATAATCACGTTGCCAAAGTGGTTAGAAAGACCTTCTATATAGCCCACCTTATCACGAAAGGGTTTGCATCTAGATCAAGAGAGGTCATTGTGCCCCTCTACTTGTCACTCATCAGGCCCATAATTGAATACAATGCCCCTTTTGGGATGTACCTTACCCGACACCTGCAGCAACTGGAGAGACCCCAAAAGTACCTCACCAAGAGGATCATGGGCTACAAACAGATGTCCTATGCAGCTCGACTAAAGAAACTCCAGCTCTACTCAGCTGCTTACCGCCTACTCAGAGGCGATCTATGCCTGACATACAAAGCCATGTCAAACCCAGAATTAATGGACATGCTCCACCTCAAACAATCCAAGTCTCTTAGAGCTACATGCTCCAGGGACCTATACCTCAGCACAAAAATAAATAGGACATGCTGGAGGGACAGATTCATTTCCCAGAGGCTCCCCTCACTCTGGAATAGAATCCCAATTCATGTTAGACATAGCCCCTCGCTGACCCTCTTCAAGCGAAATCTGGACGCGTGGATGGGAAATCACAAATTCACCCGTGAGATCTCTTCTGTGTCCCTGCTAGACAGAGGCACAGTAAACTAATCTTAAAAGGGTACCTTCTGTGACCTACTTTATAGAGGCACAGTAGGCTAATCTAATAGGGAAGCGGAAGTCAAATACACTCTGGCTAGGCTTATAAATGCCCTAGGGCAGATAGCCTAGTATCTACCTATGAACCTAAATGTTCATTACTACCCAATCATCTATTAACTGGAATTCAATACAACTTTCCTCAGTATCCTAAATAGCCTTGCATTTTCTAGAAAGAAGAGACTAAAAAGTAAATAATGCAATATGACAATCCAAAAAGAATGGATTGCAAATGCAGGACAGAGACGCTTGGAAAGAATGGAAAAATTATAAAACACGACAATATCGTGAAAACTTCAGTAAAAAGCAAACAAATGAAGACAAACAACTATATTATAATAACTTTCAGAATAGTAGTAAAAACAACCATAAAAAATTCTGGACAGCCATTAAAGAAATCTTGCATCCATATTATCTTGTCGAAAGATGAGAATATCAAACGGCATAAAAATCAAAGATGCCGTACATCAAAACTGTTCTTGTGGGGGGCTGCACCCCCACACCCCTCACTAATTATATATGCCAACTCCGAGATCGCACTACAGTGAGTAAAGAGCAAATTTTCTCATCCCCACTGTACCATGATCCCGCAACAACACTTTTGATGTACGTCATTTACAACATTATTGGCGTTCAATATTTTCAACATGCGATAAGGTGAAGTAGACCCAAAAATTCAACCATAACCCCTGTCCCAATGGGTATATATTATTTCATCGAAACCTCTGTTCTGCGAATACCTATTCATCGATCCCATTTAGTGAACTACCCTTTTATCAAATGCACAGCTCAGTGAACATTTTCCCAGGTAACTTATTTAGTAGGTCAACATACCGAGCAATACACACCGCAGTATAACATACCCACCAAAGTGGGGGGCTATGCTCCCCACACTCACCAATGTGGGGGGCTGCATCCTCCACCCCCCACTATGATCTGAGATTGCACTACATTGGCGAAAAGGGCAAATCTCTACATGTTGACCAACTAACTCAGTGCCCTGGGAAAAAGTTTGCTGATCTGAATGTTCGACATTCACTGACTAAGGGTTGATGAATAGGTATTCTCGGCATTGGAGTTTTGATAAACTAATACAGACCCTTCCCAATAACATTACCATTAGAAACTGCAATACGATTCAACTCTTATTTCATAGATAGGATAACATTTCTAACTATCGATTCCCCGACATCTAATCTCAACATAGATAGTATAACATTTCTAACCAGGGATTCCCCAACATCTAATCTCAATTCTGCCCATCAGCCATGTATCATGACATCCACTTTCACCTTCAAACCTTTGTCCACGTCTTATATAAATAAAACTACTCTTGAACAAACTCAAACAATACTCTACTTCAGCTGATAACCTTCTGATAAAGCACCTTAAAGCAGCAGCTGATAGCAGTGACTATCCTATCTCAATCCGTATAAGTAGGTCAGTCCAGAAATCCCACATTCCCAGTATCTGGAAGAAGTCACACATTAACAATCTGTACAAATGAGGAAATTCAACAGACATTACTAACTTTAGACCTATAGCAATCTTAACCCCCTCTCCAAAATTCTTGAAGAAAAATGCATTCAAAAACAATTCAAGCACAACTGCTAAATGACCTCCTGCTGGAAGAAGTCTTATCCCCAGACAGCATGACTTCTGTCCTTCCAGCATTACAAATACTGCTCTTCTAAATGATATATATGCTGTCAATAAAGTTAGAGATAACAGCAAACTATTCTCTGCATTTCTAGACTTTCTAAAGCCTTTGACACAGTTTGTCACAGCAAATGTCTAATATGAATGTCCTCATTAAGTTTCTCTCATTTCACCCTTCTGTGGTGCAAAAGCTACCTATCTAATAGGCATCATTCAGTAATATGGCACTCCACCCTCTCCCCATAAGTCTCAGTCACCCCCAGTGTACGACAAGGCTCTCTCCATAGTCCTCCACTTTAACATTCTCACCAAGACCCTCCACACATTCACAAAACAGATCTCTCTAATACAGAACACAGATGACTCAGCACTTATTTGCACATCTGGCAACATGGGACACATCCAAAAAATTACTCAGGAAGCTTTAACAGCCACTGAAACACACCTTTGTAACTTCCAACTCATGCTCATCCCCCCCAAAAAAGACAAAAAAAAAATAAAACAAAGTACGTTTTTTTCCAAATCCCTCTCTCATGTAAAAACAAAATTTAAAGTCCTCTCTCTTAATAATACAACCATTAAAGTCAATTTCATACCAAATTATTATGGATGATAGTGGATGATAATCTTAAATTTGACCGGCATATACAAAATTTCATAAGAAAAACTAGGGATCCTTTACAGAGCCAAAACTTTCTCACCAACCCAACTAAAACTACACTTGCCACTACTTGTCTCCTCCTCAGACTTCTTTATGATACTTTCATCCTTACTAACCTCCATGCATCACAAAAATCAAAGTTTGACAAAGCTATAACGAAGTTGCTAAACTTGTAGCAAATATCCATTTCAGAACCCACCACTGTATAGAACTAAAAAGGCTAAATTTTTTAGAACTACCCCATCAATTAACACAACTAACATATACACAGCTTCTTAACACCTTTAAAATTATCCAGCATTCATCTGCTTGTCCAGCAGTAAATATCATTTTATACAATGTTTTCAGTCGGTCATTATGATCCATTGACCAAAAATGCCTGTTTGTCCACAAACTAATCAATTCTGCTAGACATTGTCTCTACTTATACCATGTTGTTAAGCATACCTCTCAACCTGAAATCATCAAAAATATGGACAAAGGCCCATGAAAAGTAGGGACAACTGGCCAAAAATCTGTACACTGATAACATAAAATTTGCATGCATAATTATATAACCCCACCCACCCCAATGGAATTGTGGGATTTCAACTTTTAAACGCAAAGTGAAGAACAAAATATTAAACAGAAAATATAACCAGAACAACAGTGTTTTGTTTATATTAGCATTTAAACTTGTATCAAACTTTGAACGTGTATACAACTAAAATACAATTTTCATTTATAAAAATAAACTGCTTCTACACTAATATTAAATAACACAAAATATAACCAGAACAAAATGATTTTATTTATATTAGAATCTGAACTTATATAAAACTTTGAACTTGTATAAAACTAAAATACATTTTTTTATAAAAATAAGATTAATCTCATCTCTGACCTTGTACAAAGCAACCATGAAAGCAAACTGTAGACGTCTTATACTGATATAGCAGTGAACTAGGACTGGTATGGAATCTGGACTCTAGTCTGGACTATTTCATGCAGTTTTCATCTATGCTTTACATTGCTAACCTTTCTGAACTATAACTGCATCCAGAAATGAGCGGTTTTCAGACAACTTTTCTAAATTGCACTGTATAGTGCAAACCTCTGCACAATGTGATGGCTTAATTTCAACTACATAATTATAGTCTAATATCAGCCTAAGCAAAACATTCTTCCCTGGATATACACTGGGATCACAATCTGAGTAGTTTATACCACATTTTACTTTTTGTGTTACTTCACCTGCAATCATTTGCTGAAACACCTCAACTTTGTTTACACAAAGGCTGGTTTATATGGATATCTGTCAAGTTTTGGCAATATGAAAAACAAACAGGTCAGAACTTTTAATTATGAACACTTGTGCAAACAACAACTGTACACAAATACAGTAGTGGTACTGGGCATTAAATTATAATGAGAAACTTCTGTACTAACGTATATCATCAGCTTCAGGTTCATAGCAAGTCAGGGAAAAAAATGAGAAGGAAGAAAGAAAGAAAGAAAGAAAAATAATTTGTTGAGATGCAGTGACTGTAGAATGACAATGATTCTATTTTTGAAAAAAAAAAAAGTCCTGTTAGTCAAACTGTATTTGCAAATTAACCAATTTAATACAAAAGTTCTGACCAAGTGAAAGACACTAGGTTTATGTATTCAGATTTAAGGGTACTTTAAGCAAGCATGTTCTGAGAGAGACTACACTATAAAGAATGAAACTATAATTTACTTAGACCAAATTTTATTCCATTTAAATATTTATTTAGAAAAATGTCAAAAAGCTGAACTTTCTCAAATTAGTTTTTTAGATAATCCCAATTATTTTACTACCTGATACTCAGTGCTTTAAAAAACAGAAGAAATGTTTGTATGCCAGTATGTCATCTTTTAAGATCTAATTTGCTTTGAAAGCTGAATGTGAACTGACGACACTGATTTAAATATCATACCTGTAAGGTCAATTATCTCCTTATGATATAACTTCTGTTTTGCCAAAAGCTAAGTAAAACACATACAAAATTACACACACACACGCACATACATACTGGAACTCCACATGCTTTTTTTATCAAGTGCAACCAAATCACATTATTACCTTTCATAAATGACCAGTTTTAAATTTAAACTTACATGTCATCTGTATGGTGCAGTCATTATGACAGTTAGTTTGCTAGCTGCCTTTTAAATCTACAGAACTGCATTTACCTTACTTGATAGCAGCAGGATTTATGCAAACTTCGGAATGATAAAGGCACAACTATTGTTCTGAGTAACATATTGTAAAAACAGTATGCTTACAAAAACCCTGTTTTTGAAAGTCACACATTAAAGAGAGCATGTTACCTACCAAAAAAGAATAATGTTTATATGGCAAACTGACTTGATCTGCTAGCTGACAGCTTGAATCTTCAACAGCTTAATGTTTAAGACAGCAATGTATGCTTAAGAAAAAAATCAAACATTTCTTAGGAAATTGCTTGTTCTATCTTTTAAATAGCTAGTTGCTAGGTGGGTAGCTCTCTCTCTCTCTCTCTCTCTCTCTCTATATATATATATATATATATATATATATCGTCTACTCAAAGGCGATTTCTGCTTAACATACAAGGCCATGTCAAACCCAGAGCTGTTGGACATGTTACACTTAAAGAAATCCCAATCCCTCAGAGCTACACACTCCAGGGATCTAAACCTTGTCATCGCAATAAACAAAACATGCTGGAGGGATAGGTTCTTGACCCAGAGACTCCCTAGACTCTGGAATAGACTGCCCATACAAGTCAAGCAGAGTGCCTCTTTGGCCCTCTTCAAAAGGAACCTTGACGATTGGTTCGGAGAAAGGAAATTTACCTTGGGATCATGTCAGTCGCCCTGCTAGACAGGGGTCCAGGGAAGTAAATAGTATGGGAAGAAATAGCCAGGGAATTGTTATGGCTAGGCTTATATAGGCCCTAGGGCTGATAGCCTAGTACTAACCTATGAACCTATATATATATATATATATATATATATATAGATATATATATATATATACATATATGAGTACATGTCACTTCACCTAAAACCCATTTCACCTAAACTCATTTCACTGAGACCAAATCACCTAAAGTTCATTTCACCTAAAACTCATTTCACTGACAAGTAGTACTCTAATGCAGTTGAAAGGTATATGTCCTTTTCCCCACTGTAGTGCTATCCTGGAGTTAGTATATATATTAAGGGGGGTGTGCGGGGTGCAGTCCCCCACATTGGGTGATATGGGGACGTAGCCCCCTACTTAGCTGTCTTTTACCAAATAATGTAAAACAAAACCAGACAACATAAAACCAAAATTTGACAGGCAACTTCGTAGCATATGTACTTCAAAGAATCTTCCTCATTAATGAAAGCAACAGTAACTCCAAAGTCATTCTTTACATCATTCAGCTTTGGTTTTCAACACTATAGTTTCACACAGCCCAGCATACACTTTAGAATAGTTACACATCTTGCACTAAAAGTGGACTGCTGTCTGACTGCAGGACAGTCATGGCCAGTACCTGCTGCTGGAATGCTATTGCTTGTTGCTACAGGTCAGGATATCTTCAAATCATCAGTGCACTATGCCATCTACCTACAAATCAGAGAGCTTGGAGAAACTGAAATACCCAGAAAACAATCACAATCTATACTGAGGGTTGTTGTACAGCTGGTAACAAGTAACAAATAAATTAGTAACTTACACTAAACATTGACATATTTGTTCTGTGTGCAGATATCTGTTAGGAGACATTTTCAGTGCTTGCAGTATTTAATGAGCTGCTGAATGGTCTGCTTACACTTACATTTTGGTCATCAGTGATTTCATGTTTATGTATCCGATTCAAAGTATAGGCGGGCTGTGGGCTTGTTGTTTGGAATTGCACCTTGCCCCTGGATAACTGCTGCACATTTGAGTACCTATTCCTATGGTTCTGGATGGATTACAGCATATACAGTTTATCATTTCAAGTTTTTCTACCAATATTATGCTGAATGCTGTTGTTTGAAAAGTAGATTGTTTGTACATAATATTTCAGCTCCTGACTCCTGTCCTGCCTGCTTTCTGGTTTAAGGATTTGATGCTTGAGCTAAAAGTCAACTATGAGAATGAAAAATCATTTTCATTTAAAACAAAAGCAGTATGAACTGCACCAGGGAACTTTTTCAGCTATGAACCAAATCCAAGGCAAAGTAAATAAAAATGGTTCTAAAAATTTATACAAATTTTAAATTTTGAGTAAAAGAAAATATCAGAAATTAACATATATGCAAACATACAATTTTGAGTAAATGAAAATTACAGACATTACAACATGATTAAAATGAAAACACTGAAAAAACAAATGCATAATGAAATTAATACAATCACAACAAAAAGTCGATACTATTAGACTTGGTTAAATTAAAGAATAAGGATTGAAATGCACATTGCTTGGTAGGGATTGTAAAAGAAGCAGAAATGATTGGAAAGAATATAAAACAAGGGTGGGAAGTGTGGTAATGAAACAAAATATGTTAATTAGTTTTCCATAATGAGAGTGAGGAAACGAGATGTGGAAAGTAATGTAGCTATCCCATATAGAATGGCATAATACCAGCAGGAAATTGCCATTAAAGGTGGACTGAGAGAGAGAGAGAGAGAGAGAGAGAGAGAGACAGACAGAGAGTATAATGCAGATATTATTCATAGCATTACTTGCATGAAGATGAGAAGATATTCTTGGGTGGTACAGAAAACAAAAAAGTATGAGGAAAAGGTTGACATATGGAAAAGGCATACACATGGAAAAGCAGCCAACATCTTACAAGCAGTAATGTTCATTAATCTTAAAAGGTGCTTTTTTAATTTTTTTTTAAATATTTTGTATTGTATTTCACTTCTAAGTTCCATAGATACGTTATTACAATTGGCAGGGATCAGTTTATAGACGCTGTTTTCTCCAGAAGCTATAACTAAAGGGAATATTTAAGCTTTACTGTCTGTTATTATGAACATAATAGTAAAATTGTATTCTAACTTTATTGCTCAGTGAAGGGCAATATCTGTGGATGATAAACAGGAACCCCTCAAGATTTACTTGGAGACACCTGGCTTTATTTAATGTATGATACTGGTGTTCTCTGTGTGGCATAAGGTTAAAGAATCTGCACATTTTCTTGGAGGTCATCTGCAGTAGCATTATGTTATGTACTGAGTTTAAAACAATGAGAGGAAGGCTGTGTTCTAGTCTTGGAATCAGTACCTCCTTAGCTAAGTCTGTCTTGACTACGGGGGTGAGGAGTTAGTTGTTGTGCAACATGGTTTTATCTGTGAAATAACTTAATTAGCTATTTGTTTCAAATGGGAGGGGCTCAGTGAAGCACTGATGTGAGAACGAGGTAGCAGTGCATTGATTTCTGGTGGTATACTGTTCACATTTAATGTCACTTCTAATCAGTTATGAAATTGATCCAAGTGGTACAACCACAGCATTTCCCATATATTATCAATATAAAGACTGAGCTGTACAACCCAAACATTACATCCCAGAATTCCCTGTATGTTATGAATGTAAAGTAAACATTGAGTGGTACAAACCCAGCATTATCCATTTGCTATCAATACCAAGTAACCACTGAGCAGTGCAACCCCAGCATTACCGATATATTATCCATATCAAATAACCACTGAGCAGTGCAACCCCAGCCTTACCCATATGTTAGCAATATCAAGTAAACATTGAGTGGTACAATGCCAGCATTACCCATATGTTATCAATATCAGGTAAACACTGAGTGGTACAACCCCAGCATTGCTTATATGTTATGACTATCAAATAACTACTGAGCAGTGCAACCCCAGCATTACCCATATGTTATCAATATAAAGGAAACATTAAGTGGTACAACCCCAGAAGTACCCATATGGTATCAATATCAGGTAAACACCGAGTGGTACAACCCAAGCATTACCAATATGGTATCACTATCAAATAATCACTGATCAGTACAACACCAGCATTACCCATATGGTATCAATATCAGGTAAACACCAAGTGGTACAACCCCAACATTACCCATATGGTATCACTATCAAATAACCACTGAGCAGTGCAACCCCCGCATTACCCATATGGTATCAATATCAGGTAAACACTGAGTGGTACAACCCCAGCTTTACCCATATGTTATCAATATCAGGTAAACACAGAGTGGTACAACCCCAACATTACCCATATGGTATCAATATCAGGTAAACACAGAGAGGTACAACCCCAACATTACCCATATGGTATCAATATCAGGTAAACACTGAGTGGTAGAACCCCAGCATTGCCTATACGTTATCAAGATAAAGTAAACACTGAGTGGTACAACCCCAGCATTACCCATATGGTATCAATATAAAGTAAACACTGAGTGGTACAACACCAGCATTACCTATATGTTATCAATATAAAGTAAACACTGAGTGATGCACATCAGGCATTACCCATATGGTATCTATATAAAGTAAACACTGAGCGGTACAACCCCATCATTGCTCATATGTTATCAATATCAGGAAAACACAGAGTGGTACACCCCCAGCTTTACCCATATGGTATCACTATCAAATAACCACTGGGCAATGCAACACCAGCATTACCCATATGTTATCAATATCAGGTAAACACCGAGTGATACAACCCCAGCATTACCTATATGTTATCAATGTAAAGTAAACGCTGAGTTGTACAACCCCAGCATTACCCATATGGTATCTATATAAAGTAATCACTGAGTGGTACAACCCCAGCATTACCTATATGTTATCAATTTAAAGTAAACACTGAGTGGTACACCTCCAGCATTACCCATATGTTATCTATATAAAGTAAACACTGAGTGGTACAACCCCAGCATTACCCATATGATATCAATATAAAGTAAACACTGAGTGGTACAACCACTGCATTAACTATATGTTATCAATATAAAGTAAACACTGAGTGGTAAAACCCCAGCATTACCTATATGCTATCAATATAAAGTAAACACTGAGTGGTACAACCCCAGCATTACCCATATGGTATCATTATCAGGTAAACACTGAGTAGTACAACCACAGCATTGCCTATATGTTATCAATATCATATAACCACTGAGCAGTGCAACCCCAGCATTACCAATATGTTATCAATAACAGGTTATCACCGAGTGGTACAACCACAGCATTACCTATATGTTATCAATATAAAATAAACACTGAGTGGTACAACTCCAGCATTGCCCATATGTTATTAATATCAGGTAACCACCGAGTGGTACAACCCCAGCATTACCTATACGTTATCAATATAAAGAAAACACTGGGTGGTATAACACCAGCATTACCCATACGGTAACAATATCAGGTAAACACTGAGTGGTACATCCCCAGCATTGCCTATATGTTATCAATATAAAGTAAACACTGAGTGGTGCAACCCCAGCATTACCTTTATGTTATCAATATAAAGTAAACACTGAGTGGTACAACCCCAGCATTATCTATATGTTATCAATATAAAGTAAACACTGAGTGCTACAACCCCAGCATTACCTATATGTTATCAATATAAAGTAAACACTGAGTGGTACAACCCCAGCATTACCCATAAGGTATCAATATCAGGTAAACACTGAGTGGTACAACCCCAGCTTTACCCATATGTTATCAATATCAGGTAAACACGGAGTGGTGCAACACCAACATTACACATATGGTATCAATATCAGGTAAACACTGAGTGGTAGAAACCCAGCATTGCTTATATGTTATCAATATAAAGTAAACACTGAGTGGTACAACCCCAGCAATACCTATATGTTATCAATACAAAGTAAACACTGAGTGGTACAAACCCAGCATTACCCATATGGTATCAATATAAAGTAAACACTGAGTGGTACAACGCCAGCATTACGTATATGTTATCAATATAAAGTAAACATTGAGTGGTGCACATCCAGCATTACCCATATGGTATCTAGATAAAGTAAACACTGAGCGATACAACCTCAGCATTGCCCATATGTTATCAATATCAGGTAAACACAGAGTGGTACAACCCCAGCATTACCCATATGTTATCAATATCATGTAAACACAGAGTGATACAACCCCAGCATTACCCATAAGGTATCAATATCAGGTAAACACTGAGTGGTACAACCAAAGAATTGCCTATATGTTATCAGTATAAAGTAAACACTGAGTGGTACGACCCCAGCATTGCTCATATGTTATCAATATAAAGTAAACACTGAGTGGAACAACCACTGCATTAACTATATGTTATCAATATAAAGTAAACACTGAGTGGTAAAACCCCAGCATTACCTATATGCTATCAATATAAAGTAAACACTGAGTGGTACAACCCCAGCATTACCCATATGGTATCATTATCAGGTAAACACTGAGTAGAACAACCCCAGCATTGCCTATATGTTATCACTATCATATAACCACTGAGCAGTGCAACCCCAGCATTACCCATATGTTATCAATAACAGGTAATCACCGAGTGGTACAACCACAGCATTACCTATATGTTATCAATATAAAGTAAACACTGAGTAGTACAACCCCAGCATTATCCATATGTTATTAATATCAGGTAACCACCGAGTGGTACAACCCCAGCATTACCTATATGTTATCAATATAAAGAAAACACTGAGTGGAACAACCCCAGCATTACCCATATGGTATCAATATCAGGTAAACACTGAGTGGTACAACCCCAGCATTTCCCATATGTTATCAATATAAAGTAAACACAGAGTGGTGCAACTCCAGCATTACCTATATGTTATCCATATAAAGTAAACACTGAGTGCTACAACCCCAGCATTACCTATATCTTATCAATATAAAGTAAACACTGAGTGGTACAACCCCAGCATTGCTCATATGTTATCAATATCTTGTAAACATAGAGAGGTACAACCCCAGCATTACCCATATGTTATAAATATCAGGTAAACACAGAGTGGTACAACACCAGCATTACCCATATGGTATCAATATCAGATATACACCAAGTGGTACAACCCCAGCATTACCCATAAGGTATCAATATCAGGTAAACACTGAGTGGTACAACCCCAGCATTGCCTATATATTATCATTATTAAATAACCACTGAGCAGTGCAACCCCAGCATTACCCAAATGTTATCAATATCAGGTAAACACCGAATGGTACAACCCCAGCATTACCCATATGTTATCAATATAAAGTAAACATTGAGTGGTACAACCCCAGCATTACCTATATGTTATCAATATAAAGTAAACACTGAGTGGTACAACCCCAGCATTACCCTTATGGTATCAATATCAGGTAAACACCGAGTGGTTCAACTCCAGCATTACCCATATGGTATCAATATCAGATAAACACTGAATGGTACAACCCCAGCATTACCTATATTTTTTCAATATAAAGTAAACACTGAGTGATGCACATCCAGCATTACCCATATGGTATCTATATAAAGTAAACACTGAGCGGTACAACCCCAGCATTGCTCATATGTTATCAATATCAAGTAAACACTGGGTGATACAACCCCATTATTACCCATATGGTATCAATATCAAATAAACACCAAGTGGTGTGCAACCCTAGCACTACCCATATGATATCAATATAAAGTAAACACCGATCTGTCCGACCAACCCTGGCATTACTCATATGGTATTAAAATAAAGCAAACACTGAGCAGTGCAACCCCAGTATTACCCATATGATATCAGTATAAAGGCAACATTGACTGGTCCAACCCCAGTATTACCCATATGGTATCAATATAAAGGAAACATCGATTGGTCCAACCCTAGTATTACCCATATGATATCAATATAAAGGCAACATCGATTGGTCCAACCCTGGTATTACCCATATGGTATCAATATAAAGTAAACAGGAATGTAACTGCTCAGATGGTATTTTATGCCTTTGTGTGAATTGGAATGTACATCATCATTGAGACAAGGTTAAAAGTTCTTTCCTGCATTTCTCAGATAGCTAATTATAACTATACCCCCTGGTTTGAACAAGGAAGTTACATATGTATTTCACGAGCCAGCCTTAGGTTACAGAAACAAACTGAAAGCATGAAGTACTCCACATCCAGGTTTATTCTTTTATTTAAATGTGTTAACCAGTGTACAGCAGTGATCCATGCAGGTCTATTTCATGTTCTGCCAAGAAAATTGTGAAAGAAAAGCAGAATTATATACTTATTAACAAAGTTTAAAGTATTCAAACAGAACTTTATTGAGAATATACAACATGAACGCCTAGCTTGTAATGTGTTTTTGTACTTCCCTTAGTGTTATCTCAACAACATGATCATTTTCATGATAAATCTATAACATTTTCATACAACGGAAAAAATACTCTGTTCAGAGAACTAAATTATCTTCCTTTGAATGACTAGGAAATTCTGCCTCCGCAATCAACTGGCCATAAAAGCAACTCGACTTTATTAATGTTAATAGTGTCTAGCAGATTGCAAAACTGATGTCAAGGGGCAGAAGAACATAGCATATTATTATGGTAATCATACCTTCCAGTTCCAGTTGTACTAAGGTAAATGTGACCTTTACCATTTTTTGGCACTGTCCACGTGCTAAGATCTACTTCATATACACAAAAGTAGTACTACTTAAAAAATGTCCCATCTTTAAAGATTTCTCAGCTAGCAAGTGTGTCACCCTGAGCAATCAGCATGCCTCAGACAGATAAGACTATATATCAGGCCACCTATACAAGTCTTTAAATTACTACATTGATATATATATATATATCTATATATATATATATATATATATATATATATATATATATATATACACCGCCATGAGACATAAATGAGGTGAAAATATCTATGGAATAGCAAAAAAAAAAACGAAGTGTTAAAACAAAAGAAAAGAGCATGCAGCACGTTTACTCAACTAAATGAAACAAGGATAAGACCAAGTCCCTCTAAAAAGTATAATTGAAATAATCAAAAGAAACAAAACTTCATTCAGTGCAAAACATATCTTCAGAAGAGGTGACAGTAATAAGGCCTTCTACAATACAAACCAAAAAATTAAAAAGAAGCAAGAATGTAGCATATTATAGTGTGCTGTAACAAAACAATGTTATTTAATTACTGTATTATGGTCCCCTGTAGATCATCCTGATATCCCCAGTCAACAAACTTAAATACATACATGCCATTTATTGTAACAGAGCCAGCAGATTTGGAGAACACACTAGTGCCCAAACCTGGAACAAATTTCTGATTAGAAAAAGGAACGGGTTTATATTAAAATGTCAACAGCTCACAATGTCGACTCTGAAATTTTCAACATCAAAGTGTTGAACTACGAAAAAAGCGAACGGCCATATACCTGATTTCTTGCCAATGGAAAGAAATCGGTTGGCCAAACAACAATGGCACACATAAACTACTATATTTAAGTGGGGGACTTCATCCCCCACACCCCCCAATGTGGGGGGCTGTGCCCCCCCACACCCCCACTAACTAAATATTCTAACTCCGAGACCTCATTACACTCAGGGAAAGGGCAGGTGTCAGAGAACGGTATATGTCCGTTAGCTATTTTCGTATTTCGACATTTTGGTGTCGAGCATTGCAGAGTCGACATTGTGAGCTGTTGACAATTTAATATAGACCCAAAGGAACATCATTCATCCCCTGCAACATAATTCCACAAAAATTACATTTGTAATGATTAACTCTTACATCAGAAAGATCAAAACACTATTATCACTGAACTGGATGAGTTGCTGAAAAACCTAATTAGTGCAATCTGAATAATTTACTATATTATTATATAAATAATCCTATTACAGCAATAAAAACTGGCTTCATTCCTGACCTATACAAAAATACTGTACTAGTTCCAGTCAAAAATTGGAAGCACTTTCACAGACCTTGGTAATTACAGACCAATCAGCTTCATATGCTTGCCGAGCAAATTACTGTAGAACATCATCACTTGCCTTATTCAGACAGACGAGGGAAACAACTTCTTTCATTATTTCCCCATTAGGGTTTGTCAAAGGTTTGTCTTGAATGCTTAACCTTATAAGTATTTTAAAAATGTAAGTGCCACATTGGATGAATGTTTATCTGCCTACAAATTTTACTCTGAGATGGCCAAAGTGTTCAGCACCACACTCAGTGACAGAATCTAAAAGCAAATTAAGCCATAATAGCATCAGTCAGCAGTCTGGCTACATGGTTGCACACATCAGGTAGAAATAGAAGTACTGCAACCCACAACATCTTCATCAACAGTGGAGTCCTTCTGCGCATTGTCCTGAGTCCCTTGCTTTTAGTATATTTTTTGCAGATATCTAAATTGACTTCATTGTCTGGCTCACGGAATATATAGATAGCTGGCTTCACTTCATAATCCTGAAATATCACAATCGTGAATTTCATAAAACTTCATAATCCGGAAGCTCAAAATCCTGTAAATTTAAAATCCTGAATCCCAAAAGACTGAAAACACACATGATACATATACTGACTATAGAAAACACAAACCAGATTACATTCCACCAAATATAAGCAGGGGGCAAGCCCCCCTGCATCACCCATGTGGGGGGATGTGCCCCCACACCCCCTGCTACTTAAATATATCAACTCCAAGATTGCACTTCACTACACAATCATAGTATAGCAAGTTAAAAGGGAATGTTACTAAGGTTACAACAGGCAATCATGAACATGTGATGGTATGTTTGCCATTTTTTTTCCTGTGGAGTGCTATCTTGGAGTTTATATATTTAATTAGCAAGGGGTGGGGGTGCAGTGGGGACTTCCCCTCTGCCCATACTTGGTGAAAAGTGTTATCCTTTGTCTTTTATGTATTTATCTGTGTCTTTGTACTGGAATATTGTAATTGTTTGTGTCCTGTATATTTTCAGTATTTTGTGATTCAGGATTTTGGGTTCCAGATAATGAAGTTCAGGATTGTGATATTTCAGAATTCTGATGTGAAACCAGATAGCTACATACTTGTTAACCTTGTCCTTAGCCCTACTACTGCCACATCTCTTCAAACTGCATGCTCCATTATAGTGAAATGGTAAATGGTACAGTTGGAATTACTTTTTCTTCAGTGTATAAAATGTAGCATTCTGGCATTTGACAGCCTCACTACTGTTCGCAGAGCATATGGCCTTGTCCATTTGATTTTATATGGAGTTGAGACTTGTGACATGGAGGTAATTTCTCCTGTAGAATTTCTTATCAGACCAGTGATAGAATACTGTACCCTTTTGTTTAACTTACTCTCTGACCCTCTGGTACCACTGGAGGAAGTACATAAACTCCTCAGAAAAATAAACAATGGAGTGTCAAGTCTTATGTTAGAGTACATCAGCTTTCCTTCTCCTCTGTATCTTATTGCCTGCTTCCAGGAGACATGTGCCTGACATGCAGAGCATTAATTCACCACTTACTACTGGAAATGGTTCTCTTAGAATATTCCCACTACTGACATGAACATTAGGGGAAACTTGACTTGGATAAAAACAGTGTCAGCCAGGAAGTAAAACATGACAGCTATGAAATGAACTTCTCCTCTCGATTATAGTCAGCCCACTAATCTGTAATCTCAAGAAGGAACTGGATGACCACTTCGGCAACTTTTGGTTCTAGTATGGGATTTAGAACAGAACATTTCTGGGTGGGATAAGCCACAGTATTTTTCCTTATTTGGGGTTTCAACCATAGCTCTCAACATTTATGCTAAATAATGAGGGATAAATCCATCAAGAACAAAGCCAGGAGACTGTTCACCAAGCATGCAAACCTACTAACTTTTGCTCAACTGAAATGGTATGAAAACTTTATACTCTTTAGTGGATTATAACCCATAAAAAAGCTATTTTGACATATGGGATAAACCACATTATACTTTCTCAGAATGGATTAAATTGATTTTGATTTGTGGAGTGAAGGCCAGTCTTATATAAAAATCAGATCCAACTAGTAAGAAACAAACTTGCTTTATCCTAGTTTCTTCACCCATTTCCTGTTGGTATTGCATGGTTACAAGATAAATATGCATAGATTTTTTTTTTACTTAAGAAGTTTTACTTTATACAACATGAATGTACTGTTTTTTTCTTCATTTACAAAGGCCCCCTCCAGCCAGATCTGGCGTATACGTATAAGTTGGAAATTATTTGCACTTGCAAGATCCATAACTAATACTTCTGGAATGGCAAAACTCATTATGCAGAAAAACAGATTTATGATTATCTTTAGTTGCAGCATCATCCCTTTTTCTAAGATACAGCCATCTTGAAGTTAGCATATATAAGTAGCAGGGCTGCAGGATGAATGCATGTTATAAAAAAGGGTGGGGTGGGGGAGTTTAAAGGGAGTATAGTTTTGTAATTTCAGGACTTTCAGTTATCGGTTTAGATCTTACAATAGGGAGCCATAAGGGGTCTAGGAATTGTATAATATGCTGCTATAAAGGATTGACATTTTAAAGCTTTATTATGGTTTAGCAATTCATAAAATAATTTAGTGTAGTTGACAAGAGTATATCCTGATTTAAAGGAATTTTGGTGATTAATAGACTTTTTACATATAAAGATAAAATGTAAATGATCCAGTTCCCTAACATAATTCAAAGAGTTAGCTTTGTGACACTGTGTGGAACGAAGAGAGATGTTCATATGATGGCAGATATGGGAAATAATGAGTTCCAAACAACCACGGGTATTTTGTGAAATGCTCATTCTGTGGCATACATAGCAAAAATGGTTTGTACTGCGAGTCTGGTTACTCTATTTTAAGGGCAGTAGTGGCAGACAGTGTTTGTCTTATGTATGAGGCAAGGGCAAAAGACCAAGTTGAGTGATTCATAGAAGGTCACAGTGAAAAGAAACGTGGATCATTCAGTGATAGGAAGTGTAGTGCTGAAGTTAGAAAGGGGACCTCTAATGTATACAGGAGATGTGTACTAAAATATTTTAGTAGATTTGAATGCATTGATGTATTATTGTTTCAATCCCTTTAAGAAGTGTGCAGCTTACATTTCCTGCCATGTTTAAATCTGAAAGTAATGATCTCAATCGTGATGTCCAAAATTTGCCCACATGTTTTAGAATGTGCTGACCAACATAACAGATACTTGTTAATGTGTAACATACACATCAAGAAAATTATAAATGGTTACTGTGCCTGAGTCACATTCTACTATGTAATATTATACAATGATACAATAAATCAGAAAAAAGTTGGCCACTCAGCAAAACAAACTGCGTAAATTGTCACAGCAGAAAGGATGCTCACCTCCTTTGTCTTCTAATGTTCCAAGCTAAATAAATCTGAGTACAAGTAAAGCAGCTACTCAGGAAGTATTTGATAATGTATTGTTTAGGAGAGAGAAAATTTGATCAGTGGAACATTTTTTACCCTACAAAAATGTACTTGTATTTAGTCACTGCAGATGCTGTGTGAGCCTAGTACTTTAGCAAAGTACACTAGATGGGGAAGCAAATATTTTTTTTCTAAGTGACTAATTAATGTATGTTTTTATAAAAGTAATCTTTGGATTGACCTCTTTGTGACCACACCATTTACCTCCCAAAGTAAAGCGTTATACAGCTAAGATAACCCTGTGATCTCATTATTTAAGCTCCTCTAGACTAGTAAGCTGATAAAGTCAAGCAACAGTACGGAATCACAAAAACTAATATATGATACAGTGCAGTTTCTCACCTGCACATTCATTTCTCAGACAATTGTCAAAATCAAACCAAATGTAGTCTATATCATAATTCACTCCTCATACCATTTAAAAATGTTTCCGTTGTTTTATTAGCTACATGATTATGTAATTATGTATAACATCAGTCTTTGTTTTCTGAAGTCAGTAATACATAATCCTACAAACGATTCTATAGTATTCTCTTGATGCAGGATGCTTTCAGAACCTACAGTGTCCTTGCATGCAGTATGGTAATGTGAGTGATCCTATCTTTCATTCTTTTAATTTAAAATATGAGAGGTTGTGTCCAGATCCCTAGTTAATGTATATATATATATATATATATATATATAATATATATATATATATATATATATATATATATATATATATATATATATATACATATATATATATATATATATGCAGCATTCTGTTTCATGCTCTTTTCCTTCAGAGTTTTTATATGGTTGATGAATTCATTTTGTCTATGATAAACTCCGTGCTCATATCATTCATTATTAAGAAAAATATATAAATGGTACAGTAACAATACCTCTGTGATTAAGACATGAACACATATCCCTGACAGAGTAAAAAAAAATGGATTGCAAATATGATTATATACCTGCGTCTGTGTAATGGTTTAATTGCAGTGGTGCAGGAATTCATAAGTACTTAAATTCCAGCTAAAGAAGATCAAGGTTATTAGCATTTATTAATTATGTGAATACTTATACCAGTTAAAGATTAAATATGTATTTCATTTTCTTTTTCTACCAATGTCCTTTAAGTGATTGCCATTGACTGTTCTCCTCAGCAGAAATATCACTCCTATCTTCCCATTGGCCAGTGCTGTCTGCCCTCTTAATTTACTACTGATCATCCCTTCATTAGCCGAGTTCCATTCCTGTTATTGTTTTTTATCAGCTGGACTTTCTCCTTCTGTTACTTGACATTATAGGTTGCTATTTTCTCCTAACTTGATAATTCATATGTCTGTCTTCTTTCTTCTTATGGGTTGACATGCAATATAATACTTTCCTTGACTAGCCCTGTTACACAAGCTGATGGATTTTATTCCCCAGATCTTGCCTGCCCATGTTTGTCAAAAAGATTAGAGTTTTGCTTTCTACAGACTAATTTGTTCACATTTTGGCCACCTGCTTGTCCTAATCCATGGTTACTTATCTTAGCTGTCAAGTCAATGTCCATGCTTAGCGTTCCTACTGCGCAATGTCCATGTTTAGTATTCCTTCTCAGCTATGTCCCTGCTTAATTATCCTACTTTGAAATGTCCATGCTTAATCTTCTTACCCCACAATGTCCATGTTTAGTGCTCCTACCCTACAATGTCCATGCTTCATTTTCTTACCCCACAATGTCCATGCTTAGTGCTCCTACCCTACAGTGTCCATGCTTAATCTTCTTACCCCACAATGTCCATGCTTAGTGCTCCTACCCTACAATGTCCATGCTTCATTTTCTTACCCCACAATGTCCATGCTTAGTGCTCCTACCCTACAGTGTCCATGCTTAATCTTCTTACCCCACAATGTCCATGCTTAGTGTTCCTACACCGCAGGTGTTCCCTGTTATGCTGATCCTTGTCAGGCTTCTAAAGCTTTAGCTACATTTGGTGATCTCACTTTCTCTGTCTCAATTACTAACCAGCTATTCTTGCATGTAACATTTAATTAAGATTTTAGCTAGTTCCTCTTTTTATATATGACCATGTAGGCCAATGATGTAAAAATTAAAAACATCTCAAGAACCATATAAATATGAATCCCTTGAATCAAGGGCTGGACTGACGGTGATCAAAGGGAAAAAAGGCAGATTCACACATTTACACACACATACCCACATCAATGGCAATCACATTCACAATCATATATGAGTTGTATTCACTCACACTCAGGAAGAACTGATCCATCGGGTGATCTAAAAACAATATTATTTTGTTAATTCTGGTGTCAGCTATGTTATTATTGCTACTATATTTCATTACAGGTTGAATCAACAGTCACTAGAAAGAAAGGATTGGAAAACATAATTATTATAATAGCCTTAAAATAAAGAATGTACATTAAGCAAACATGTTTGGGTTTGTGAGCATGGACATATTTAAACTCAACAGACTTTGTAAACCCTCCCATGCCCAGAACTGCATGGCAGAAATAGTAACATGGGTGCCTTACTTGTATCTTACCTCTACTGAGCAACTACTTTTAGATTCATACTCCTGGAGCTCAGACTAATAGCAGCAGTGCTTAAGATCTAAGTGGTTCTGCTAGTTGTCAGTTTTGAGATCCAAAAAGTTTTTCTATCATTTATTCCACAGCTAGCAAATGAAAGAGAGTGCGTGAGATAGGCCAAGTGTTGCATACTATTGAATCTGCAATGACAGGCATTTATCAATATGATGTGGATCACATGCTGGGCTGTTTATTTTTTCTTCTTAAGTTGGTTGGCTTTGGACATAGCTTCTTGGGCCCGAATAGAAGTGTTATTATACCATGACCCCCCAAAACGTGCACGCTGATTGGCCAGCGTGCACATTGTAAATCGAGTTATACTAATGGAAAAAGGTCCGGTCGCCCGGACTTTTTTCCATTAGTATAACTCTACTTTTAAAACACTATCTCGCTATGTTAAATGGGTTTTACATAGCGAGACAGCTTTAAAATAAGCAACGGAGATCTCTGTTGCTTATTTTAAAGCTGTCTCGCTATGCTAAACCCATTTAACATAGCGAGACAGGTTTTAAAAAAAAAGCAACGGCGAAAGCAAGATCCCTGTTGCTTGTTTTACTGTTTCGCTATGTTAAATGGGTTTAGCATAGCGAGACAGTTTTAAAATAAGCAATGGACATCTCCGTTGCTTATTTTAAAACTGTCTCGCTATGTTAAACCCATTTAACATAGCAAAAACAGTAAAAAAAAAGCAGCTGAGATCTTGCTTTCTCCATTGCTTTTGCCCACAGCTCTGATGTACTGCGCAGGCGCGCAGTACATCAGAACTGCCGCGGATGGCAGACATCTGCGGAAGGGCAGTAAACAGGCATTATACTATGCCATTATTTAAGAAAAGTAATAGTTTCTTTTCTTAAATAATGTCATGGTATAATAGCAATAACCCACTTCTGGGTGTGGGTAATGCTGTATTTACCCATGGTTGGCTTTGTTTGGTCCCTCGGGCTTCGCCCTCGGGACCAAACCATGCCAACCGTGGGTAAATCTAGCATTACCCACACCCAGGTGTGGGTTATTGCTATAATAGGCAACATCTGGCCTAGAGGCCAGGAGTCCAAGATCCCTGATTAAGTAGTCATATATTACATGTTTCTTTTTCTTGTTTTTCAGGGATTGGTCAATCCTTCTATTGGTTAGTTTTGCTAAGTAGCAGAAGCTCATTGGTCAAATAAGATGCTGATATTTTAATGTGTGTAAGCCTTTTGTTATGGTAAATGGGTCCACAAGGCAGTAAGGTTTCACTTTTATTCTTATGATATGATGAGTCCAAGTTAACCAACAAAAGTACTCACTGTTTTTGGATATTTTAACTGTAATAAAGATGTCAGTTTTTCCCTTCACCTCTTCCTCATGTTTTTTGTTTTATTTATTTTTGCTCTGAGTTCTTTCACAAGGGTTAGAGTACAACATTATATGTCTTATTCCATATAAATGTTCCCAGTGTTGTAAAGCAGCTAGATATAAGATTATATCGTATACCAATTGTTTTATTTATTATGGTAAATAATGAGAGACTATTTCTGGTTCAAATCATTTAGGTGAATCTGATCCAGGTATTAAAATCCAACATGTGTTATTGGTTTGGAGGGTGGTCTAATTGTTAAGGTGTTTGCCTTACAAACACAAGGTGCAGGGTTTGAGTATCACAAGGGATAGCTGGTTAGGCTTACAATGGCTCACAAGGGCAGTTAGCCTAGTATGAACCATGAACCTATGCCTATGCCTATGCCTATAACTATACCAAGCTACATGTTGCAGAGTATTGTGTCTATTTTCTGGGTGGCCATTACCGATATAACTTCTCTGCTGTAAAAGTAAATAATAGGACTGCTAAGGTATGTTTGTTTGACAGACCTCCAAGACTGAATTATCAGGAAAATTGTGATTTTAGCAGCAGATTTATTTCCAAATTTGAGATTAGTTTTGATGTAATAATTGGAAGCTTTAATTCTCCATATTTTATTTGGATGGTCAGACTGGTACAGGTATGATAGATGAGTTGGTTAAACTGGGTATGGAACTTGGGTATGGGCAGTTGGATGAAGACCCTACCAGTGGAGAAAATATATTGGATATAGGTTGGACAAAGGAAAGCGTTAATGAAATAAAATATAATTTAGTATCAGCATTATTAGGGTCCGACATTCATGGTGTAGTATGGAAATTAAAATTAAGTGAGACTTATTCTGATATAAAGAAAGAACCAATAAGATATTTATTTTACAAAATTGATTTTTCAAATGTGATTATAGATGTGAATAACTGGGAATGGAGAGAAATAGTGAGATAAAAAGTATAGATATGGCTTGGGAACAGTTCTATACTTTTATACATAAGTTGATATTAAAACATGTTCCATCTGTACTGGACAGGCCCAGAGTGTTTAAAACCCCATGGCAGAATTTTAAACTTTATAAATTTAATAAAATAATAAAATCTTTTTGGAAAAATACAGGTTATACCCAAATTAGTGTAATAGTGCTAGGTATAAGCACAGTAGAATTGCACTTAGGAGACAATTGAGAATGGCCAGATGTAATTACGAGTTAAAACTGTTGAATTTTTTTCCAGGTAACAAGAAGACATTTTATAAGCACCTGAATCAATTTAGAGTTAAGAAGGCTGGCTATAATGTTGTGCACAATAATGCAATTATCAGTGATGTAGGATACTTGTCAGATTTGTTTCTGGATACAATAGTTGTTTCTAAAGAAAGCAAGTGTTCTAATGATACAATTTTATTTAATTTGGGAGAAGATTGCCTTAATTTATTTGTCCATTATAATATCAAAGACTTGGGAAAAATTAATTCTTCTTCTGCTGCAAGTCCAGATGGGATCAATAGATATTTCCTCAAGTCTATCATAGAATACCCCATGCCTTGCCTGAATGTATTTTAACAAAGAAATTTAGAAACAGGTTATGTGCCAATATTATGGAAGGAATCTTTACTTATTTTTATACCTAAGGGTGGTGAAGTTACAACTACTGAAAACTTTAGACCTGTCATTCTGATGAGTATATTGGGAAACTGTTTTGAGGGAATTATTTGTAAGTATATATTGGATACATTAGGCTCATGTATTTCTATAACATAGCATGGATTCACCCAGGAAATTTCATGTAGGACAAACTTTTCATTCTATCAACCATTATGGTGAGCACTGGATACAGGAGTGCCTGTGCAAGTAATTTACTTAGGTTCGGCTAACACATTTGATGCCATCCCTCATGGTAAAGTAACAGAAGTTGAGCAACTATGCGATAAGGTGGGTTAAGAAGTAGTTGTGATTCAGAACTACAAAGGTATGGTTGGGGGATACTTTATCTCTAAACTCAATTTTTTTTTCTTTAGTTCCTCTGGGCTCTGTTCTGGGTCCAGCATTATTTAGACTCTTTATATTGTTTCCAATATCAAAATGTATTTGGGTTAGTAAGTACGATGGTGACTCTAAGAGAGGGTCAGTTATTACAACAGTCTAAGATCTGAGTAAAGTCCAAGGGTACTTAGATGAAATATATAAGTGGGGATCTGTCAACAACATGAAGTTTGATATAAAGAAGACTTGTATTTTTCATTTTGATAGAAAGAATAGGTGCTACCCTTATGCATTGAATTATAAAATATTGGATGTAATGAGTAATGTTAAGGATTTGGGAATAAAAGTTGACTGTAAACTTTGATTTGCATCTAACGGATATTATTAGAAGATTATATTTAGAAGTTAGACATTTTTTGAGAATGTTTATGTGTAGGGATATGGAAATTTTGGTGTCATGATATAAAGTTATTATAAGACCTGTAATAGAATATGCTAGAAATTTATGTATGATTAAGTCATTACAGATAGCAAAACAGGAAAGGATACAGAGATATTTTACCCGAGAGATAAAAGGTTTGGGAGGAAGATTTAATAAGACAGACTTAGGGAGACTTCCTTATTCTCTACCAGACACTTACTATTTAGAAAAGATTTAGTTTTTATGTACAGTTATCCTAAGTCTGAAAGTTTAGGAGTTAGTATGGTTGTAACAAGAAACTATCATCAGAGAGGAACTAAGAATATGGACTATATGGTTGAAATTGTTAAATATAAAATGGAGATCTTGTGTAATTCTTTTTATTTTAGAGCTGGTTGCTGGTGGAACTCTTTGCCTTTTAGAATTAGATAAGTATTTCACCGTCACCCTGATGAGTTTATGATGCTATGTGAATAGGATGCAGGATGCATGCTTCTTGAAGGTCTATCAGGACCAGATTCTCAAACTAAGAACATTGAAAATGGAACAAAATATTGCTTCTGCTCACACAGGCATCTATTCAGCGGTATTTCAGAAACAGGAGCTGAATTTGTTCTTTCTTTGGTAATTGTCAATGTTATGTGATGCTGAAAAGAGGTAAGACTTTACATTAATCCATTTTCAGTACCTGATTTATTCTTTATGGGGTTGTAAGAATTGCAGGAGCATATTCCAGCAGTAACAGGGTCCAATGATTTTTTAAGCTTGTTCTGGATAGCATGCCTGTTTGTAAAACAACATGTATGCACAGTCATCCATATACTACATGCATACTTGGGGAGAATCTGGAAGATAACTGTCAACTTATTGCATGTCTTTAGGAGGGGGTAAAAACTGGAACACCCATAGAAAGCCCATGCAGACACAGGAAGCATGTGCAAGCCCCCTATAGATGGATTACTTTTGTTAACATGAAAATAAATGTTGAAAGGATGATCTCAGTAGCACGTGGGAGAATGGAAGGAGAGTAAGTCTTATACTAAATGTTGCTAGGCAGAGTGCCTGAGACTTAACAATGACTTTTCTACCAAACAAAAACACCAACAGCAGCAGACTGAACACAAGAAACTCTGACAAAAATAGCACAGACCACTATATTGTGAACAGACACATTATAAGTATAGATGGCTATAAGAGAATGTAAGTTCTCTAATGTAATATGTAGGGTTAGGGTTAGGGTTAGCATGCATGAATGAAGAGACACCTTCGAGAATTAACATACATGAATAAGGATAAAATGGGGTGGAGTTTGTCCCCTGTACCCCTTTGCTTATGTGTGCTGATGATAACACTAAACCTACGCCTCATCCTAACCCTAACCTCATTCATTTCTTTACAACTCATCTGTTCTGTAAGAGACCCACTATACAATACAATCACACACAGTACAAACATAAAGTTCATACTCCTAAAACAACATATATCCTCCTCCTCGCCCTTACTGTAACTTTACCTCACAAACATGCACACATGGATAAACATCCTGAGTGCCAAAGTATTTGGTATAACCTAATGTTTGGGCATTCAGCTTACTCACACTTCTACCTTCTGTTATTAGGATGCTATACTTTAGCCTGTTGGCAGCTGTTTGATCTATTGACAGGGAACATGATAGACAGGGTTGGGGGCTTGATATAATAGCTGGTGGCTTAGTATAATGGTTAAACTATTTACCTCACAAACACAAGGTACAGGGTCTGATTCTCACCTTGAAAAGGGAAAGAGGATACGCTTAAAGAAACACTTAATCAAAGTCATATTACTTTGCTCACACTTTAATGATGGTGATGATCCAATGCTTGTTTTATCAGAAACATCTAGTTTATGCAAAAATATAAAACCTGAATACTTGAAAGGAAAAATCAGGGCTATTAGTTTTTAAATATCTAAATATGTAATAAGATTATGTTGTTATAACAATTCTTTCTTTTTTTTTTTTTTCTTTTCTGAGATTGGTCCCCCCCATTAGTTAGTGCAAAACTGCTTGCAAAAAACTTTTGTGGTGTTAAAAACACAGATTTACGATGATCATGTTTGGAGGGGCAAAAAAGAAACAGAGTCAGGTGTGTCTGCCCTTATCCATAATAGTTTAGTTATTTTAAAATTTGACGTTTACTTTTATATACATGGCGTCTTCTGGGAATCTGTGCTTCAGAAAATAGCTTCCAGTATTCTCAGAGCTACAACATTTGGATATAATGATATCAACAAAATGTATTTGACTAAGTAATGTACTGAATATTAGCAAAATGATCAGAAGCCTTAGACAAGTCTTTAAGTATGAGCATGAGTTAAAACAATGCACAGCATGAAATTTACTAAGATGAAAAAGTGGTATACTGTAGGCTTAAGGAAGTTGGTAGTAGATGTAGTCCTGTTTTCTTGCTTTATAAAGAATACTATAGAAGTTCCAAAAATAATATATATATATATATATATATATATTATATATATATATATATATATATATATATATATATATATATATATATATATATATTATATACATACATACACACACAAATATTTAGTGCTACATTTGCACACAATCTACATTAGAATTAAGACAGGGGAGTGGTTTCACTGGAAGAAAAATCAAACAAAGCAAGATTGTCTTCTTTCTTCTTTTTTTTTTTTCTTAATCATGCCAGTAATACCCTGCCTATCTCTAGCTATACATACAGTTTTAATACCCTTTCAATGCAGCAATGTAGGAAGAACATATGCACAGTATTTATTGCATGGACATTTCAGAATGGGCTGCTTAGATTTGACTGCAGTGAGCTAAACTGAAATGGAAATAGTTGACTAAGTTTAATCAACTTCTATTTAAGAGAAAGATTGTGACATCTCACGGTATACATAGAGAAGCGGAGGGAGGGTGCTGGTGGGTTGCCACTTAACATTTTTTGTATTTCTGTTAAACATAACTGTACTTTGTTTACTTATTGTTTTGATTTCTTTTTTGATATGTCACAATTTACTTTCATAGTATGAATCTCTTAAGGAATTCCTAACAAGAAAATATAAAACTGAATGTGTTTATCTAACAGGAAAATATAAAACTGAATGTGTTTTTCACAAAAAGAGGGAAAGGAGGGATTGTGGATGGATTTTTTTAAGTTCATCAAGGAAATCAAGAGAGTCCAAGCACATTTCAACAAATTAATGTATAAATATAAGAACATAGCAGTTTAAATCAGATGACAGGTGTCTCAAAAACACAAAGAAAAATACTAGTTTTTCATATACAAGGTAGGGTATCACAGAAGTGAAATTTTGTATGATTGTTATGTCCTATCAAATATCTTGGAAAATAATCTATTCTTGTGAAAGTACACTTTTCTCTGACAACTCTTGTCTGTTTATTCCATATCATTTAAATAGACAGATTGAGTGGACCAAGCAGTTGTTAATTTTTACTTATTTATATATTTTGTTATGATCTAGTCTTTGATATGTTTGTGTGAGAAAGTGATTAGTTCTGTTACTTGGAGTAAGTCACAGATTTAACCCTTGGGCCAGCAATGAGGCATCACTGAAGCTATTTCAGATTTTGCATTTTAGAGGCCATCCTGAATGTATTGTATTTATTTTTTTATTTATATTTGTTTACTGTAGTAGTGTGCTGCTCAATATTGACTAATTTCAGACTCAGCTTGGGGGAAATACACAATATTTCACAAACCAGAAAATACATAAATGTAAGCAATAACAGAGTAGTTCAGACAAACACCGGGTAATACTACAGTCTAGCAGCATTTGACATCAATATTGCAACTTAGCTCTGTACGTTTCCCTAACAATATGCTAGGTGTTAAAGGTTTATTCCTATTATCAACATTGTCACCTTTAGCAGGATTGCCACTGTCAGAGGTGCAGCATATGTGTTAACCTGCCTAATGACCATGCTAGATGGCTGTGGCAGAAAACAATATGAAATGTAACATAACGCACTGGTAATGTGATTCATTAATGTTATTTTAGAACAATACACCATATAACAGCTTTCTATATTTACAATCACCTCTGTGTCATAAGAAAGGCCATATTATACCAGACAGAATTGTGCTGGATCAGTCACCATTTAAATTCGAATTGAACTGATCCTGTTTTTTTTTTATTTAAACAAGAAAGGCTTTTATGGGTTATTAAAGTGAATCCACATATTTTCTTTAAGAACTTCAAAAGGGATCATTACTATTCCTTTTTCTACATCAAAAAACAAAAAAATGCAAGGAATATACAAACAGCAGGTATAAAGTATCATACTTCAAAGGAACATTTTTAAGTCCATGTTTCCTTAACATGTTATCATGTTTCAAAGATTTCCTGTCAAAGATACTTGAATCTGAACTATTATATCAAATGTTTGAACACTGGGGATGTGTCTTTGTCTCTCTTTTTCTCAAAGAACTTTATCAGGGCTTAAGTGAGTTTAGATGGAAAAGAACACAAACTGTATGATTGTGCACTGTACACAAAAATTCTTGAAATAAATCCACAGTGTAGTAAAATGCACTGAGGATTTGGTGAGAAAATTGTTGCCCATGTTAGATATGAGATGCAACTTTAACAATAGGAGTGCAAACGCTGTAACTTTACCTGTATCAACATATATCATGATTTAGTATCAAAAGTTCATCCTCCAGACATTATTCTACAGCAGTTATTTTGTTGCAGAAAATTTGAAATGTTGAGGAACAAAGAAGCTTCAAAACACTGAACTAGAAGCAGATAAAAAATATGCTTGTCCAAGCAGATGGATCAGTTTTCTTACCCAAACTGTCTGCTATTCTGCAGTAATATCTACTTCTTTCCATCCACCTATAAAATGTTATCTCGACTGTGACCTGTCATTTCACATTTTGCCATCTTTTAAGAAAGTGATCCCATCCCAATAAATATGCATACATCTGGAGCAGAATAAACTTACGAAGTCTTTCCTTTCTGAATCTCCTGAGTGAAAGTTAAAAAGTTTTACAGGTTTGGAGGTGGCTCACTATCAAAATGCTGGCACTCAAAATGTCTGAGTGCTAACATACTGAAAAAGAAATTGAAAAAGCATGCAAAGAGTGAATCTCAAATGTTGCTCTTCTGCTTTAAACGTTTGTTTTGCAGTGAGCAAGCTCTCTTGCACCCCTCAATGTGAGGGACCAACCCTCTCACGCAATAAACTTATATATGCTAACTTAAAGGTCACTATACCTTAGAGAAAAGTGAATATTCTGAGAAATGGCCAACTCAGATTTGTTATATATAAATCTGCTGTTGAACCAGTTTAGTCTCCATGTTTTGAGACATGCTCGAACTGGTCCCAACATTTTGTTACATTTGGGGATGATTATGTGAGATGTCTGCCACTATACCCTTCCAATATGAGGTATTTGTCAGTCTCCTCTTGATTTCAGTTTAACAAATAGAGTTGTGGCTTGATATTCTGCTCACTGTGGTAGGTTTACCCCTGTGTGCCCTGCCTACTCTTCCAGAAGTCCATCTACTCTTACTGCCACCTCTTCTGTTGCTTCTTTGTCATTGCTTCATTCTGTGGTGGTGGCAGTCAGGAATAACCCAATATGAAAAACCCATACACACCTCTTACTGAATCATAGCTTGTCTGTAATGTCTCATTTGCAAGGGTGCCTGTGGTCATTCTGAGATATTTATCTTATGCTTAGACACCCAGAAGACCAGCGCAGAAGGAGCTGTTTACAAATCTGTCATATTCTGCAGCAGATGTCAGTTTTTAATGATAGGACCCTAGCAGGTAGCACACTCATCTTTGGTGTCAGAACGCTCCTTTAAATAATGTGTAGGTTTGATAAAACAAACCAAATCAGTTTAATAACTGTGTCTTCTTCATCTATGCACCCATATGGTTTCATTATACTCTTTCAGTCTCTCACACCGGTCACCATCGCTTTCTCTGTTAGAGATACCATCCTCATGCATACATACCAGTCAATAAATGTCAGCGCTTACAGTTTTTCATCACTTCTGCTTGTAGTACATACTGAGGCATATCTTTCATTAGTTGTGTAGCTGATATTACTTTTTTTTGTGGTACCTTACTTCCAACAAAGATAACATCAGAAGTCTTTGAATGCTGTCTACTAGATACAGTGTATGTGAGAATTAATTTGCATTTATATTTAAAAAATGGGTGTGGGAGACAGTGTACAGGCAGGGAGTAGCCATCTTGACGTTGTGTGCACTGGGAATGAGTATGACGGAAATAATGCAGAGAACAAAAAGGAAAGAAAAGTGTGAGATTAATGCTTAAGGCATGATGGATGAAAAACGAGACAGCAAAACCATGGAAAGTGATTGGCACAGACATGGATGCAGGTGGTAAAAATGTGGGATGAAGCAGAATTGTGGCATGTTATGGGGGTGTGAGTGATATGGATATGAGCAGGAGGAGAAGGAAGTAGAGGAGATGATGAAAACATTATGTACCCATAATAAGGAGCCAGGCAGCATAATATCTGTAACATAAATGGAAATATATGTTGATTCCCAAAGGAAAATATAAGATGAGTGAACAAAAGACTGTAGGCTTTTATCAGGCTCATAGTAGTCATCTCTTTCCACAAAGAAGGGATACAAATAAAGGCAGAAATATAATTACAAAAAAAAAAAAAGTTTGGTTAAGTAGTAGATGGTTGCAAGTAAACATGAGACAATTGTTAGATTGCCTTTGGATGCCCATTTCAACCTAGGTGGCTAAAGAGATGGTTGGAAAATGCAAATCCATTGTTCCTGGTGCTTACTGATTTGGCCTGAAAGTGTAGTAGCACCGATGAGGCTCACAGTTAATTACTAGAAGTGACATCTGTCTGGTATTGGGAATAGTGCTGGTCTCAACACATCTGCATGCAGCTAGGAATCAATGAGCATTGTTCCATCTCTCACCAGAAGCAAAAGAGTAGCACTAATCCCAGTCTGCTTCTTGAGAAGTAGTATTAACCCAGATGTTGCTGTGTTCGGTATGCTTGCTATGGCATTCTCAAAACAGAACCTACAGCAGCGGAATTTGACAGACAGCCAAGCTGCACAAAAGCTCTGAAGAGGTACTCAACAAAACTGCAGACAAATCACTCATTAAAGTCCTATACACACCACACATGATCAGAGATAATCAGGTATCAATGCCCCTCTGCCCCTTTTCTCATAAAAAGCAAAGAAGCAGCATTAATCCCAACCAAGCTCCTAAGAAGCCGTTTTCAAGCTTTATGATGATTGATAATTTCTGAGAAGGCTAGCAGTTAGTGACTCTCTGTTCCTTCTCTCACTGGGAGCAAAACAGAGGTACTATTTTCAAGATGGTTTGTAAGAAGCAGTTTCTAGGCTCTGAAGTGATTGGTAGTCCAGTGCCATACATTACAGATTTAAAAAGTAGCATGGTGAAAGGGATTAATAGGTTCAAAGTGAAGTACTAAGCTAGCTGTTCTTGTGGACTATTTTGAGCCTAGCTAATTCTCTTTAGTGAGGATAAAACCCTATACCTCTTGTTTGTGAGGTAAACTCCTTAACCATTATGATAACCACTGTACAATAGGTATCTAGTTAAAAAAATAAAGAAATTACAAACTGTATTATAAGAGCTAAATAAATAAAGTATCCATACCTTAAATGGAGAAGTCCATTCCAAAATCCAGTTCAGTCACAGGCTGCCAGCAGTAGCCTCAGAACACTTAAAGCTTGTAAATTTGCTGGCACTGTGGTTAGCTATGAAACTTCCTAGAACAAATATATTTAACTTTGGGAAAAGTAGATTTTTTTCTTAGACCTAGTTGTTAATTTTTACTTATTTATATATTTTGTTATGATGTAGTCTTTGATATGTTTGTGTGAGAAAGTGATTAGTTCTGTTACTTGGAGTAAGTCACAGGTTTAACCCTTGGGCCAGCAATGAGGCATCACTGAAACTATTTCAGATTTTGCATTTTAGAGGCCATCCTGAATGTATTGTATTTATTTTTTTATTTATATTTGTTTACTGTAGTAGTGCGCTGCTCAATATTGACTAATTTCAGGCTCAGCTTGGGGGAAATACACAATATTTCACAAACCAGAAAATACATAAATGTAAGCAATAACAGAGTAGTTCAGACAAACACCAGGTAATACTACAGTCTAGCAGCATTTGACATCAATATTGCAACTTAGCTCTGTACGTTTCCCTAACAATATGCTAGGTGGTTAGCTATGAAAATATAAGAAATATAGTAAATTCATTAGAACATATAATTAGTTCTATGAGTCAGTTTGAAGAAATCTCAAACGTATGATTTAATTAATTAATTAATTAATTAATTAATTAATTAATTAATGTATTTATTTTATTTTAATTTATTTTATTTTGATTTTGTTTACCGGGATGATCTGACTGGACGAGGTCCATTTACAGTGGAGGCCCAAGGAGAAAAGCTCCACTTACATTAAAACAACACATTTACAGCAATATACATATTATACAAAGTGTAGGAAGTAGTATTTTTTATACTAGTGCATTATTAATTAATAAAAAAAATCTAAAAAAACATACAATATTTTAACTTCAATTGGAGTAGTAATCAAATGAAATAAGTTTGTAGAAACATTATGCCTAATAGTAAAGAAATTATACAAACAAACTTGCAATAGGTTGTTGATAAAATTTTGAGTTTAGTCACAAACTGGAACAAATTCTTCTTTACTATGGAAGAATGAATAATACTTACTAAGATGGTAATTTTCCATAAAATATTGTTTGTATTACAATCTTCAGTACTATCTCCACCGAAAAGTTGATGAAGAAGATAAATAATGTTCTACTTAATTTTTTTGTCATCCTAATAAACCAAGAGTTTTCTTTGATTGGCACTGAAAATGTTGGGATAATGGTGAAACAAGATTCTCTGATATTCAATTGTATGCTACTTCAACAATTGTAAAAGTTATAGCTTTGTGGATACATTTGTCTTATGATTCAAAATGTAAATAAATACATCAAGAAATATTATTAGTAAATAATACATATATCACAACCAGTCATAAACAAATAGTATCTAATAGTTTTATCTTGTTATTAAAAGATTTTTCCATAAAGGGTATTACACCCTCTTGTCAAATTCCCTATTTAAATAACATAATTTCCTATTTCCAAAAGTTCACATATTCTAACCATTAAAGACTTAATATTTCTATCTTTCCAATTGCGTATACAAATGACTGCTTAGAAACTCATAAATTCAACAAAATGCAAGTATTGAAAGAGCAAAGTAATTTAACTTATTGGCATCATTTATCAGTACTATTGAAAATATATGGTCCAAATACAATCAAGATTCTAAGAACTAGTTAATTTTAAAAATATTTAGAGACTTTGTGAATACAGAGGTAAATAAGATATTTAACCTAGATAAGAAATTGTTCATCAAATTATTGGAATTCTTAACAAATATCAATAATAATACAATGAAAAATAAATCATATTTGTCATAAATTTATAAAATTCTTGTTAGATTTCAGATATTTCGACAATTTCTATTGGAACTTCTCAAAAATTAATCATGAAGATTTCTCTGAATAATACAATAAAATAATATTAAAACTTACAGATAAACTACATCTTCATTATACTGGAAAATTATAACTTGGAAATTTTATAATGAGCTTTTGTCACTCCTAAAAAAATTACAATTTTGTATAAATTAAATAGAATTAAATGCCAGAAATGTGATTCTGAAATAATAACTGATGGGATGCATATGGTATATGAGTGTGAAGTCATCTTCCCTTTTGGAAAGAAGCGAATAACTTTATTCAAGCTCTATTGTCAGATAGATGTAATATTTCTAAATCTTTAGTTTTATTTAATGCTCCAATTCCTGAGATAATTCCAAAAACCTAAGTGTGTCTTATTTGCTTTATGCTTACAATAGCCAGAAAATATATTACTAAAAATTGGAAAAGTAAAGTTACCCCCTCTAGTGTTGAATTTATTAGTTTGGCAAAATTTTTTGCAGCAGTGAATTACATACTATAAAAATGAGAACTTCCAATATTACACATTCGTATGAATCATGGCTTAAACTCAAATAGTTGCTTGAAAAATATTAATTGTTGTTGATGTGTAACTTTGATGTACTGATCAGCTGTGGACCTGTGTAAGTAGTTATTTGTTTTGTAATTGATGTGTTTATTTATTGTTTTAAAAAAATAAAAAAAATAATAATGCATGCCTCAGAAATACAGCATAGTTCAATAGCACATGCCAAAAATCAAACAAGCAACTATCTTCTTTGGTGAAGTAATTCATTTCTGTGACCAACATCCTCATATCCCACTGAAAACACCAAAGTGGCCTTCCCAAGTAACATAACAGGTCCATAACATCTACCTACACATTCAGCTGCTCTGACCTCCCACATAGTCACCCTCCTATCTGATTAATCCTTGCTCTACCACATACCCACAAACTCACTACTATCACCTCCCACTCCAACATCTTACAACACACACTAACCGCACACTGTTAGTCTCACTCTAACAACCTCAACACACTAATAAAGCATGCAGTGTTACATTCACTAAAACAAACATCATTGCATCCACTAAATCAAACATTATTTACTACCTTATCTCTCCGCACAACCAACCTGTTCACACTAGCCCTTCTTTATCATTTAACTAACTTCTACACCCCCATCTACTATGACCACCCCACCAACTCCATCACCAACTCTCCACTGTCCATAACCCACCACTATAACTCCCAAATTTCACCCAACCTCTACAGCAACACAGAAATAGACTACCTCCCACTTAAATACCATCAAACCAGACACAAAAATGAACCACTATTTAGAAACCGCAAACAAATAAGCAAACTTATAACAACTTTATTTCATATATTATCAAAACTAAAACTCAGTGGTGACATCCACCCCAACCCTGGCCCCAAGACTACCAATAAGCAAACTACCAGTTACACCTCAATCAACTCCACCATACCCCTTTACCTCAAACAACACTCCCTGCTGTTCCTTAATATAAATTTAAGAAGTATACTAAACAAAATCCATGACCTCCATGCATTAATTGACTTAATTCCCCTGACATAACCATTTTGACTGAAACTTGGCTTAAGCCACATGTCAAAAACAATGAAATACTTCCACTAGGGTTCAACATATATAGACTCGATCGTCAAAATAAATGTGGAGGAGGTGTAGCAATAATGTTTAAACAAAATCTAGCCCTAGAAGTTATCAACACCACACTTCCTACATCTAACAATGCAGAATTACTCATCACCAAACTGAATATCAACAAGAACAAAACACTTATCATAGTGGCTATCTATGTCCCTCCAGCAGATAACACTAGCACAGTTGAAGACATACTTCACTGGCTATCCACAACCTTCCACCAAGAAACCATAACTATGGGTGACCGCAACACTGACTGGTCCACCTATAATTCCAATAATCCATCCAATTTCATAAACCTATATGGTTTCTCCCAGCTCATACAAAACCCCACAAGAGTAGACACAACCTCCAACAGACAATCCATCCTGGATTGGACTCTCACAAATAAAAATAACACACCTCTTCAAGCAGGTTGCCTCCCCAGTACCATAAGTGACCACCTACCCACATACCTAAAAAGAAACAATCTTAGGCCACCTAGACAAGTAGTCTATAGGCTAATCTGCAATAGGAAAAAATGTAATACTCACATTTTCAACTCACTCTTCCAACAAATTAACTGGTCCCCCCTCAAGACACTACCACTAGATGATGGTGTTCAACACTTTAACACCACCTTCTTCAACATCCTAAACAGTCTGGCCTCCTGCAGAATAGCTAGAATAAAACATCACCACACACCCTGGCTTAGAAACACCAAAGACCTATTAAAAGAAAGGGGGAAGACATGGGAACAATGGCTAACTAATGAAAGCAATGACAACCTTCTACTTTTCAAACAACTTAGGAATAAAGCCAAATCCCAGATAAAAGTTGACAAAAAAAGCCTACTACATTACTGCACAGCAAAGAAACAAAAACAACCCTAATAAATTCTGGACACTATAACCAAACTCCTGCAACCAGGTAGTACGTCCACCTCCAATCCTACCACACCCTCATCAAATGATAACATTGCAACCCAATTCAATTCAATTCTTTTTTCATAAACACAATTCACTCACTTATTGACTATGATCAAAACATCATTGCTACAATCCCAGGAGCCAAAAATGAGGGTGTAAACTCCTTCTCCTTTAACCCCATCCTAACCCATACCATAAAAAAAAACTACTCAGTAAGCTCAAGCCCACCAGCTTAGCTGCTGACAACCTCCCATCAGAATTCCTCAAAGCTGCCTCCAAAGTCATAGCCTACCCCATTTCTATCCTCATCAACTGCTCTGTCTTTGAGAACTATGTTCCACTAATCTGTAAAGTCTCCTATATCACATCACTGCATAAAGGTGGCAACTCTACCGAGCTTTTGACAAGTGAAACAATACAAATCCACGGTAGTCCAGGTTACAATAAAGCCAATGGCGGCTGGTGACTTCAAATCAAAGGGGGGCTGCAGGAGACAGCTGAATGGGTGGGGCCAATGGGAATGGGTGTGGCCAACTAGAAAGGGGAGAAGCTATGCTCAAAACTACAAAAACTGTAACTTTAATTAAATACACTGCCCTGGGTGCCAAACTATCATTATGAGAGTCCAATCAAGAAAAAAGGAAAGTGTAGAAGAAAAAAAAATATTTTAATCCACTGGCTGCATGGCAGCTTACTTAACATCCAGACGGAAACAAAAAGGTTGTGAGGCATGAAAAAATAAATTACTTTTTAAATACATTACTGGAATGCTAGTCAAAGTCAAGTATAAGAAAAACAAGTAGCACTCAACTCAAACCACTTCTCCTTGCACTCCAGTTCGAATTATAATTTATATGCAGCTTTATTAAAGTACCAAGTAACATGCTGAAGGTAGCAATCTCTGTGCTACCCCCACTTGTAAAAATGTTTCTTATGCAAAAAAGACCTGCTGCCTGACAACAACTATATACTTGTTTCATGGGGAAAACATGATCAAAGTAAAAAATGACAAGCAAACAGGAAACAAGCTCAACATACATTGCTTAAAGGATTACTGCACAGGATATGGACCACACATGATAGATTGGCATTCTGTTTAGTTTGCAGGTAAAGCCTGTAATGAGCTCTTAAAATAATGTAATTCTGTCCTTTATTACAAATACTGTCATATGCATTTCAATACCCAAGGCTTATATGCTATCTAGTTATGTAAGTATTCTCTACATGGCAACAACAGAAAGGCTTTCAATGTTGGCAATTCATTATCAGTATGCTTATTAAAACTTACTTGCATCTTATAATCTCAGACAAGCTTACCAGATGGTCGTTAAAGCATTGCTACTTAAACACAGAGCAACAGGCACTTTCTCAATAATAATAAGCATAAATCAACAGTATAAAATATGACAGTAAACAGAATATTCTGCAAAATCAAGGACAGATGAAATGCCATTGTAGTACTTGTGTCTACCTTGGATGGAGGGATAGTCTGCACATTTACACTGCATAACTGATCCTTGCCTTGCTTGGACATATCCAGAGTCACTACATGGGGGAGTGGGGTGCAACAAGTATGTCACAATTTGAAATGTCTCTGGCTGACTGTGATGGCCCTGACACATTTGTCATACCTCTCTACCTCAGAGCAAAAAATCTGGACAAAGCCATACATAGAAGTGGGACAAAGGCCCAAAAATATGGACAATTTTTAAATATTGCTCTTATAAACTTAGAAAGATAATAGAATAGTAGGTCTTGCATTAGTATGAATTTTCTGAAGGGTATGAAATCTGAAACTGAAATGTCTGTCATTATTTTCTAACTTCAGCTTTTAATGATTTGACACTAATTTGCCAAAAAAACACAATTTTATGAAAAATGGACCAAAAATGTGATTCAAAAATATAAAATAGCCACACAATACAGCTGGGAACCTGTCAAAGAAGGGACACTTTTTAATATTAGTAATGCTAACTTGAGCAGTTGACAAAATAAAAGAATCTACATGCATTTTTGAAATAAAAGCAATCTATAACTGATTATTACAGTTATTTATTAATTGTAAACCCTCCATGTTTTCTTCCAAAATTGCCATTTTGCGGAGGGATTATTAGGGGAAGAGCAACATTTTGAGCCAAAATCGGGGACAGTTGAGAGGTTTGGATATGCCTAATTCTATAAAGCAGTTTATTTGAATGTACCTCTCAACCTGTTAATGCAGGAAATCTGGGCAAGGCCAAATATATGGGGGAACATATAAACAGTACTAAAAATTGCTCTTGTATAAACTGAAACAGTTGATAGAATAACAGGTCTTGCATGCATTTTTCTGAAGGTTATGAAATCTGACACTCAGTGTCTGTCATTATTTAATGACTTCATTCCTAAATGATTTGACAGAAAACCACAAATTGTATGAGGAACAAACCAAAAATAAGAAGCAAAAATCTCTTCATTCTGCAAAAAATCTGGACAGTTGAGAGGTATAGTTCAACCGGGGCTGTCTGAGTTTGCTGCCCTCACAAAATAATGGTCGAATGGAGCTCCCCCCCCCCCCCCCTGCAGCCATTCCAATGAATCATTACTTGGCTATTTCACCCCATTTACCATAAACACTAACCGGGAAAAGCCAAAAAACAAAAACCATAAATACTAATGTGCATACTGCTTTACTTCTGTGATGATTTGGACTTCATTTGAAAGTTTTATTTTGCATTTTGCAGTGCAAACACTAATAGATATCATATCTGCTAAACAAAGCAATGCAGTCTCACAATGAAAACAGACTTAGCATTAAAACTTCTTTGCCCTTGAAAACTCACATACACTGAAACAGCATTGAAACCCATATTCAAAGAAAATACATTTTGCAAGTGGTAGATTAACTTTGGGTTTGGGCTGATTTCAAATCACAGGCCCCACGCACATGAAACATACACATGCTCTTTCATATACCTTCCTGATTGTATTAAATTATATTCCTTGTACAATACAGTACAGTTTTAGAGGGTGTTTTAAATTTATTGTTTTGAAATTTTTCCAGTAAACCATGAAACAAAATGCATGTACCAGTAATGACAAAACTGCCCAATTCAGAACATTTCCATCATAAAAGTCTACTCAAACTTCTACAGTCCACCAGTATCGGTGGATACATATGCACAATTTCTGAAGAAGTAAAAGTCATCTAAATAATTCCACATTAAAGAGATCTGTAACTAATGAAAAGGTTGCTGCTAGCAAACAACTTTGTATTTCATTGTTTCATCTACAAATAAAGTGCCTGTTACCCTTGAGGAATAAATTGCCTATCTTACACTAAAAAATGATAAGCTAGCAATATTGCAATAGGGAATGGATGGCAAACTGATAACAGGTTCATAGTTACTAGGTATCTTCGCCAAAAAGGAGTGCAGCATCCACCCCCTTTGCACATTATAGTATTAGCAATGCATCTATCTACTGTGGGAGTAGAACCCATAGCCTTCTGCATCAAAAGCAAGTGTACGACCTGTTGTGTTATTAACAAGGCAAGCTAACTCCTCATAAGCAGCACTAAACTTTTGCTCCCCTGTAGCTCTCAGCTCCTTGTAAAATCTACTCACTCAGCTGTATCTCTGAACTTTGCAGCACAAAAAAATCTAGAAAAAGCCAAATTTTATTGTGGGGGGCGGGGGGGGGGGGCAAAAGCCCAAAAACCAGGGACACATTTTAAACATTGCTTGTATAATGTTGGAAAGTTGCTAGAATAAAATGCTGTGCTACCACCATACATTTCACTGCCAAGCCCTAAACCCAGGACTCTGTGCAAACAGTCAGAGCAACATACTACTATGCCAAATCAGCTGTTTTATAAAAGCGGAAGACGGAAACTTAAATGGCTACCATTTAGTGAATTCAGTTCTCACCATAGCACAGCTGTCAACCTCTTAGCACAAAACACCTGAACAAAGCCAGTAATGGGTCAATACAGCCCCAAACATTCATTGAATTCAGTTCTTACCATAGCTCTCAATCTCTTAGCAAAAAATACTCGGGCAAAGCCAGTAATGGAGGAATATAGCCCTCAAACATTTTCAGTGAATTCAGTTCTTACCGCAGCTCTCAACCTTAACACAAAAAACCTGGATGAAGCCAATAATGAGGGAATACAGGCCCAAAAATAGGGACAAATTTCGAATATCCATCTTATACACTTAGAAAATTGCTAGAATAAAAGCTTTTGTGTTACCATGCACTTTCTGAAGAATATGAAGTCTAATATTCAAATGCGTGTAATTTTTAACATTTGTTAACCAGGAAAGTCTGACATGGAACAAAAGCTAATTTTTAGCAGAGGCCCAGGGAGAAACTCTAGACAGACACATGTCTTTGTAAGATGGGAGGACACTAGAGGAAACAAACACAGGAAGGGCATACAGACTCCAATGAGAAGGCAAGACACCCCAGCCAAGAATCAAACCAGAAAACTTGTAGCTGTTAGGCAGCAATGCTAACACTGCACCAATGCACTACAAGCTTTGTAGGGACACAAAAATACAAAAAACACAGATTTTGTGAGGAATAGAACAAGTATGAGGGAAAAATCTGCAATGTTTTTACAAATGGTGGTGGGTAGGGAATTCAGGCTCTCTCCACCTGGGCTCCAGGTACAGGGTTAAAGCCTTTTTCTCTACCCGCCACCATGTAGCAACTGGGGCATTTTACACACGCCACACACACATAGATACACATACACTACCTGTTTTCCATAAAACACACACACACTATCTGTCCTCCATAAAATGGCCGATCCATGAATCCTCCTGTTTGCAGCTAAGTCCTCCACAAAACGGCTGCCGATCCATGAATCCTCTCCCACGAAGCAGCATCCTGGCCCACGCATGGGTCTCCCTCAAGAGATGGCTAGAGCACCCTGTCCCACGAGAGTAGGCTGGAGCCTCCATCCTGCGGGCGATGCAGTCCGGAGACCTTCCGGTCATCACTGCACAGACCTCTTAGCTGGAAGGGCGGAGTTTCCTGCCTTCCCCATCCAGACTGCCTAACAGATCAGTCTGGAACTCTGGAATGAGCACGCATGTGTGCATGGAGTTCTGGTCTGCATAACACAGCAGTCAGGAACCATGCACGTATGGGTGGAGTCTGTGAATTTTTTTTTTTATTTTATTTTTCAGTTTTATTGTTTAATTTCTTTATTCTACAGGTGGGGGGGGCTGCAGTCCTGCAGTCCTATAGCACGAGCCACCCTTGCCTGAGACTCAATGCCAGTTGTCTGCAGCCCCTCTGATTCTAGCTTTGACCTCTTCATTCAGACTTTATTCTCCTCAACCACCCCTTCCAGAAACTTGAAGCTATTTACCTGTTCCACTATCTTCCCTTGTATCTCAATTCTCAGCTTCTTCTGATTTCCTCAATTTGCTGCAATTACTACTATCTTATCTGTGCATAGTTTCATTTTATTTCATGTGTCTTCAGTTTTGCATTCCATTCCCCTATCCTTTGTTGAAGTTCTTGCATGGCCTGTAATGCCAACATTGCCTGAATATAGTAACTTTGTTTATTTCTCTCTTTTAACCTGTTTGCTAATGTAGTCCATCACCAGTATGAACAGCAGTGGGCTGAAACTTGAAGCCTGGTGGACACCCACTCCCACTGAGAACCCCTCTGTGAGTCCAAACACTGTTTATACTTGAATAATTTAGTACTTGTACATAGTCTGCTCTAATTCTAGTATTTTTCTGGGACTTCAAACCACCATGCTACTGCCCAAATCATTTTTCTTGGAACCTTTCATATGCTTTCTCCAAATGTGCATATGTGAGAGCATGTGTGTGTGCCTGTGTGTTGAGATATATATATATATATATATATTTGTGTTTATATATGTATATATATATATATATATATATATATATATATATATATATATTTGTGTTTATATATGTATATATATATGTATATATATATATATATATATATATATATATATATTTGTCTTTATATATGTATATATATATATATATATATATATATATATATATATATTTGTGTTTATATATATATATATATATATACATAAACAGTATATTCCAGCAACAACATACTCATGGGGTAATTGAAGGCCTCCCTACACGTAGGGCTCTCCTTGAAGAGAGACCTCTACCTGTATGGGTAAAACCAGATTGTTGCTGCAACATGGAAACCTCTGCAGATGGGGTTATATGGCTACAGGATAGCTGGTCTTAAGTCAGCAGTATATGAATAAAAGAACATGGCTAATATATTTTTATCTAGCTGTTGCTAATATACATATATATATATATATATATATATATATATATATATATATATATATATATACATGCATATATATATACACATATATACACATATAGATAGATAGAACTTTTTAGTATACTCTTGGATTTGTGGAACATGCATTCCTGTTACATCTCCATTAACTGACCCATTTATCAAATTGTGAATAAATAATTCTCCACCCTCTCACTGTTTGATATCTTGGAGTTTCTCCATGGCTCATTTTACTCCTTACTGTATTTAAAATACGTTTTGAAATATCTCATAGTTTCTTTCTGCCTCTGAAATCTAGAGGAGAGAACAAATTGTATGACAAAGACAAGTTTTACTCTTATACATAACCAAAGCCTTTTCTTAGGTTCTTAGGTTCATAGGTGTGTAACAGGCCAACAGCCCTGGAGCCTTTACAAGCCTAGCCCATAGAAGTGCCCTGGCATCATGCCGCCATTAGTTCCCGGTGTCTCTATCTCTATCTAGTAGAGCCACTGGAGTTATCCCCGGGGTAAGCTTTCTATTTCCCATCCATTCATCAAGATTTCTCTTGAAAAGAGCCGGTCAGGTGCTCTGCTTGGCATGTATGGGAAGTCTATTCCAGAGCATGGGCAGTCTCTGGGTTATGAACCTGTCCCACCAGCATGTTCTGTTGATTGTGGTAATGATGTTGAGGTCCCTGGAGTGTGTGGTATGGAGGGATTAGGATTTCTTTAGGTGCAACATTTCTAACAGGGCTGGGTCAGACATGACTAAGTAAGCCAAGCAGAGATCTCCTCTTAATAGATGATATGAGGCAGAGAAAACTGGAGTTTTTTGAGTCTGTCCATGTAGGACATGTGTTTTAAGGCCTAGGATCTACTTCATGTGGTACTTTTGTAGCCTTTCCAGATGTTGCAGGTGTTTGTGGAGGTACATGCCAAATGGGACATTATACTCAATGACTGGTCTAATGAGGGAAGAACAGAGACAGATGATGGCCTCTTTCTTCCTGGATGCAAAACCCTTGGTAATGAGATGTGCCACATAGAAGGACTTTCTGATGACAGTGCCAATGTGGTGATCAAAGGAGAGGTTGCTGTCAACCTGTGTCCCCAGATCTCTTATAATGCCTTCAGTGTTCACTGGGCTACCATCAATGTGGTAATTAGTGGGAACTGTGGTTTTTCCAATGGGAATGACAATGCATTTTGTGGCATTAAGCTTAAGGCCATGGTTTGGACACCAGTCTTTGGTCTCAGTGAGGCCTTTCTGTAGGATGTCTACATCACTTGGGGAGTTAATAATGACTCCCATCTTGCAATCATCAGCAAACCTGGTCAGCCAGAGTACCTCCGTGTTGGCCTGGACCTCTGGGGAATAGTTGCCAAACAAGAGAAGACCCAGGACCGATCCCTGTGGAACTCCACTCATGACTTGTTGGCAGTCTGACTTGGAGTCTGTCACATTGTGGGTTCTATCTGTGAGCCAATTTGCAACTCACCTAGCGATATAGGGTTTGATGCCTAGCTTAGTGAGTTTTTCTGATTCCTGAGTGGGGGATGGTATCAAAGGCCTTGGCCAGATTGAGGTAGGCCGTATGAACTGCCTTCCCCTCATCCACAGCTCTGGTGACTGACTCAAAGAAGTCAACCAGGTTGAGCAGGGATGATCTACCCTTCACAAAACCAAATTTCATGGGATCCAGAGTTTGGAGATTCCCTATATTCTTGTTAATTAGGTTCATGATGATGCATCACACTAACAGGGTGATAATTCCCATAGTCTGTAGTCACTCACCCTTTATGAAGAGGGATGACTGTAGCAGTGCACCATTCTGTAGGGACAAAGCCTGTGGTGAGGCTGTGATTAAATAGGGCACACAGGTGTGGTGCCAGTTCATTTTGTAGTTCATGCAGAACACAGCCAGGGATATTGTCAGGTCCCATGGAAGCTGTATTCTTGGCCTTGGACAGTGCAGCTTTAACCTGTGCTGCAGTAATGTTAGGTGCCTGGCATTCTTCTGGTATTGTGATTGATCCTTTAGGGGGGGTAAAGTTGACACTGAATCCGTCGGCCAGTATGTTGGCAATATCTGTTGGCTCAGTATAGGAGGTATCATTATGCAGTAACTCAGAGCAAATCTGGGTATTACCGTGGAGATTCTTGATATAACTGTAGAAGGCTTTGTGGCTGTTTTTAGCGTTTGCCACAATTCTGCCTTCATAGCTAGCCTTAGAAGTTTTGATGAGGGATCTCAACTTTTTGTTGAGGCTAATAAGGGAGTTTTTCTAGTCTTGGGACTTCACCTTTTTCTGCAATAGTTTCTTCCTTCTTTTGTAGAGTTTGTTAAGCTTTCTTAAGTCTTCTGTTTCTCCGTGCATAGCAACTGGAATCCCCATTCCAAAAATACAGACTCTTATACAGAGGAAATATGTGATGATATTTACATTTGTTGTTAAATTATGTCATGCTTAAAACACTGCTTCACTTTAAGAGCTTTGATTATGGACACACTATATTGCTTGGAACTATTTCTTTGCATACTCAAGTTTTTACCTTCGAGGACATTAGCAAGGTGAGAAGTTAGTTCATCTTCAGAAGTTATGCAGCAGTTCATTTATTTTTCACTTCCTAATTCTGACTTTGAAAAAGTTATGACCTCCATAGACACTTTCTCTAAATTTTCAAATTACATGCTAAACCAGGACAGATCAGTAATCTTCCCAATTAATATTTACACTCAGTACCCCAACACTGTAACCCAAAAAATATTGTGATTAAACAATACATCAAATACTTAGGAATTTCATTTTGCCTGGACCCCAAAGCATACTACCAGGGCAATATCACTAGTGTTGGGTCAAACATACAAAATGTCCTGAAAAGGTGGACTAATCTTAAATTACACTTTCTCGTTAGGGTAACGATCATCAAAATTAATATACTACCTAGACTTTTTTTATCTTTAATGCAACCAATATTATCCTACAAAATAGCTTCTTCAAAACTATTTATTCATCTTTGTCGAATTTCTTGTTGTCCCCTAAATCTGTTAGGATTAGTTATGTTAAACTTTCATACCCAAGAGAACTAGGCGGCTTAGGACTGCCAGACTTCAAACTGTATTATGAAATCATTAACTGTAGTAGAATAATTAATATAGCTACATTCACTAAAAACTCCACTAATTGATATCCCATTTGGGCAGTGGCGGCTGGTGACTTCAAATCAAAGGGGGACTGCAGGAGCCAGCTGAATGGGTGGGGTGAAGGGGAAGGGGTGTGGCCAACCAGAAAGGGGAGGAGCTATGCTCAAAACCACAAAAATTAACTTTAATTAAATACACTCCCCTGGGTGGCATGGCAAACCATCATTATGAGAGTCCAATCAAGACAAAAATAAGTGTAGAAGAATAAAAATATTTCAATGCATTGGCTGCATGACAGCTTACTTAATATCTAGATGGAAACAAAAGGTTGTGAGGCATGAAAAAATAAATTACTTTTTAAATACATTACTGGAATGCCAGTCAAAATCAAGTATAAGAAAAACCAGAAGCACTCAACTCAAACCACTTCTCCTTGCACTGCAGTCCTAATTATAATATATTCAGCTTTATTAAAGTACCAAGTAACATGCTGAAAGTAGAAATCTATGTGATGCCCCCACTTGTAAAAATGTTTCTTATCCAAAAAGACCTGCTGCCTGACAACTTGTTTCATGGGGAAAACATGATAAAAGTAAAAAATGAAAAGCAAACAAGAAACAAGCTCAAGATACATTGCTTAAAGGATTACTGTACAGGTTATGGACCACACATGATTGGCATTCTGTTTAGTTTACGGGTAAAGTCTGTAGAGATGACTGGAAGTCTCCAACAAGTGTAATGAGCTTTTAAAATAATGGAATCCTGTCCTTTAATACCCAAGGCTTATACATTATCTAGTCAAGTATTCTCTGCATGGCAACAACAGAAATGCTTTCAATGTTGGCAATTCTTTAACAGTATGCTTATTAAAGCTTACTTGCATCTTATGATCTCAAACAAGCTTACATTATGGTCATTAAAGCATTGCTACTTAAACACAGAGCAACAGGCACTTTGAGTAATAAGCATAAATCAACAGTACAAAAATATGACAGAAACCAGACCTTTCTGCAAAATCAAGGACAGATGAAAAGCCACTGTAGTACTTGTGTCTACCTTGGATGGGGACACACTGCACATTTACACTGCATAACTACTCCTTGCCTTGCTTGGACACATCCAGAGTCAGTACATGGTGGAGTGGGGTGCAACAAGTATGTCACAATTTGAAATGTCTCTGACTGACTGTGATGGCCCTGACACATGTGTCATACCTCTCAACCTCAGAGCAAGAAATCTGGACAAAGCCATACACAGAAGTGGGACAAATGCCCACAAATAAGGACAAATTTTAAATATTGCTCTAATAAACTTAAAAAGATAATAGAATAGGTCTTGCATTAGTATGACTTTTCTGAAGGGTATAAAATCTGAAACTCAAATGTCTGCCATTATTTTCTAACTTCCGTCTTTAGTGATTTGTCACTAATTTGCCAAAAAACACAATTTTATGAAAAATGGACCAAATGTGATGCAAAAATATAAAATAGCCACACAATACAGCTGGGAACCTGTCAAAGAAGGGACACTTTAATATTAGTACTGCTAACTTGAGCAGCTGACAAAATAAAAGAATCTACATGCATTTCAAGTAATCTATAACTTTGATTATTACAGTTATTTCTTAATTGTAAACCCTCCATGTTTTCTTCCAAAATTGCTATTTTGTGGAGGGATTATTAGGGGGAAGAGCAACATTTTAAGCCAAAATTGGAGACAGTTGAGAGGCTGGCTATGCCTAATTCTATAAAGCAATTTATTTGCATGTACCTCTCAACCTGTTAATGCAGTAAATCTGAACAAGGCCAAATATACTGGGGGAACATATAAACAGTACTAAAAATTGCTCTTGTATAAATTGAGACAGTTGATAGAATAACAGTTCTTACTTTAGCATGCATTTTTCTGAAGGTTATGAAGTCTGAAACTCAGTGTATCATTATTTAGTGACTTAATTTCTAAATGATTTGCCAGAAAACTACAAATTTTATGAAGAACAAACCAAAAATAAGAAGCAAAAATCTATTAATTCTTTGAAAATCTGGACAGTTGGGAGGTATAGTTCAGCTGGGCCTGTCTGAGTTTGCTGCCCTTCCCCCCTGACAAAATCACGGTTGAAGAGCCTCTGCAGCCATTCCTATAAACCGTTACTTGGCTATTTCACTCCATTTACCATAAACACTAATGTGCATACTGCTTTACTTGTATGATGAGTTGGACTTCATTTGAAAGTTTTATTTTGTATTTTACAGCACAGACACTAAGTCATCTACTAAACAAAGCAATGCAGTCTCACAATGAAAACTTAGCATTAAAACTTCTCTGCTCTTGAAACTCACATTCATTGAAACAGCATTGAAACCCACATTCAAAGAAAATACATTTTGCCAGTGGCAGATAAAGATTAATTTTGGGCTGTTTTCAAATCATAGGCCCCTTGCATATGAAACATACATGTGCTCTTTGATACACCTTCCTCATTGTACTAAATTATATTCCTTGTACAATATATTACAGTTGTTAGAGGGCATTTTAAATTTGTTTTGAACATTTTTCCAGTAAACAATGAAACAAAATCCATGCACCCATAATGACAAAACTGCCCAGTTCAGAACATTTATCATAAAAGTCTACTCAGACTTCCGCAGTCCACCATTATCAGTAAATATGCACAATTCTACAGTCCACCATTATCAGTAAATATGCACAATTCTACAGTCCATTATCAGTAAATATGCACAATTCTACAGTCCATTATCAGTAAATATGCACTATCTCTGAAGAAGTAAAAGTCTTCTAAATAATTCCGCATTAAAGAAATCTGTAACTAATGAAGAGGTTGCTGCTAGCAAACACCTTTATATTTCATGGTTTCATCAAAAAATAAAGTGCCTGTTGCCCCTCAGGAATAAATTGCCTATATTACATTAAAAAAAATGATAAGCTAGTAATATTGCAAGAGGAAATGGATGGCAAACTGATAACAAACACATAGTTAGTATCTTCACCAAGGAGAACATTCTCAGTACAGCAGCATCCACCCCTTGTGGGAGTAGAACCCACAGCCTTCTGCATCAAAGACAAGTACACAACTTGTTGTGCTATTAACAAGGCAAACCAACTTCACTTAAGCAGCACTAAACGTCTATTCGCCTGCAGCTCTCAGCTCCTTGTAAAATCTACTCAATACTCAACTTTGCAGCACAGGAAAACTGGAAAAAGCCAAAATGTATTGGGGGGGTCAAAAGCCCAAAAACCAGGGACACAAACATTGCTTGTATAATCTTGGAAAGTTGCTAGAACCATACATTTTACTGCCAAGCTCTCTGTGCAAAACAGAGCAACATACCACTATGCCAAATCAGCTGCTTTGTAAAAGAGGAAGACTGAAACTTAATGGCTATCATTTAGTGAATTCAGTTCTCACCATAGCTGTCAACCTCTTAGTACAAAACACCTGGACAAACCCAGTAATGAGGGAATACAGCCCTCAAACATTCAGTGAATTCAATTCTTGCCATAGCTGTCAACCTTAGCACAAAAGACCTGGACGAAGCCAATAATGAGGGAATGCAGTCCCAAAAATAGGGACAAATTTCAAATATTCATCTTATAAACTTAGAAAATTGCTAGAATAAAAGGTTGTGTGTAGTAAGAATATGAAGTCTGAAATTCAAATGCCTGTCAATTTTACTGCTGACAGAATAAAAACAATTTTCAGCAGAGACCCGGGGAGAAATACTGCAGACACGTCTTTGTAAAATGACAGGGAACCAGAGCAAATCCACACAAACACAGGGAGGAGATGCAGACTCCACACAGAAGGCACCCCAGCCAAGAATCAAACCAGAAAACCTATAGCTCTGAGGCAACAATACTACCACTGCACCATCAAATATGCAAAGGCTTAAACATTCAGAAACCTGAAGTCTGAAATTCAAATGCCTGTCAATTTTGTTTAACATTTGTTAATCAGGACAGTCTGACTTGGAACAAAAAAAAAATTCAGCAGAGGCCCAGGAAGAAATAATGCAGACATGTCTTTGTAACATGGGAGGACACAAAAGCAAACCCACACAAACACAGGGAGAAGATAAAGACCCCACAAAGAAGGCACCCCAGCCAAGAAGCAAACTTGAGAACCTGCAGCTGTGTGGCAACAATGCTACAACTGCCCCATCAAATATCAAGCATTACAACATTTACAAACCACAGATATTATGAGGAACAGATCAGATCAAACATGAGGCAAAAATCTGCAGTTTCTTTTTCACAAATGGTGGTGGGTAGGGAATTAAGGTCTTTAAAACCTGCATACAAGGTAAAGGATTCAAGCCTGAGGTATTCCCTACCACACACACAAACACCTGTAGTAGCAAACCACAAAAACTAAATATACTGCATTGGGTGCCAAACAGTTGTCATGAGAGTCCAATCAAGACAAAATGAAGTGTAGAAGAATAAAAATATTTCAACGCATTGGCTGCATGACAGCTTAATATCTAGATGGAAACAAAAAAGGTTGTGAGGCATGAAGAAATAAATTACTTTTTTTTAAATACATTAATGGAATGCCAGTCAAAATCAAGTATAAGAAAAACAAGCAGCACTCAACTCAAACCACTTCTTGCACTGCAGTTCTAATTATAATTTATATTCAGCTTTATTAAAGTAGCATGCTGAAAGTAGAAATCTTTGACGCCCCCACTTGTAAAAATGTTCCTTATCCAAAACAAGACCTGCTGCCTAACAACTACTTGTTTCATGGGGAAAACATGATCAAAGTAAAAAATGAAAAGCAAACAAGAAGTAAGCTCAAGATACATTGCTTAAAAGGATTACTGTACAGGTTATAGACCACACGATTGGCATTCGGTTTATGATTAAAGCCTGCAGAGATGACTGTAAGTCTCCAAGTGTAATGAGACTCTTAAAATAATGTAATTCTGTCCTTTATTACAAATACTGGCATATGCATTTCAATACCCAAGGCTTATACATTATCTAGTTAAGTATTCTCTACATGGCAACAGAAAGGCTTTCAATGTTGGCAATTCTTTAACAGTATGCTTATTAAAGCTTACTTGCATCTTGCAATCTCAGCCAAGCTTACCTGATGGTCATTAAAGTATTGCTACTTAAACACAGAGCAACATGCACTTTGAGTAATAAGCATAAATCAACAGTACAAAAAATATGACAGAAACCAGACCATTCTGCAAAAATCAAGGACAGATGAAAAGCCACTCTAGTACTTTTGTCTACCTTGGATGGGTGGGATTCTCTGCACATTTACACTGCATAACTACTCCTTGCCTTGCTTCGACACATCCAGAGTCACTACATAGGGAAGTGGGGTGTAACAAGTATGTCACAGTTTGAAATGTCTCTGGCTGACTTGTGATGGCCCTGACACATTTGTCATACCTCTGAACTTCAGAGCAAGAAATCTGGACAAAGCCATACAAAGAAATGGGACAAAGGCCCAAAAATAAGGACAATTTTTAAAATATCGCTCTTATAACCTTAGAAAGCTAATAGATGTCTTGCATTAGTATGAATTTTCGGAATGGTATGAAATCTGAAACTCAAATGTCTGTCATTATTTTCTATCTTCAGTCTTTAATTATTTGTCACTAATTTGCCAAAAAAAAACACAATTTTATGAAAAATGGACCAAAAAATGTGATGTAAAAATATAAAATAGCAACACAATACAGCTGGGAACCTGTCAAAGAAGGGACACTTTAATATTAGTGCTGCTAACTTGAGCAGCTGACAAAATAAAATAATCTACATGCATTTCTGAAATAAAAGTAATCTGATTATTACAGTTATTTCTTAATTATAAACCCTCCATGTTTTCTTCCAAAATTGCTATTTTGTGGAGGGATCATTAGGGGAAGAGCAACATTTTGAGTCAAAATCAGGGACAGTTCAGAGGTTTGGCTATGCCTAATTCTATAAAGCAATTTATTTGCATGTACCTCTCAACCTGTTAATGCAATAAATCTGGACAAGGCCAGATATATTGGGGGAACATATAAACAGTACTAAAAATTGCTCTTGTATAAACTGGGACATAAATCTGGACAAGGCCAAATATATTGGGGGAACATATAAACAGTACTAAAAATTGCTCTTCTATAAACTGGGACAGTTGATAGAACAGGTCTTACTTTAGCATGCATTTTTCTGAAGGTTATGAAGTCTGAAACTAGGTGTGTCATTATTTAGTGACTTAATTCCTAAATGATTTGCCAGAAAACCACAAATTTTATGAGGAATAAATCAAAAATAAGAAGCAAAACATCTATTCATTCTTTGAAAATCTGGACAGTTGGGAGGTATGGTTCAGCTGGGGCTGTCTAAGTTTGCTGCCCTTCCCCCTCACAAAACCCTGGTCGAATGGAGCCTCCCTGCAGCCATTCCAATGATCCATTAATTTGCTATTTCACTCCATTTACCATAAACACCAATGTGCATACTGATTTACTTCTATGATGATTTGAACTTCATTTGAAAGTTTTATTTTTGCATTTTACAGCACAAACACTAAGACATAACAAACTTGGCATTAAACCTTCTCTGCCCTTGAAACTCACATTCACTGAAACAACATTAAAATCCACATTCAAAGAAAATACATTTTACTCGTGGCAGATAAAAATGAATTCTGGGCTGTTTTCAAATCATAGGCCCCTTGCATATGAAATATACATGTGCTCTTTGATACACCTTCCTATTGCTTTGAACATTTTTCCAGTAAACAATGAAACAAAACTGTCCAATTCAGAACATTTCCATCATAAAAGTATACTCAAACTTCTACAGTCCACTATTATCAGTAAATATGCACAATTCTACAGTCCACCATTATCAGTAAATATGCACAATCTCTGAAGTAGTAAAAAAGTCATCTAAATAATTCCACGTTAAATAAATCTGTAATGAAGAGGTTGGTGCTAGCAATCACCTTTACATTTCATGGTTTCATCGAACAATAAAGTGTCTGATGCCCCTGTGGAATAAATTGCCTAAATTACATTAAAAATAAGCTAGTAATATTGCAATAGGAAATGGATGGCAAACTGATAACAGGCTCATAATTAGTATCTTAACTTTCAGCATTCACCCCTGATGGGAGTAGAACCAACAACCTTCTGCATCAAAAGCAAGCACACAGCCTGTTGTGCTATTAGCACTAAACTTCTCTTCCCCTGCAGCTCTCAGCTCCTTGTAAAATCTGCTCAATACTCAACTGCATCTCAACTTCGCAGCACAAGAAGTCTGGAAAAAGCAAAATTTATTGGGGTGGGTCAAAAGGGGAAAAACCAGGGACACATTAAACATTGCTTGTATAATCTTGGAAAGCTGCTAGAATAAAATGCTGTGTTACCACGGTATCACCATACATTTTACTGCCAAAGTCCCTGTGCAAAAAAGAGTCAGAACATACCACTATGCCAAATCACCTGCTTTGTGAAAGAAAAATGCTGTGTTACCATCGTAATTTTACAGACAAGGTCCCTGTGCAAAACAGTGAAGAGTAACATACCACTATGCCAAATCAGCTGTTTTGTGAACAAGAGGAAGACTGAAACTTAAATGGCTATCATTTAATTAATTCAGTTCTCACCATAGCTGTCAACCCCTTAGCACAAAACACCTGGACAAACCCAGTAATGAGGGAATACAGCCCTCAAACATATTCAGTGAATTCAGTTCTTGCCATAGCTGTCAACCTTAGCACAAAAAACCTGGACAAAACCACTAACAGGGTATTACAGTCCCAAAAATAAGGAAAAATTTCAAATAGTCATCTTATAAACATAAAAAATTGCTATAATAAAAGGTTGTGTTACTATATATTTACTGCTAGAATAAAAAGTTGTTTTACTATGTATTTTCTGAAGACTATGAAGTCTGAAATTCAAATGCCTGTCAATTTTACTTCTGATGGAACAAAAACAATTTTCAGCAGAGGCCCAGGGAGAAATACTGTAGGCACGTCTTTGTAAAATGGCAGGATACCAGAGCAAATCCACACAAACACAGAGATAAGATGGAGACTCCACAAAGAAGGCACCACAGCCAAGAATCAAGCCACAAATCCTGTTGCTATGAGGCAACAATACTGCCACTGCACCATCAAATATGTAAGAAATTAAACATTCAGAAACCTGAAGTCTGAAATTCAAATGCCTGTCAATTTTATTTAACATTTGTTAATCAGAACAGTCTGACTTGGAACAAAAAAACAATTTTCAGCAGAGACCCAGGAAGAAATAATGCAGACATGTCTTCGTAACATGGGAGGACACAAAAGCAAACCCACACAAACACAGGGAGAAGATACAGACCCCACAAAGAAGGAACCCCAGCCAAGAATCAAACCTGAGAACCTGCAGCTGTGAGGCAACAATGCTACTACTACACCATCAAATATCAAGCAAATAGACCCCACAAAGAAGGAACCCCCAACACTGCTACTACTACACCATCAAATATCAAGCAAATGACCCAACAAAGAAGGAACCCCAGCCAAGAATCAAACCTGAGAACCTGCAGCTGTGAGGCAACAATGCTACTACTACACCATCAAATATCAAGCATTGGAACATTTACAAACCACAGATATTATGAGGAACAGATCAGATCAAATATGAGGCAAAAATCTGCAATTTTTTTACAAATGGTGGTGGGTAGGGAACTCAAGTCTTTAACACCTGCATACAGGGTACAGGGTTCAAGCCTGAGGTATTCCCTACCACACCACCATGAGCACCTGGGGCATTTACACACACACACACACACACACACCAGTCCATTGAAATAGGCTTCCCTAACATTATAAACACGCACCAGTCCATTCAAATAGGCATACATTCATTCATACACTTCCCTACCATTCTAAACAATAAGTAACACACTTACCTGTCCTTGCTGCCCATTCTCCATAACGTTAATCCAAATGCCCACGCAATAATCCATAGTCCCGCGAGATTCCCGTGATCCAAAACCCTAATCCACAGTCCCGACGCTGACTGCTGCTGTTGCAGTCCGGCCCCGACGTGTTTTCCCAGTGAGTCTGTGCACTTTAAAAGTGCACAGACGTCTCCTATGTTTCCCTACCTGGACTGCCAGACTGCCTGGAGCATACGCAGTAGTCTGGACTACTGCGCATGCGCGGAGTCCGCGAATTTTTTAAATTTTTTTTTTTCTTTGTTTTTTTTTTTTGTTGCGGGGGCTGCAGTCCGGCAGCCCAATTGCACAGGCCGCCCCTGCATTTGGGTCAAATTGTATAATAACTATATCAAATCACTTAGCTTCAACGCTCTAGCTCTTCCCTTCTTAAATAAAGATAATCTGAGCAAATTCAAAATACATAACAGTATAAAATACAGGATAATAACTTTACAAAAACTTGTACACACCTTAAAATTAACCCCTGCCTTCAACACTTTACAACCCCTCCACCTTAATCCTAATTTAAGATTGAATGGGACTATGATAAACTTGAATCAATTCCCATTCCTGAAGGATAAAATTATCTTAAACATGTACCCATATATGCACCTCTCTACTTCAGAGACAAGCGTTAAAATGAACCTCACTAAAAAATATTTGACCATATTAAGACAAATTAGGGAAGTATCTCAGAAATTATTTAACCCTATCAGTGTATCAGATAAGGACGTTTCCACATATAAGGTTCTAGGGAACTTACTTCTACTCAAAAAGAAAATCATTTCATTCTCCTATAAATTCATTATGTCCATCAAAATACAAAAGGAGCCCATATATTATAACTACTGGATAAAGCAGGATCCCCATATCACTCAAGACCAGATATCGAATGCCATCAAAAATGACCCCAATCTCATCCCTCTTAGAAAACTTATGTACACCCAGCTTATGCTATTGAATAATGCTTATCTTACCCCGAGTATAATCAACAAAATATACCATAACTCTTCTCCTCATTGTCAATTCTGCCATAATCAGACAGTAGACGCCCTACACATATTTTGGAGCTGTAAACGCTCATATAAGCTATGGTGCGCATTAAGAGTCCAGCTTGGGAAAATGGGTTACGAAAAATCAACTCTCTTGGAAATTTGCCCTCTTACATATCCCTCCCCAGGACTGCCGAAGTTGCAACTTAGGATCTTAATATCCATCTTCATGTTATTAAAGTATTACATCACTATTTCTTTGTGCCAGTCCCAAGCCCGGATAAATGGGGAGGGTTGCATCAGGAAGGGCATCCGGCGTAAAACCTCTGCTAAATTACTTATGTGGAGAACATTTCATATTTCCATACCGGATTGGTCAAGGCCCGGGTTAACAACGACCGCCACCATAGTATTAGCCAACAGGGTGCTGGCGGAAATTGGCTACTGTTGGCCGAAGGAGAAGAGGAGGGGGAAGGCATGCCCAAAGGCAGGAAGAGAGGAGGAAGGTTAGGAGTGTGGTAGTGAGGGTAGGAACTTTGAATGTTGGCAGTATGACTGGTATAGGGAGAGAGCTAGCTGATATGATGGAGAGAAGGAAGGTTGATATATTGTGTGTGCAAGAGACCAGATGGAAGGGAAGTAAGGCCAGGTGTATATGAGGCGGGTTCAAATTGTTTTTTCATGGTGTGGATGGCAGGAGAAATGGGGTAGGTGTTATCCTAAAGGAACAATATGCCAAGAGTGTTTTGGAGGTGAAGAGAGTGTCTGATAGAGTGATGTTTATGAAGCTTGAAATTGATGGTGTAATGATGAATGTTGTTAGTGCATATGCTCCACAAGTTGGGTGTGCTATGGATAAGAAAGAAAATTTTTGGAGTGAGTTGAATGAAGTGGTGGTGAGTGTACCCAATGGTGAGAGACTAGTGATTGGAGTGGACCTCAATGGTCATGTTGGTGAAGTGAACAGAGGGGATGAGGAAGTGATGGGTAGGTATGGTGTTACGGAGAGGAATGCAGAAGGTCAGAAGATTGTGGATTTTGGGAAAAGGATGGACATGGCTGTAGTGAATATGTATTTTAAGAAGAGGGAGGAGCATAGGGTGACATACAAGAGTAGAGGAAGATGCACTCAGGTGGATTATATCTTATGTAGGAGGGTCAGTCTGAAGGAGATTGGAGACTGTAAAGTGGTGACAGGGGAAAGTGTAGTTAAGCAGCATAGATTGGTGGTCAGTAGGATGATGTTGGTCATCAAGAAGAGGAGGAGAAGTGTGAAAGCAGTGCCAAGGATTAAATGGTGGAAGTTAAAAAAGGGTGATTGTGAGGTGGAGTTCAGGGAAGAGTTAAGACAGGCACTGGGAGGCAGTGAAGAGTTACCGAATAGCTGGGAAACTACAGCAGAGCTAGTAAGGGAGACTGCAAGAAAGGTGCTTGGTGTGACATCTGGACAGAGGAAGGAGGACAAGGAGACCTGGTGGTAGAATGAGGAAGTACAGGAGAGTATACAGAGGAAGAGGCTGGTGAAGAAGAAGTGGGATTGCCAAATAGATGAAGAAAGTAGACAGGAGTATAAGGAGATGAGACGCATGGCAAAGAGAGAGGTGGCGAAGGCTAAGGACAAGGCATATGGAGAGTTGTATGAAAGATTGGACACTAAAGAGGGAGAAAAGGACCTGTACCGATTGGCTAGACAGAGGGACAGAGCTGGGAAAGATGTGCAGCACGTAAGGGTGATAGAGGATAGTGAGGGAAATGTACTCACAAGTGAGGAGAGTGTGTTGAGTAGATGGAAAAAGTACTTTGAAGGGCTGATGAATGAAGAGAATGAGAGAGAAAGAAGGTTGGATGATGTGGGGATAGTGAATCAGGAAGTGAAACAGATTAGCAAGGAGGAAGTAAGGTCAGCTATGAAGAGTATGAAGAATGGAAAGGCTGTTGGCCCAGATGACATACCAGTGGAAGCATGAAGGTGCTTAGTTGAAATGGCAGTGGAATTTTTAACCAGATTGTTTAATGAAATTTTGGAAAGTCAGAGGATGCCTGAAGAGTGGAGAAAAAGTGTTTTGGTACCTATCTTTAAGAATAAGGGTGATGTGCAGAGCTTCAGTAACTACAGAGGGATAACATTGATCAGTCACAGCTTGATGTTATGGGAAAGAGTAGTGGAAGCTAGGTTAAGAAGGGATGTGATGATTAGTGATCAGCAGTATGGTTGCATGCCAGGAAAGAGCACTACAGATGTAATAATTGCACTGAGGGTGTTGTTGAGGAAATACAGAGAAGGTCAGAAGGAGTTGCATTGTGTCTTTGCGGACTTAGAGAAAGCATATGACAGGGTGCCTAGAGAGGAGTTGTGGTATTGTATGAGGAAGTCGGGAGTGGCAGAGAAGTATGTAAGAGTGGTACAGGATATGTACGAGGGTAGTGTGACATTGGTGAGGACTGCAGTGGGAGTGACAAATACATTTAAGGTGGAGGTGGGATTACATCAAGGATCAGCTCTGAGCCCTTTCTTATTTGCAGTAGTGATGGACAGGTTGACAGATGAGATCAGACAGGAGGCCCCGTGGACTATGATGTTTGCAGATGACATTGTGATATGTAGTGAGAGTAGGGACCAGGTTGAGGAGACCCTGGAGAGGTGGAGATATGCTTTAGAGAGAAGAGGAATAAAGGTCAGCAGGGCTAAAAGAGAATATATGTGTAAATGTGAGGGAGGGTAGAGGAATGGTGAGGATGCAGGGAGTAGAGTTGGTAAAGGTGGATGAGTTTAAGTACTTGGGATCAACAGTTCAGAGTAATGGTGAGTGTGGAAGAGAGGTAAAGAAGAGAGTACAGGTAGGGTGGAATGTGTGGAGAAGAGTGTCAGGAGTGATTTGTGACAGACGGGTACCAGTAAGAGTGAAAGGGAAGGTCTACAAGAGGGTAGTGAGACATGTTATATGGGTTGGAGATGGTGGCATTGACGAAAAGGTAGGAGTCAGAGCCGGATGTGGCAGAGTTAAAGATGTTAAGATTTGCACTGGGTGTGACTAGGATGGACAGGATTAGTAATCAGTATATTAGAGGGTCAGCTCAGGTTGGACAGTTTGGAGACAAAGCAAGAGAGGTGAGATTGCATTGTTTGGACATGTGCTGAGGAGGGATGCTGGGTATATTGGGAAAAGGATGCTAGGGATGGAGCTGCCAGGTAAGAGGAAAAGAGGAAGGCCTAAGATAAGGTTTATGGATGTGGTGAGAGAGGACATGCAGGCAGTTGGTGCGAAAGAGCATGATGCAGAGGACAGGAAGAAATGGAAACAGAAGATCCACTGTGGCGACCCCTAATGGGAACAGCCGAAAGAAGATGATGATGATCACTCTTAATTAGAAAAACAATAACTTACTTTCCTGGGAAGGATTTAAGACTCTTGCGACCAACCACCTAAAGGCACATAGAAATATTTTTCACAACCACAAACAGACTCCATATCTTAAGGAGTTTTGGAGGACGTTCTTTGACCATATATTGAATGTGATCGTACCGATATGATTTGCTTCACTTTTGTTGTTGGGCACTGTATAAATGTATATAGTTGTGTATGTTTATTTTTTGCAATTTGTGTGATGTTGTCTAATATGTTTCTTTTTCAATGATATTATAAATAAATAAAAAGAACTAAAAAAAAAGAAGTTATGCAGCAGTTGCACATGTGTATGATAATCATAAATGAATGTAAGAAGAAGATATCAAGCATTGAGCTGTAGTCTTAATAGTACACATGATATTTTTCAACGTCTAATATCAAATATAAAGTTCACTGTTGATACTGATGTTTAGGATGTTTTATGTAATATATATTTTAATTATGCATATGCAAAGGAAAGTAAAACATCAAGTATAGAGAAAAGCAGTAATCAGTTCCAAAGTGGTACAAAGTGAGCCCTGGATTCATAGATGTGTATTGTATTGCTCAATGTGAATTAGCACAGGGAGTGGCCATACAATAGGGTGTAGTCAATTAAAAGATGCAAACAGTGCTGGTATGCTGTGATCAAAATAATGCAATATGCTCTTCATGTCAAAGACTGCATAATGACATGTAAATGAGGGACACCATAGAAATGAGCCAGATGGATTAAGCAGATGACGACAAACAAATTGCAGGGCAAGTTCAGAAAAGTATAAATGGGTGCTTCCCATTTTGAGCACTGAAATTTGTAGTACACATGATGGAAGTGATAGTATGAGTAGTAATAGTAACAGTAATAGCACAGCAGTGTGTGTTAGAAGCCACCCTCAAAACCAGTGCCCATCATTTTGCATGTTACAGCCATCTGCATCCTGGGACGGCCTTAGGTCATCTGGTGCCCTAGGAAAAAGGGCTCCATGGCGCCCCCTCCCACACCACCTGGTGCCCCTCATCCTGGTCTACTGACATCAAATAAATACTGGAAAAGCACCCCTGCTAGCCTTGCACCCTAGGTGGCCGCCTAGTTGGCCTAAGCCTAAGGCCGGCTATGTCTGCACCAATAATGAAGGTACAGGCAGAGTCTGACATACCATCCGCTTTCTGACCAGCAGATTTTAGACCATTTCTGATTAGATAGTTAAAGGACTTAGTCAAGCTGTGGCATCCACAAGCAGAATCCAACTAGCTGTACTTTTATGCTCACATTTGTGAATTTTAAAGATCATGCAGCATTAGACATTTTAACTACAAGGATTTTTTACTAACCCGCTGTGGTTAAATTAGGCAGAGTGCAACCATCAGTCTCATAACTCCTAGACCAGTGCCACGTTATGCTACAGCATGTGATGCAGTGTATCCAGCTGCCTAGGACAGCAGAAGAAAGAACCAACAGCAAGTATGCATTTTATGGCACAACCTGTTTTCCTGAGGTTCAAGGAGCTATAGATTGCACACATGCTGCTGTCAAGGCCCCATCTGGTTCATAGGTTCATAGGTATGTACTAGGCTAATGGCCCTGGAGCTTTTACACACCTAGCCTATAGGATTACCCTGGCAACGAGTCACCCGACCTTAGTTCCCAGTGCAGATGGGCTGTAATAAATCAACAGCAACTGTTTGAACCTAGGGGGTCTGTAATGACCAGGGGTTCTCATGAGATGATTTCCCAAAGGGCAAAGGGTCATCAGATCAGAAGGTTCACACACAGGCTAGGTAGACATGTCTTTAAAGACAGAATTCGTGTAATCAGGAAACAGGCCAGAAACAGTATGTTGCCTTTTATGCTTTGTAGTTTTTTTTCAGATTTTTTTGCTTCATTTCTTATTTTTTACTTTTTTATATTTTGCATTTTTGCTTGCTTTTTGTTGTTTTTTGTTATTTGTGTTTCTTGTATTTGCTACTTTGTTTTATATTTAATTAGACATTAAACCCTTGATTGATGGCCCATATGCACAGTTCCTGGAGCATGCAGGTAATAGTCTAAAATACATCCCATGTGGACATTTGAACTATATTAGTGTATGTATTTGGACCACAGAAGAGATTCTTCTGATGTCCAGGTACCTCAAAGTGTCACTGCAATACCATCCAGACATTTATAGCAAGATCTGTGGTGTGTGTGTTTCATGCTATACAACACAGCACTGTGCAAACAGAGGAAGCTACAGGTTTACAGCTTCAGAGGGCTTTCCATCCTAGTCATAACAGTGGTAGAAGGATAGGGTGAATAGACAACAGGAACATAAAGCTGCAATACCCCAATCAAAGCAATTGTGGGTGCAGCACATTGCAGCATTAAAAATGAGTTTGTGGCTGGTCTTGCCAAAAAAATAAGCCACCCTGGTGGACCCCTAGTATAAACAAGCTATACAACAAGAGAAATAAACTAATGTCCAAGAATGACAGGGAACTGGCTCAGCAGAGGAACAAATCCCTCTCTAACTTAAACAAATTAGAGATTGTCTCAAATCCTCCAAAGCTAATTATGAACCAAAAATAGCCTCTCTAGCTAAGGATAACCACAAGGCATGCTTTAACTATGTTGTTGTTGTTGCTGTGTCGTCTTTCGGCTTTTCCCGGTTAGGGGTCGCCACAGCGGAACTCCGGTCAGCTAATGATTGGTAGTTGATTTTTTACATGCCGAGTTACCAGCCCTGATGCACAACCTTGAACGAAGGCACGCCCATTCACGCATGTCTTCAAGCAGAAGACGCTCTAGCTTAGAATCGAACCAGACAGCGTCTTACTGTGAGGCGACAATGCTACTGCAGCACCATGTGAAATCTAAAAGAGAATACAAAGCCATGCACTGAACTGGTTATAGATGGCACCACCCATACTCAACTGGAGGTAATAGCCAACTGGTTAGCTAACAGACTGGGAGCAAACTTTACCCCACTGTCCCCTTCATTCATCCCCCAAAGTATATCTGCCACCATTCCTCAGCCTATTATTCCATGAGAGCAGGTATCTTGGCAATCTCCAAGATCAAAAACATGGCATCAATGGGACCAGACAGTATCCCATGTTGCTTTTTAAAAAACATAAAAGATGACCTAGCAGACCTACTTGGATCCCTGTTTAACCGCAGTCTGTGAACTGGCTATGTTCCTGTGGAATGGAGGACAGTAACAGTAATATCACTGAACAAAGGGGTACCATCAACTGACCCTAGGAATTATAGGCCCATAAGCTTGACTAGCTTCATCTGCAAGGCCGTGGAAAGAATCATTATGGACCTTATTAACAAGGACATAGGTAATCTCCAAACTCTGGATCCAACCCAGTTCAGATTCATTAAATGTAGACCATGCCTGTTAAACATGGTTGACTTCTTTGAGAAAGTCATGAAGGACCTGGATAGAAAGACTATGCATTCTACAAATGCTGACCTAGCCAAGGCATTTCAGACAACCTCCCACACAGGTATTATAGAGAAACTCTCTCAGTTGGGAATTAACTCCTACATTACCAGATGGGTAGCCGACTGGCTCACCGACAGGACACATACTGTCAAAGTGGGTGGCTTCACCTCTAGCAAAAGACCAGTCACCAGTGGCATACCACAAGGTTCTGTGCTGGGCCCTTTACTGTTCAGAATGTATTTCTCATAAATCCAGGCAAACCTGGATGGTCTATGGCTGACCAAATCCACTGATTATTGCAAATTGGGAGCAATCATTGAGTCCCCCAACAATGTTAATATATTACAGACAGGATTAACTCAGACAAATGATTGGTTACTAATCCCCTTGAGAAAGCTGACATCCCTGCTAATTATATCATACCCCCCCCCCAAGTGTAAACCTAGTGTACTGATATGGGTACTCAGGTTGATAGCAATCTGAACTTTGACCACCACACATCCACAGTATTAAGGACATTCTTCTATGTGGCAGAACTTATAATTAAAGGGATCACATCTAGATCTAAGGATGTTATAATTCCATTATACTTGGCCCTCATCAGACCAATAATTTAGTACAATACTCCCTTTTGCATGTACCTCACCAGACACTTGCAACAACTGGAGAGACCACAAAGGCTTCTCACCAAGACATTACAGCGTGCACAAAGCAAGTCTTACACAGAAAGACTGAAAGTCCTGTCACTGTATTCTATCTCATACAGGTTAATAAGTGTGGCCTGGCTTATAGGGCAGTCTCTGACCCGGACCTGATGGAAATGCTACATATTCATAAATCAGATTGCACAAGGGTCACTTGCTCCAGGGATCTTAACCTAGCCTCTGACATGAACAGATCATGCTGGAGAGATAGATACAATTCCCAGAGACTGCCACTTCTCTGGAACAAACTTCATAGTCAACTGAAACAGAACCCTTCCCTGACCCTCTTCAAATGCAAACTAGACCAATTGATGGGTCACTGTAAATTCACTCCTGGGGTGGAGCCAATGTCCATCCTGGACAGAAGAAATCATTATTAACTACCATAGACCCTTACCTCTGTGAACTTCACTCACCTAACCATCGACAATTGAAACAACTCTGGATAAAATATAGCTAAGCTTGTAATGGGTCTAGACCCATTATTCTAGTAACCTTCTAAGAACCTATGAACAACTAGTTAAACAGATTACTGACATTTGCAGAACTGTGATAAGAGTAGAGAAGAAAAAGTTTGTAAACAAGAGACAAACGATGTCAGGAGGCATACACACTGTTCACTCTTCAGTACAGTCTATAAAAGGAGCGGTAACAGCAGACAGAAACTAGGGCACTTGGACACGTCCATGGAGGAAGCTTCAACAGTTAAATGTAAAATAAAATGATATAGTTATCTAGTGCACAAAAATGCCCTGCATAGCAATTTGCAGCTAATTAGGCATTTGCATGTTTCTCTTTCATTTTCTCTTGGAAGGTGATAACAAAGCCATTAACACTGTCCAGAAGGTGGGGGAAAGCCACAGGAAAACAAATCGATTTCCTTGTTGTCTGATGTGGCTTTCTCTTACCTTTTAGACAGTAGTGCTGTTGAGAGTTGCGAATAAAGTGTAGTTGATGATATCAGCAGATAGAGACACTCCAGAAGATCACATTTCCGGCCACCTACTTGCAGCACCACTAGCCTGTTCATGGCATAGCATTATAATACTTTCTAAGCCTTTCAGTGTTCTTTTCCTGTTAAAAGTTCTATTTCCAAACCACATCTAGTTCTATAAACTTTCTTATACATATAGATTTCACAGACATTATGCACAAACTTTGCAAAATTCTACAGCAATTATATGAATCACTGGAGTGACTGTTTAGTCTTCTGGCACTGGGTTTTGTAGAATTGCTTGGATTTTTTTTATCAGATTTCAGGCCATCTGACATTAAAATATGACATACATTTATGATTTTCTGTCTCATTCTACACTGATCTTATTAACCTGAAATGATATTCTGCTCTATAAAAAATGCCATTGTCTATTCATGTTTTTCTTGTGTCTGACCTCATACTAAATCAAAAAAACATAAGCCAGCAAGACATGACCTAGTGAAAAAATAGTTATTTATTACACTGGTTTTATC